>NW_021604636.1:8959249-8979249 GCF_004785775.1 Grammomys surdaster | reverse complement strand
ATGAAGACCAGGGATGAATTTCAAAATTTGCTTCCGGACACTTCCCCGTCTGCTTTTCCGGGGCAGAGTCCCAAACACGCTTGAGTAATTGCTCTCCCACAAGGGAGAAAAGGACCCACTACTAGTGACACTGATGCTCCGGTTTCTCCTGGAAGAAGCATTCCTCAGAATCTCATCTCCATCCTTAGAGTGAAAGCATTCATCATCGGTGCTGGTCTGTCGGCTGAAGGCGCCCCGGATGGAGTCCTCAGACACACTTGTCCTGTAGCCGTCCTCACTGTCCACTGTGAGGGAGCTCAACCAGCTCTTACAGCTGCTCTCACTGGACAGCCGGTGGCGGTCCAGAAGGGCTGGACTCGGCCCCAGCAGATTTCCAAACAATGACGACTCATCGAGGTCCATGTTTTCCAAATTTGGGGAGTTCGCTGCATCTCCTACAATACAGAGAAGAGTGTACTGTGAGATGGATACAACCACCAGTCCCTACAAGAAAGCACACCCAACTTTAAAGACCTCAGGAGAGGAAGGAAAAATACTTTGGCCCAAGTTTTCACTTGCACAAATATGGTTAGAAGGGTTATTCAGACTAGCATTTATGGACTAGCTACTAAGGGAAAGGTCAGGAAAATTATAACTTACAATACATTTAAACAAGATAAATCATGCCCATATCTTGGTTCTAGAATGTACTCCAGGAGGCTCACATGGAGATGCTACTGGGAGATGGTGAAAACTTTAAAAGATGCTAACTCCAGGGAAAATTTAGGTCACTGGGGACACAGTCTTGGATCAAAACTTCTGTGTCCTGCCCTGTTTTCCCTCTCATTCTGTAACCACTAACAGAGCAATTTTAGTCTGCTGTGTGTTTCTGCTATGATGTACTGTCACAGGCTCAAGCCAGTTTACTATGACTGAAACCTTTGAACGCTGAGACAAATAAAACTTCTATCATTGTAAGCTGACTTATCTTAGTGGCAGATAGCAGTGTATTTGACTTGAAGTCAGTTCAATGCAAATGACACTGAGACAATGTGACTTTGTGAACCTCCAATTGCTAATGTCTTAAATTGTGTAACCCTGGAAACTTTTATGAAAGTGCTCACAGAAGTGAGGTCAAAATAAACGCTCAGAAAATTCTACTCTAGTTCTTATTATCTGTCTCTGTAAAGAATCAGAACTCTATTATAAAGCTATCTAACTCACATGGGGAAAACAGCTACAAATCAGAACACATGCTTATAAAAGGCTTAGGAAATCAATTTTACCCTCTAGTCTCAATATTCCAAATTTCCTCTTAGAGTGGCTGAGTGTTCTAGGATGGTGCTGTGCTTAGAAAGCATCTCTGTTCTCAGAATTCTAGTTGCTTGGCCAAGTTTTTCTGTCAGTGCTTCGTAACCCACAAATGGGTTCCCCAAACTAAATTATGAGTCACATTGTCTCCTGCCCACCTGCTTCTCATTGCTTGGCTAGCTAGTGTGTTCAGAAAACCATAACTGAGAATGTGAGTCTGTTTCAAAAAAAAAAAAAAGGCACAGGGTGTGAAGCCCTCGAAAAGCTGTCCTGCATTAGTCCTCTTTACTCTGCTCTCCTGTAGCTTTGGTTGACATTGACGAAAGAGACTCTGTTCTGTCTCCATTTGATCTATGAAGCCAAGCACAGCCAGTCTACATAGTGTTTCCTTTCTCCTACAACTGGGCTATTTCATCTGACAATGAGCTGATGAATCTGGATGGAAGAGCAATTGCTTTATAGACCCTAATGTTCTGGGTACTTTCTCTAATTCTAGAAAAAGAAGACTAAAGAACACCTCTAGTCCCTCAAAAAATGTGCAACAATACAGCTCCTGATACTAGAGCTACTGAAGACTGTTCCTGTACATGTGGAACTGTATGCTGCACTGTTCAGGAACCTTCAGCAAAGTCTTCTGAAACACTTCATGTGTATGAAAAGCAAGAAGTTGAACAAGGTTTCAAGAATATCTCTCTCTCTCTCTCTCTCTCTCTCTCTCTCTCTCTGTGTGTGTGTGTGTGTGTGTATGTGTGTGTGTATACAGATAGAATAAATAATTTAAAAAATAAAGTAACTTGTCCAAGTTTCAAACTTGTCTAATAAAAACTGAAAATCAAGACTCTAAAGTGTTAATCAATCCCCAAATGCTAATTAAGAAGCTAAAGAAACTCCAGAACACAGAAAAAAAATAAAAGACTATAAGATACAAAGTTGAATAGACTTGGGTAGATATTTGTCAGAAGAAGACAGAAAGTTGGCCAACAGGTATACGAAAAATGTCTGGCATCGTTAATCAACTGACAAGCACAAATAAAATCACAGTGAGAGTCATCTCACCCCTATGAGATGCTTACACCAAATAGACACAACAAAAGAGCAGTGGTGATGGTGTGGAGAAAAAACAACCTCACACAGTTCATCTTCCATGGAAAACAGTATGGAGGCTCCACAAAACACCAAACAGCATACCGCCATATAATTCAGTACTGTCACTAGTGTATGGATATCCATAGGAAACAGAATCAGTGTTTCAACAAAACCTGTGCTCACATGCACATCTTATTCACAGTAGCCAAAACAAAGATGTCTGTCAGCTGATAAATGGAGGGAAAAAATAATGAAGATGCATAGTAAAATACCATTCACCCGCCAAAAAAGAAAGAAAGAAAAACCTCATATTTGTGATAACATGTATGAACATGGATGTGTTAAATAAAAAAAAAAAAGTACGAGAACACAAATATGAAATCATCTCATTATGGGTGCCATCTAAAAATGTTCTGATGGTTATTGAGGAGAGAATGGTGGTTACCAGAAGCTGGGCAGCAAGGAGAGAGGGTTCCTGAAACCTTGATCCTTGGGCACTGGTTACAATTAGATACGAGTCTGCTGTGTTAGATGGTAGGGTGACCACAGCTCACAAGAATCTACTGTAACTTCCAAAAGCTAAAAGGAAGATATTGTAAAAGCCTTTACCATCAAAGTAAATAAATGTCTGAGGAGCCGGTTTATCTTGACTTAAACATTATACAATGCCTACATCACTATATATATATATGTATATGTATATGTATATGTATATGTATATGTATATGTATATGTATATGTATATATATGTATATATATAGTGATCACTATATATATATGTATATATAGTGATGTGATATGTATATATACATATACATATATGCACACACACACATATATATATGATGATGATATTCATGAATTTGTAGAGTTTTCATGGTTTTATGATTCAATTTTAAATGACTTTTAAGCTGAATCTTATTCCAGTTGCTAAATAGAGGTTAGCTGAGTGTTACCTAAAGAAGAGATGACCTACATTCCAGCCCACACAGCTAGTGACTCAGGTAAATTATTATGCACAGTCTCCCATCCTGCCAGCTATGGTGGTGCATGCCCGATATTTCAGTGCTTGGGAGGCTAAGGCATAAGGAGTTTCCCTTGGACTACTTAGTATGCATCAGAACAGGCAGGGCCATATAGCAGGACACTGTCTCAACTGACTTAAAAAAGAAGTTCACACCTCAAGTGACACAGCAGAGAGCAAACCAGCTGACGAGATTCAACTCCTTGCTTCAGAACGCAAAGTGAGCAAATGCATCTTAACATAATAATCTTGCATGCCTGTCTTGGTCCTGAGATATAAAATAATATTATATATATATTATTATAATATATATATATATATATATATATATAATAACATATATAAATAATGGAATCTGGAAAACTGTTGTCGCTCTACCTAGGAAGTACACAGTTATTCCAGTTTGAATAGCTCCAGCCAGAATAAAAGTCTAATAATTCATTGGCTGATGTGGTACAAATGGCAGGCAATGTTTCCTCTGGCTCTTCTGCAACCTTTGGTCATCTCTTAAAAAAGGTGTACATTCCCATGTCCATGTATGTTTTCATGTGCATATGTAGTGTGTATGGAAAAGAGTGTAGTATGACTCAGCCTCCTCCAAGTATAGTTTACCCCAGCGTTCATCCCAGCAAAACACAGACCAGTAGCCTTCATTAATACTAAGCAAACTTTTACTGTAATAGCGATGCTCTGAAAGTATCTGGAGGTAGAAATGCTGAGAGGGTGTAACGAGAATGTGGTTTCCTGGCAGGAAATTGAGCTTACCATGTAGCAGGCGCTGTTCCTGTAAGTGCAGAGATCTGAGCTCCACCCATTTTTTCTTCAAGGTTTGCTGTGAGAAAGATAAGGGGGGACAGGTTCTGAGTCTTAGGAAATCCAAGTGGGCGAGGCGGGGGGACTGCCAGTGTTGCCAGCCCCACTCCCATTCTTTGGGACTTTGGCTGAATTGTGAAGGATATTAGGAGTACTAATTTTTCAAGGATGCACAAGTCTTCTCTTAAAAAAGAAAAAAAAGTTGATAAAGTTCATGTCGGTCTAGGTTTAAAGCGCTTCCTAGCCATTTCTACACAAGTGATACAGATAGTGTTGGATAGAAACCCTAGAGCCTGGGGGCTAGATAAGTTAACAGATGGAAAATTTTAGATCATCAACTAGAGGTTAGTAAATGCTTAATAAGTATCATCACCATCCAATGAGTCTGGGCTCTGAAACAAAATTTTATTTGAGATCTATCTAGCACACACTTAAGCACCCTAACTTTGTTTATTTGCTTGTTTTGAAATGTCACCTCATGTAGCTCAGGCTAACCTGGACTCTTGATCTCACTAGGCAGTTGAAGATGATATTGAACTGTGGATTCTCCTACTTTCAATTCCCAAGTACATGCTCCACTGTGTCATTTATGAGGTTCTAGGAAGCAATCCCAAGACAAGATGCATGACAAGCATCTATGAACTGAGCTTTATCTCCAGCCCACCCCTTGACTTCAAAAATGCTTCTTCCCTTGGCTGAAGTAGCAAATGAAAAGAATGTGGGCAGCATGAGAAAGATCTGACTATCAGAACAGTCACTCAGCACAGAAGGCCTGGCTTGGTCCAGTCCACAGGCTAGCCAAGTCAATAGAAGCCCAAGCCAACTGAGAAGAAGCCATCTGGAAAGGCAGGTGCTAGATGTTCACTCTCCTTCCGGCTTCCTGCCCCCTGATTCACCTTGCCTTCACTATTTTAGGTCCCAATAGCGAGGCCACCATGTGGCCATAGCTCAGGTTTGCCAAGGACATTTATCCATAAGAAAGATGGCCTAGTTGGAAAAGAGCAATCCTCTGTACATCACCACCTGGAGGGAGTGAATGATGACTAAAATAGAAAGATTATTTTTAATGTGAGTTTAAAAGGAAATAGAAAAAGGGGAAGAAAATAAAATCTCAAGAACAGAATTGACTGAGTATGAGGAGTAGGGATCATTCCTTAGTCTACAGAACACTTAGGCTCACAGCAGCAGCTGAATCCTTTTTGTGGCTGTCAATATTCAGTCGAACAACAAAAGCAGTGAAGAGCTTAGCTCAGCTCATTTTTTTTCTGCTGTTTGATTTTTGATTTTCTGGGTGTTTTTGTTTGTTGGTTGGTTGTTATTTTATTTTTATTTTTTGTTTTTCTGAAATACTCTATACTGGTCATAGAATGAGTAACTGCATTAGTGACTACTCTTATCCTCTTATAAGTCTGTGATTATGTGAAGACCAAGAACAGAGGCCTGTGGAACACACGACTAGCCAGAGCTAGCATATGGACTTACAAATTTCTTCTTGCTAAAGATATTTATCTCCTACAAGAGAACAAAGTAAAGGAAAAAAGTAGGTTGTTCATCAAAACTAAAGACACAAAGACACAAAATATTATCTTTCTGACTTTGGGTTTCAAAAGTTCATGGACAGAGCTTTCCAAATAGTTTGTATTTAGTGACTGAATGTTTTATGATCCTGATTTGCTGGTCTAGCCTAGTCATCTAAGTTTGCTATGACTTACATCCGGAAAACTTCAATATAAAGAGCAGAGGTAACAAAGTGACTGTCTTAAATCTGAGACATGTATCTATTTTCCTCAAGGTAGTCAAACATTTAGTCACATCTAAATGTTTTCTATCAGATGAATGTTAAAAATGTATGTGGATCTGGCCTATGACATTACATTGACATCTTGGCCCATACATGGCAGTTGAAGGAATGACTGAATATTGTTGAATAAATATGCAAAAAGCAGCTTCCTTAAACAACCCTAAGCTATCACACGGCAAATTGGTCCCAAGTATGGCCCTAGTATTTTCATTCTAGATAAGCCAAATAGCAATTTCTCCACCACCTAATATTTTTGTTTTGCTCTTAAGATAATATGTCACTTAATTTTATAAATTTGTTATAGGCTGGAAATAAAATTTTATTGAGGCAAAATATTTCTCAAGGCATATAATAGGCCTATCAAGTAGGAGAGATACATTTAAAAGTAGCTCTTTTAACTAATTCACTATCTATGCTAAGTATCTGAAGCACAGGTTAAGATAGAGGAAATCCCTGAAAATGTGAGTCAGAACGGACAAAATTCTGCCAATGAAGAGATTAGGGTTCTGTACCGTCTTTGGGAATAGAATGCTCACACATATAAGATGCAAAATAAATGTCATCATGCAAAAGGGAAGCCAGCCTGCCTTTAGTTATAGGTCAGACTCAGTCACTTCTGCCAGGAGGAATTAAGTACATATTTCATAATTTCAAGATTTGTTGTGAGACATAAATGTGAGGTGGGAAACAGAATTGAACTTCAAGAGGCATCAAGTAGAAGCATCAACCATTAGTTAGAAATTTAGATCCTAAGGTAATATGTCGCTTCAAAGTGTCTTTTTAACACTAAGAACTCAGCTAAATGTCCTTCTTGTGAAATAAACCCTGACTGAATATTAGGTACTAAGAAAAATAGACTGATAAAAGCTGCTTGAAGCTGGAGGCACGTTAGAGACAGAAACACAGCAACTCTTCATGACCTGAGCCACAATGGGCATTTACCCTTTCAGAGAGGCGGCCCAGCTGCTGGAGCTGGACCTGGAAGGGGAGCTTTGAAGCCTTGTGTGGAGGGAACTACACAGCCATTCCATGGAGATGGAGCTAACTCTCAAGACCACAGCATTCTCAGGTGCTCAATGACAGGAAAGGAAGTAAGCTGCTAATCAGGACATGAATCGCTCCCAGAAACATAGAAACAGGAAGAATCCAAAACAGACACCAAAATAAGAATGCTATAAGTTCTAATGGTAAGATAAAAATCAATATTTATAAGCACAAAAATGTGGAGAGAAACAAGAACAGACAGATAGAAAAAAGAGCCTCATGTCAAAAAGTATAAAATCACATTTAAAAGCTCCTTAGAAAGAGCACAGTCTATATGGAATACAGATAACAAGGATGATGCTGAAGTCATTATTAGGGAAGGCAAACCAAAAGTCCCTAATACATTTCTAATGGAATTCCACAAGATAATGTGGGAAGTAATAAAGACAGTGCACAGAGCTAAAGTCACGTGCCTATAGATATAAAGATCAGAGCCAATTTTAAACAGTATAAATTGAGGTATAAGTCTGAACATAATTAAGTTGTAATGAAAAGCAGTCAGGAAACAGAGGGAAAGGCACATAGGCACATATATAAAACACACACACACAGAAAGAAAATGTAGTCAGAAAGTCTGCTAGAGAAAATTACAAAGAAGGTAAACAGACAGAATAAGTAGTCAGGAAACAGAGGGAAAGGCACATAGGCACATATATAAACACACACACACATACACACACACACACACACACACAAAATGTAGTCAGAAAGTCTGCTAGAGAAAATTACAAACAAGGTAAAAAGACAGCATGAATAGAATAAGTAAAAACAAGAATAAAAATCACAGCTATAGCAGGGATTAAAGGTTAAGAATGGAAGTTTTGTCAGTCAACCAGACAAGCCCCATTATATATTTGAAAATTATAGTACTTTATTGACAAACACAGAACTTACTAAAATTGTTCCACAAAGACATCTGAGTAGCTTTACTAATAATAAAGAAACTAAATCCATGGTTTGAAAATATTCCCTCCAGAAAGAACCTGATGATTCAAATGGCATCACAAAAATTCTACTAGAGTTTTAAAAAGAGGAACAACCCAGCTTATGTCATAAACTTAGTAATTTTAACACTAAACCTAAAAGGGAGCCCTAGAAAAAAAATGTAGGTCATTCAAGGCTATTTTCACATACCTATGGACACTTGATCTTTGACAAAGAAGCCAAAAACATACAGTGGGAAAAAAAGGAAGCATCTGCAGTAAATGGTACTGGTCTAACTGCTGGTGTGGATGTAGAACAATGAAAATAGATTCATATTTATCACCTTGCACAAAGCTCAAGTCCAAGTGGGTCAACGACCTCAACATTAAAACCAGATATACTGAATCTAATAGAAGAGAAAGTAGGAATGAGTCTTGAACTCATAGTTCCTGAACAGAATACCAATGGCCCAGACTCTAAGTTCAACAATTGATAAATGGGACCTCATGAAACTGAAAAACTTCTTTAAGGCAAAAGACACCATCAATAGGACAAATGGGCAACCTACAGATTAGGAAAAAAACTTCACTAACCCTACATCTGACAAAGGGCTAATATCCAAAATGTATAAGGAACTCAAGAAGTTAAACTCCAAAAAAATCCAAATAACTCAATTAAAAAATAGGGTACAGAGCTAAAAAGAGAATTCAGAACAGAAGAATCTCGAATGGCCATTAAAGAAATATTCAAAGTCCTTAGTCATCAGAGAAATGCAAATGAAAATGACCCTTAGATTCCACTTCACACCAATCAGAATGGCTAAGGTCAAAAACTCAGGTGACAGCACATGGTGATGAGGTCATGGAGAAAGAGGAACACTCCTCCATTGCTACTGGGATTGCAAACTGGTACAATGACTCTGAAAATCTGTCTGGTAGTTTTTTAGAAAATGAAAGAGCCTGAAGACCCAACCTTGAAGGAAAAAGTAAGGATGCCATGGTTATTCCCCTCACCTTAAGCAAAAATCCTCACAAAGACAGTCCAGCAGAGAAGGGAACTAGATCCATTTTGTACAGTTATTATCCTTGTAAAGCACACGAAATAATATACAAACAACTTAGCAGAGATTATGAGCTTTAACAAAGTACTTGACTATTAACAACAGCATACAAATTATCTATCTATCTATATATCTATATATATATATATATATCTATATATATATATATATACATATACATATCATATATATATCAATTGATATATATATATATATATCAATTCACTAACCATAAAATTTATTTTTATAGAAAAACCTATAATAAAATCCTAATGTACAAAGGACAATACAACAAAAAAAACATATGACCTGTATGTGTAAAATATCAGATTTTAGGAAAGATGGAAAGAAAAACAGCAAAATCGTTAAGAAAACCTAGCAACAAGAAAATTAAATATCATGTAATATTTAATACCCTTGGCACTGAGTTATCTACACAAAATGAAATGTCAATCAAATCTCTAGCATTTACTCATGGAATTTGACAACTTGATAGATGATCAACAGACTAAGAACATTGTTCTGTTAGGTATCATTCTCTATTACAAACTTAGTTGGAGATAAAATTCAAAATGACCACATTAGAGAGCTTGTAAGTAAATGTGGACTTACATGGAGACTTCGTTAAAATAGAAGTTTCACAGCAATTCAGGAGAGAAGAAAAGCAAAGTTCAAAAGAAATTATATTGGGAAACCTGACTACGCATGTAGAAAAATTCAAAGTATCTCATACTTTATAGTATATGGTGAAAGTCTCTCTGGGTGAATTAAAGGCTTCAATATGCAAAAGGGGAAAAAAACTAAATTTTTAGGAAAATTTTTAATGTAGATGACTGACAACTAACCAACATTTAGAAGCTCTTTTACGGACAAATATCTAAAAGGTTTCCACAAAAGTAGGAAATGAAAACTTGGATCTCATAAACCTAGAATATTTTCAATTACTTAGAAAACAGTTCTTCAAAAGTAGCAAAGAAATATGAGGACTGTTCTGGAAAGATAGATCTTTCCAGAATGATCATTTAATGAAATAATATGCAGGGAAGACAAAGACCCACAGAGGAGAGTATAATGAAGGAGCAACACACACACATTGATGGAACACATTAGTATATGTTTTTGTTTCATGCTGTTTATAATAACATCTCTCACTATGTATGTTTGATTTGATGAAATGCTCTAAAGTAAATAAGAGTCAGGAAGATGAGTTCTTAAGTAGATGTTCAAAGTATATCAAGAATCTACTTATATTCTAGAAGAGAGTATAGATATTGAAATTTTATATAAATTCCAGAAGCAGTTCTTTAAGTCAAGAATAATACAACAGTTTACAGTAGACTAGAGATCCTAGCCAAAGCTATAAGAGAAGAAAAGTAAATTAGTTGAATAACTGAGCTAAAAAGGCAAAACTTAGAATAAAAAAGATTATTCGTTTTTAGCTAGAGAAGATATTTGAAAACCCATGAAGAAAATTATTCTAGAGTATATGAAGTGCTAAATAAAAATTGACAAACATATTCAAAGTGAGACAAATGAGAGCCACAAGGATTTCAACTGTTCTCAATTATTTATGAACAAACTTCAATTCCTATCAAAGTCTGGGTAGAAGGGATTCTTTATGATTTTATTTTAAATAGATCTGAAAAATCATGGGTCACTATGTCAAAAGTATCAAAGGGAATCATAGTGAGGTTTGCTAGTAAATAAATACGGTAGGAGGGAAAGATTCTCGATAAAATATAAATACAGTAAATTGTCCTCTTGAAATGAGTAGCTTATAAATGTACTTCATGAGAAAAAGTAATGAATTCAGATTATTGCAAAATACAAGTTAAGTAGTTTGCCTGTAGCCAAGCTATCCCTGAGTAGTTGGCAGCTCCAGTGTCCTGCAGGGGGGGTGGGGGGCAGTACTGGGATCTGGGAAGAGTCAAGCATCTTTAAACTCACTCCGGGAGTTTCTGGAGTTCATAGCCTAGAAGGCTCACCAACCTAGAGAACTGAAATTTTGAAAATCTTCAAAGTACCATGCCAGAGAATCTGTACTGAGCATTAGGCACTGACCCTTGTGAGGTTTTTCTTTCCTTTCAAGGTCATAGTGTGCTTGCCGGTGAAGGCATATTCAAGGACAGCCACAGCGTTAGTGGTAGATAGTCCATTTTCAAAATGTCACAGAAGGGAAAGAGGCAAAGAAGGAGACTGGGAATGCAGAAGTGTGGGCCTGCCTGCACTCAGCAGCACTCAATGCTAACTTTTCCTCTGTTTTCTCCTTAAACAAAATGTAAATCAAGAGTGATCACAGGTGCATCAATGACTAGTTCTTCAGGTAATATGCCTTCCCGCTGGCTTTCTGAGCCTCATAGACTCTGAATGGGGAAGGAAGAGGGTGATTTACACATATTCACAGTCTCAGATATTCCTACAAGGGTAATTGTGTGGTCCTTGACCCATCAGAGGTTGCATCCTGATATTTCCCTTTCAAGGACTATCTTAGTTCCCAAGATAGATCATTATCCTACTCACAAATTTCACGGATGAAAAATGACGTGCTCTGTTAAGTCAAGTTACCTTTAAAGTCTGCAGCTTCGCTTCAAGTTCTGCTCTTCTGTGAATCATTGTTCCATTAAGAGTCTCTATCCTGTTTCAAGTGAAGGGAAAGGTTGGGTAAATAACAGAGCTTCCCTTCAAAGAGGTGGCATCCTTAAGAAGTGCTGCAAGTGGAGAGCAGACTATACCAGAAATGCACCGTAAGTGACACTCTTTCTGAGGCTCTTGACTATGGAGCATGGATACTTGGGTATCTGGACCTAAGCCAAATTTCAGAACAACAGTGTGGGAAAGAAAAGGGACAAAGGAAACCAAATGCCTGGCAAAGAGTAGAGGGAAAGATCCTGGCTGATTATAAACATTCATTCATTTTCTAGAAAACACAATGTGCTAATGGCACTAAGGCACTGAGATACAATGTTGCTCTCCACCAGAATCTATTCTTGCCTGGACAGGCTCATCAATCTCAGTTATTTGGTGAACATTCACTGGGCATCTACTATGAACCAGGTAGTGCGGCAATAAAAAAGCAGAGCTCAGGATTTATACAACAGTGGACTCACTGTGTTATTTCTTGAAACAGGGAAGATTTTCTGCAACAGTGTATGGCTATTTCATCTCAAAACCTTTAGTTTACAATTGACCATCTAGAATAACTGGTTTGACAATGTTCATCTCCTCCTACATCAAAGGTTTTCTAAAAATAGACGGTTTATTCTCTCTGGAGTTGGTTTGTTTTGAGCATTGTTTTGACGACAAATCCTCCCGCTGAGGATGATAGTTAATTTCACCTTGGAATCATACTCTTAAACATTTCGAAGTATTTTTTCTAAGTCTTTTTGACAACTAAATTATAGTTATATTTATGAAAGCGTAAGAAAACTTTAAAGATATGGTAGGAGTTCTAAATATGAAACCACATTTTCTCTTTTCTTCTAGTCTCAGACTCAACAGAATAAGAAGATAGTACAGCAAATGCTGTGTGATTTCTGATTGAGACAATGTCTGGTTTGGGGAAAGTCGACTCACTAAGACGCTACATAAGACTCTTAATGCTGTTCTACATTGTCTAATCAATGATGCATACAACTGTAGAGAAGGGCCCTTCCTTCAGTATTTGTCTACCTCCTTCTCTCACACTCTATCCCTCTCTGAGTTTCTAGGAACTATCTCTACTCTTATTTACTTACGGTCTTCTTGCTTCACCTACATGGGACATATTTTTCAGACTCTAACCATTAATGTTTTCTCTTGGATTCTACATAGTTTCTTTGAGACAAAGCTTTCCTAACTTTTACTCCTTAAAACTCAAAAGGCTAGCCTCAGCTCTACCATCAGCAATCATCTTTAAAATCTGCCTCAACACACCTACCCAACACTTCCTTTGAAGTACCATGAAGATCATAGTTGATTCTACTGACAGCTCACTACGCACAGCTGTAACTGGAATGAGCCAGTTCTGATATCCTCAGAGACTGGGTCCCAGTGTCATTCACTACCCATTTGAACTCAACTAACCCCACTTTAGCCCCAGGCACTTCATCTATGTAGAGGAATGAACCTGGACGGACAAAGAGGCTGCAGAGAAAGATGAATTAGGTAATGTTGAAACCACCAAACTCAGAACAGAATGCAAATGCCCTGGCACAGCAGTGCATCTCATGATCTGATGCTTGGCCAATGGTGACTTCACCACACATACAGTCTCCCGAATCCACTAGCCGCCAATTTCAGTTCATCCTTAGGATATGCCAAATCCATTTCCAGAGCTCAAAGACATCTTTCTTCCTACATGCTCTTACCAGGAGTTCAAACAACCTTTTCTTCTCTCTGTTTAGTCTCAGCTCCAACAGTATTTCCTCAGAGTAGACGGAGCACTTTGAACATCTAAGCTCAACTGGCCACCATCTTCCTCAGTGGACTCCCCTCTTACACTATTCTGCTGTTCCTATAGTGATTATCAATAAATGTAATTTTTAAAACATTTAAGCTTTTCTTAGAAAGCTATAATTTTTAGAGTTCTACAGTGTTTACTTTTGCCTCTCCACACATGGAGATTAAAACCTTAACTTTGTTCAGTTTATATGATTTTTATGCAATAATGAATTCCTCTATAACTGATTATTAAATTCCTACTGGGTCTTTTGGACAGAGAAAGCAAGCCCAATATTGTCTATTTTCTTAAATAGTTATGACTTTTCAGATAGTAATGGGTGTGTTTTTAGATATATCTCCTTGAGACTGTTAAGATCAGTCTCAAAGATTAAATCCATTGAGGAGCTGGGAAGACCAGGGTCTTTCTGATAAATTGAGCATTTGTACATATGACTATATATGCTTCAAGGTGGGATCATTTCATTATTTCTTATGAAACAGTGACAGAGGAAAAAACAAGAGGTTTGAGGCATATGAGAGAGAAAAAAAATTTTCAGCTGAAAGACTTCATGAACTGTGGGAATAGGACCATTTTTTTTTTTTGGTCCAAAGAAATGTGTGTCAGTTTTATTGAATTGACATTAAAAATACATTAGTAATTGATGTCTCTCCCACAAAGACTTTTGTCTAGTGTCATCCCCTGACTTCAGATGTTGACTCATGAAACCTCGGGAAACAAAAGAGGCCCATAAAAATGCCCATACCCCAAACCTGTGTATGCTGCATTCCTTCTTGCGTGCCACAGACAAATAGTATTTACAAAACCATACAAGCCCCCTACTTGTCAGGTATTCTCAGACACCAAAACATCTATGAAACCCCACAGCAACTAAGTGGATATTTACGTTAGCAGATTTCCTGACGATCGGATCAGGTCAACCACTTGTTTGTGAGTAAAGCCTTCTGTGCTCACGCCATTGACATTTGCAAAGATGTCACCTGTGAGATGCCCGGAAAAAAATGAGTGTTTTATTAGTTACGTAAACAATTCCCCCAAAATGGAAATGAGGCAACACAAGCAAGCTCCCAAACCACAATGTCACTCAAGAAAACTCAAAGCACCAACTGCTTCCTAACCTTCACTATCAAAGAGTTTCTTGCTATTTAAATAGCTTCTAGCAGGAGCAGAGCTACATTACCAACTTGTAGGCCAGCGCAGTGAGCGGGGCTGTCTTCCTGCACTTTGCAGATCATAGTGCACACTTCTGAGGAACATATGTTCTGGTTCTGGAGCCTGTAAGTCTATAAAATATAAGTGGATACATAGTAACTTTTCCAAAAGGTCAACAAATATTCGTCAAAACATAAAACCATGCCAGGAGCATTAAGTGGCATAATAGGTAAATGCAAAGGACAACATTGGAAAAGCTTTTCTCACTGTACACTGAATGGTAGGTACCAATTTTGCAATTCTACCTGATCATCATCAGCCAATTCCATGCATAAAACATCTGGCATGAGAAAGAAAGTGAGATGTGAGTATCTCAAAATGTTCTGTTTTCAAGCCTAAGAGACCAAGAGTCTGTTTTCAAGACTAAGAGTGTGTATTATTAAGAAAAATATTGAGAGTCTTAGTTCTCAATGGGATGAAACCACCATAGCCAAGTGAAAGAGAAAGATCCTTATGGGTGTTTCAGGCTAAAGCAGGCAGTGAGGGAGAGAGTATGAGATACAAAATACCCAGCAGAGAGACTGAACAACAGTAATTACATTAAATCAGAGTTCTGCAAATAATGACAATCTGCCTTGGGTTTGTTCTAATTGACTCAATCAATTTCCTTTCTGAGCACACAGACCCCTCCTGCCCTGAATTCTCACCAGTTTCTCAGTCATTCAACTAAATAAAAAAGAGACATGCTTGCCCAGATGCCTCAGTTTGACAAAAATAATTCAGTGGGTTCTATTGCTTGTAGTTTTGCTTTTTACTTAAAACTGTATAAAAACACTAGGAAAACAATTGCTCTGTATAGCAGTTTTGTAACTCCGAAATAAATCAGTGTTTTGAGTTGTCTTTTAAAATTTGCTTACTAAAAACTAAGCCACACCAGAGTGTTGCTTTCGTTAAGGGGAATCCACACTGGAGGCACCATAATCAGTCACACGCAGATCACTCCTAGAGCTAGCCGCTTGGTTTTGTTAAATGCTGATGTTCACTCCAATGTAGTACATTTAGAATCCTCTATCTGAAAAGCAGAGGAGCTTTAAGTGGTCTATAATAAGTGCCCCACCTGTGTCAGCAACCTTTTGTGAAAGTTTCCTGCCTCAGACCACACCAGAGCTCAGCTCCTTGTAGAAACGGAAGCCAACCTAATTCATGTGCTGCAGGAGCCACAAACTGATTGATAAACCTTTTAGAAGTCACTGTTATAGCAATCCACATCCACAGGAAGACCCGCCTTCCATCCCTAGGTATCAAAGTGAGCACAGAGCGGGATAAGCACTTGGATTTATGTGCGAATGCACATTCCATAGCAGCTGTGAATTTGAGGATTAGAGATAGAAAGGGAAAAGCAGAAGCCATGAAGGCACAGAAAAGAATGTGTGGTCAAATAATATGACCGTATGGCCCACCCACATCTCCCACCCTTGTGTTCTGTTGGCTCAGAAGAAATTGTCACGAGAGTCCCTGTGAAGTGTTGATTTCTGAGACGCCATGTATGTGCTGTAGCTCAGAGGTGAAGCCATCAGGTCTCATTGAGCTCCACGGATTTCACGCTTTTGTGGCCTGTTGTCTAGTAAAAATGATTTTGACTTTGGTTCTACACACACACACACACACACACACACACACACACACACACCTGTGGTGAGAGAGAAACAGAAGGAAGAAGTGATGGGTGTCCAGTTACTACCACTAGGCAACCTTGAAGAGGTGGTGATGCATATGCCGTATCTCTTCAGAGAAACTTGAAGAGCTCCTGTGAGGGACCTGTACTTCTAAAATCTGATAGACTTAGCATATTTTGTAGAAAATTATATCTCGATTATTTTATGGTAAGTTATAGATTTCACCAAATTTTAAAGAAGTGGAGCTCAGAAAGCAGAAACCTCTGCTCCCATGACTTCCCCATTCATTCCACATTGTTTCTTCACTCATAAAACATGTTTAATGTAGCAGCTTCCTGTTCCTGATCTTAAAATACAACCGAGTTCCCTTTTATGGGGTTGCTATCATAGCAAAGTTTTCTGAAAGCAGCATTCACTGAAGCGAAGATCTAAACTCTGACATATAGCATAAGAATACGATTATGCAAAGCACGAGGGAAAGAAAAGCAGAAACGATGTGGGGGAAACGAGACTTAAGTTGCTCCACTCAAATTAGACTACAGTCCACGTGACTTCATTCTCTATCTTCTCAAATATAATTACGAAAGACAGGCAACAAATATTCTTGGAAAGCCACATTGGAACCTATGAAGATCAGTACTAATTTTCACCAGTGGTTTCCAAGTGTTATTATGATGTGTGTGTGTGTGTGTGTGTGTGTGTGTGTGTGTATGTGTGTGTTATTTCTCACTATACCCTCTAAAAAATTGGGCTCAGTTGTAACATGTATGAATTCTATATACACAGATATACCATCTGGCAAGCATTTTTTTTATTTTCATTTTTATTTTTTGAAACAGGGTCTCACAATGTAGTCTTGGTTAACTTGGAGCTCCCTGTCTCTGCCTCCCAAGTACTGGGGTTAAAGCCATGAACCACCATGCCCAACTCAAGTATTTAGAGTCTGATTTACATACAAGAATAAGATAATATGAAAATAAACTTCTGTAAATGTCTTTTGCTTTCTTATTTAAGGTCCTGAAATGTCAAGCACCTTTGTCTGGAGTTCTCCTTAAGGAGGACCGTACTGATGCATAAGGAGCAAGGTGCATCTCTAGGGAAATAAAAGCTTCAACATATTCTCTCCCCATAATACTCAAAACACTGAAAAACATCCACATACTAAAGATAATCTAGTCTCTAGTCCTTCTAACCCTGTCCTGACTTTATTGCTCTTTACAAATAGCATGATGGAATTAGTGGCTGTTTTTCCCTTGGAAATCTAGAATAATTAAAAACTCCTCACCTGAATTTCAAATCCAAATGTTCCATTGTCTTGCTTTTCCACAGTAACAACCTTCCTGTAAGTAAAAATAAATAAATAAACTGCACAAATATCAAAATATCATATTTAGCATATATTTAACATTAACAATAACTGTTACAACGGAAATTACCTTTCATTTCTACAATTGTTAGATGGGTTAGCAACGTATGAATGTGTGAGTGTGTGTGTGTGTGTGTGGTACTTATGCAGAGATTTAAAAAGAGGAAAGGAAGGAAGGAAGGAAGGAAGGAAGGAAGGAAGGAAGGAAGGAAAAGTGAAGAGAAGAGAAGGGAAGGGAAGGGAAGGGAAGGGAAGGGAAGGGAAGGGAAGGAAGGAAAGGAAAGGAAAGGAAAGGAAAGGAAAGGAAAGGAAAGGAAAGGAAAGGAAAGGAAAGGAAAGGAAAGGAACGGAAAGGAAAGGAAAGGAAAGGAAAGGAAAGGAATCTCTTTACCTTTGAGACCAGGAAAAGTCACCTAGAGAGCTTGATCTGGCCAACGCAAGCTGAAAAATATAAAAAGCAAGGTCCTTAAGACATGTCTGCAAATGCTCTGGATTACAAAGGACTTTATTCTTTCTCAACATCCTGGAAAACTTGTTAGATAAGATTAGTAATGCCCATTCTCTCTTAACAGCAAAGGAAAGTCTGAGAGACCAGGGACTCCCAGACATTCTGTGAGAAGATGAGGAGAAGCTCAAATAGTAAGATACTGGGGTGGTAGGTGTTCATATCTTGTAGCAAACCTCAAACTTCCAGTGATGGCTTTACGCCTAAGTTGCATTTATGTCAACTTCTCAAAATTAGCAATTTACAATGACACTGAAACACCTCCATAGAATAGCATGAAAACCACGAAGTCCATATTTTCTTAGACACCGATGAAATGCTTATGTTATAACAGCTCAGTGTGTCATTCTTTATAGATAAAAAAGCAAGTATCTGTAAAGAATGAGCTTACATGCAAAAACATGGTTGAAGATGGCTGGCAAGATGGCTCAGTGGGTAAAGATGCTCACCTCCCAGGTTTGATTGGTGAGAGGGAAGAACTGGCTGTAGTTCATACTCTAACTTCCCCATGCACAGCTTTGCATGCATGTACACATACATTGACGCTCACTCAGTCCCCACCACCACCACCCACGCCCAAATAGTGAGGTTAAAAAATTAAAAATAGATTCAGAAAGGCGAGGGAGGGACTCTAAACCTCAATTTTAATTCTAATTTATTTCACAATAGTTTTGGAAGAATATAGTAAGATTTCCTGCCAAAAATGGGAAGAAACTTCATAATGCTATAAATAACATAACATTCACTCCTCTGCACATATTGGGGAAAGTCATATAAGCATAAGCTTCTGGGACAGACCCAAACTCTTATAAAGAGAGGGGGGGTCAGCAAAAGGGAAGACCTCAGTTGTATGGACTGCGGTCAATTTCTAACACTGTTGTAGTTTTGTTAAAGAATTATTTAATAGATGTTACTTATTAATTAATTCTTTCTTAAATACTGTTCCAAGGACAAAACATAACTTTTACCCCTAATTATATTTTTAAAGGTCTTGTTTTACACACACACACACACACACACACACACAAACACACATGTACTGTGAGCTTACTGGTGTCTGCAAGATCAGAAGGGGTCACCAGATCCTTAGAATTGGAATTAAGGGCTACCTGTTGTAAGCTTCCATAAGAGCATTGGAAATTGAACCACATCCTCTACAAGAGCACAAGTGATTTTAATGAGGAGCTATATTTTACACCAATAAGCCATGGCATTTAAATGCCAACATCCTGTAATTGTCATTCATAAGCAAATAAATAAAATAGTAGATCCAAGCAGTTGGTACAGATAAATAAAAATGATATGAGAATAAAAACACACATGGAAAGTGCATAGGAGAAATTAATATATACAGAACAGGTTCCACAGAAGCCTGCATTACTCAGATTGCCAGGCACCAAATGCCAAAAATTGCACAATTTTCTGGGATGCCTCAGTGTTAGGAGTTCAATGACCAATCACTATACACAACAGAGAGGTCATCCACAGATTTTATATGTAACAATTGCTCTGTGTCCTTTTGTCAGTTAAACCTGGAATCTCAAGCAGCAGGGCTCAGACCTAAAATTATCATCTAGGCTTGTACTAAATTTTGACTTTTGATTTATAAGGAGTAATTATGGGATATCTACAGCAATTTGAATGGTTTGTTATAATCTGTTTATGTGCCTAAAATATTAAATGTGCAAATGTATACACAGAGAGATGGGGCGGGGAGGGAGAGAGAGAGAGAGAGATAAAGAGACAGACAGACAGACTATCAGAGAGACTTACAGACAGACAGACACATGGATAGAGTGAGACAGAGAGAAAGAGAGAGGG
>NW_021604636.1:8945594-8959149 GCF_004785775.1 Grammomys surdaster | reverse complement strand
ATTAACAAGAATGGGAACTTTCAGCTATGTCAGAAGGCTCCATCAGAAGGCTCCATACTTGTGAAAGGCATTTTTTTAAAGGTGATATTTGCAGGTGTTGTCCATCTCCCCTTTCCAGCATGCTCAGACTTTCTTGATCTGTTTTCACTACCGACATTTCCTTGTATCACTTAATTCACATTGTCAGGTACTTGTTTCAGCTACCTTTAATTCTGTTAACTATAAACACAACTAAGGGCTTTATGTTTTTAAAACGTTGCTCTTGCCATTTTGGTTTGTCACATCACTCCCTTTATCATTCACCTAGAGGCTTATACATGTCTACCCGAGGGCATGGATGTGAAGAGCATAGAGCGTATTTGATGGAGTGCTTCACTTCTGCAGATAATCGTCTGTATGCGTTGAGACTCTGGGGAAATACACTTGTTCCACTTTCCACCCCAGTGCTTCACGTGAGGCCAAGGGGAGATTATGACTTTAAAAATAGTAAACCAGACAGACAGAACTAAGCCTCAGATGCCATCTGCAAGTGAATGATGGTGAGACATTCAGTTCAAAGTGATGTGTTAAGATCCCTCTCTAACTTTGTTCTTCATGGAATTAAATGTTCATGGGAAAACTCCAAAGGTAACTTTTAAAAGAAAAACATGAAAATCACCAATATAGGATTGAAAACGCCAAAAGAAACAAACAGAATGCTAAGAAACTACTCAGAAATCAAGCAGTATAGAAAGAGAGCTAAGAAAAACAAAGTAAAATGGGAATACCGTAATACTAAAGGTGAATGAGTGGGTTTTTGGAGAGATGTAATCACCCCTCACAAATCAGTTTGCAAGAATTAATGCAACGTCTGGCTACTATAATGTTAAACGTCCTTTTCCTTGCCCAGTATTTATAGAATTGTTGGGAGCCTCAAGATTTCCTCAGCGTGCCTTTTAAGTGACTGGTTATTGTTCATAGATTCAAGTTGATAATCTTTTAAGTTCACCAAACCAATCAGCATTGTCTATACAGAACAAGATGGCCCTTGTCTCCCTTTTTTTAATAGTTCTATGTAGCTCTCTGGCTAAGGCAACATGGGAGCCCTCCTGCAGTTGATTTGTTTGGATTATCAGTGACACAAAAAGTTCAAACTAAATTAGATTATAAATTATCTTCCATTATGGATTAGTAAAGAGGCTATTTTAAGCAGTGACCATATAAATAAAAAAGCAATTTAAAGACAATGGCTACCATCATACTCTCTGGTGGGGGCAAGAGTGAACAGCTACATGTTGATACAAAATCTTCTTAATTTTGATCTGGGCTGTCCTAAAGAATCACATAAAAGAAATTCCCAAGTTTCTGCCTTGCTCACCTGCTAAACTGCCTGTGTGTTACTTGGAGTGTGCCCAAGGACTTAGCAAGAGTCTTCTGAATCAAGTTTCGTCCGTCTCCTCTCCCTAGTGTGCACTAGCCCTATTTAGTAGATGTATATCCAAGATGTAGACTTGGAAGGAATAGACGTTCCCCAGATTGCCCTCCCAGCCAGAGTTTTTCTGAGTTGTAATGATGTCCCAACCCCTCCTCCAAATTCATGAATGGAGAACTGGTGTGCAATTTACAGCATATGCTGACAACAGCTGTCTTTTATTACACATTATCTAATATGAGAAATCTAGGCTTAGCGATTTGGCAGGAAAGCGACACATTCGGCTCTGACTGCAGTAGAGGAGGCTCCTTAGCTCCTCACTAGCCAGGAGCCTAGTTTTGTCTGGGGCTGATCTTAGGGAGGCTCCACTGCTTTCAGTGAGATGACTTAAGAGACAAGGCATTAATATTCCACACGCAATGTCTCCTGCTATGCAGTGTGATTCACAGGTCTCTCTTTAGTGCCAAATCAAGACCAACTACAACAGCTGTCAATGTGCGAAATAGAGAGGAAATCAAAAACACAGCTTGATGGATAACCTGCCTCAGAGCGGCTCAGAGACCAACACTGAAGCCACTTTTGCTGCTAGGTTAGACTGTTATGCTTTTGCCAGGCTCTGTGGACTCACTTCCCCTACACACACAAAAATGTGGGTGTGGTAAAGAGAGGGTACAGATTCAGAAGTGGGCTTTTTTCCCCCTTTCTTTTCTTTTATTTTTTTAAGTACTTTGTTTCAAATTATGTCCTTGGCTCTTTCCAATTGCCTGCCTATCTCCCTTTTACTCCCAACTGTTTCATGGATACAACTCTCCCCGACTTTCGAAAGTCAGACCATTAAGACAGAAAGGATTATCAACTATCCAAAGACATAGCAAAATAATGAAAGTAAAATTAATGCCCTAACTTATTATACCCATATGGGAGGTTTCAGCTTCCAGGAAGGTCTGATTACAGTCCCATACCTCTTTTAAAGAATGGTTGGGTATTAACTCAAACATTACCCTGCAGTATTGATGTTGCCTATTGATGAGGTACTAGTACAAAGAAAGTCCCTGTGGGCAGAACTCAACCCAGAACTATACCCATTACAAGCATTTAGCACCATCCCTAACCAAAATTTTATGTGAAACCAGCCACCCAGATGCTTCCTACTTAGCAATAATTCCATCACTGAAAGAAAATTAGACAATGATGATCTGTTTGGGTCTAATATATAGTCAAATGTCATACCTGTGTGCCAGATTCCTGGTTGTCACTGAAGCACTAGGTGAGAGCCACCTTCATCACAGTCTCGAGGGAGAGGCAGTTAGGCACAATATCTACTCTTTGGGCATGGCATGGTTATAAAACTTCCCTTCCCTTCCATCACCCTCCCTCAGGAGTTTATATTGCAGGGACTTTGCCTCCCAAGAAACAAGGTTCAAAATTAGAAGCATTCCTGGTGTGTCTGGCACTTCCTACAAATGCAGGTACTGAAATAATCCGCACACACAGAAATCTAATTTTAAACAACTCTGAGTGCAAACAACCAGTGGATTCTGAAGATTAAGCTGAAACTAGAAGCTAGCCAGATATAGCTTTGCAGAAACCAAAGCCACAACAACAAGAAGTATGAACACTGACGTCACCCTCAGAGTGACGAGAATAACAGCAGACAGAGAAACACCTGTTACCACAATTGCCTCACAGGGATCCTGTTGCAGACCAGTCACACAGGCCCAGAGGGATGGGCTTTTGTTTTTGCTATTGTTGTTTGTTTGTTGTTTGTTTGTTTTTCTAAGAAAAAAATTAATAGGAGTCAAATATCCCCGTGGAAAATTATAAAATCTTGACATAGACCTGCGTGAAATTTCACTGACAGGCATTATGAGGATCTATGCTCAAAAGGTTTGGTTTAGTTTTGCTTTTTATTTTTTCCTTAAGGAAATAGAAGAGTAAGAAAAGGTTTTACAGATAGGGGAAGTACATCAAACAGTGTGTTAAAAAAGAATGAGAGGAGAAAGAGAAGAGATACAGAAGGGCACGTACATAAGTGGATAGTATAGGAAGTCTGTGTGCTCACACATTTTATATGCATAAATCCCTCTATTATCCCCTTTACTAACCATCCAGTCCTTCTTAGTGTCCTTTTCCAATTTGTATTATCTTAGCTCAGGCTTAAAAGCCAGCTGATCCTCCTTGGTCCTCAGTGCCATTGATCACCAAGTCTTTATTCTTTCTCTTCATTGCCTCGTCTACTCTTTTGTCAGCTACAGTAAAAGTCCCACTACCTAGCTGCCACATTTCTAGAATGAGGTTCCTAAAATCCACAACATCTCAAACCTATTATTCAATGTCTCTAGGTGTTGGTCAAATCATAGTCAGCACTGAATCCGTCCATTCAATCAGCTGATGATGAAAATACTCCATAAAAACAAAACATATGGCATCTGTACTGAACGTGTATAGGTTTCTTCTCTGCCCTAAGTCTCTAAATGCTATAATGGGACAGCTACTCACACAGTCAATGGTATTGTCTTAGGTATTAGACATGATCTTAGTTTATAGGCAAATATGCTGCCACTTTATATCAGGGACTCCAACATCTCTGATCTTTGATTTTCAAAGACAGTGGTTTTGGAACCAATGCTTCGTGGATAGCAAGAGCCAATTGCAATATTTTCTCAAGGAAATTTGCCCTCATGTCTGTACTTCCTCTCACCTCTCACAGGCATACTGGAGTTTCCTCACACACCAGAGTCTGGGACCCCACATTTAGGAATTCCTGTAGTTAAGAATACCCTACAGCCTATAAGATGGTTTTCAGAGACATGTTACACGTATGCTATACAACCCTTGTTCAAATTGTACCCTAACCGTAACCCTTCTCCAGGAAAGAAACATGCTCTCATGGCTGGTATTACTAGTTTGATTCTTTGATTGTCCAGCACAATGTAAAGCCTGAGCTGAAAAGGAGATCTGGAAAGATCCCTCCTTGGTGCAAATATTAACAAGTATTTTTCCTGGTAAGTAATGTATGCAGAGAAAAAAATGTAGAATAACAAGTGATCAGAATTGGTTTGATGGCTTTGTAACAAACAGAAAGAGAAACAGACTCCTCTCTATTTAGAATCTGAGCAAACCTGTTAGCATTTCCTGTGTTGCCCATTTATAAACTGATACAGATGTTCACCAAACTTTGTATCATGAAAGCACTTTGGATTGAGAATGATAATCAAATACTAATAAATGATGCCATGATCTTCATCACTGTGGAAAACGCCAAGGAATCAGTTCACCACATCAGGTCCTTTGTAATGCTGAAGTTAGACGCGCTCAGAGGAGAACATGGTATACACAATGTAGTAGGCCACAAAGGCACGTTCTCAATGAGTTCTAAACATCTTGTGCACAATGGTTTATGTAAATTCAAATACACAATTCAACCTTATAGCAAGTTATATGATCAAAATACATCAAGAGGCAGACAATTAATTTTTATGTATTAAAAATGAAAGACCAAAAATTCAGAATAAATTCACTAGACAGATTTTCCCAAGTGAGTTTTTATCTCTAAAGAAATTTTATGAAATAAAAATTTTCAAACAGCCTTTACTGAGTGCCAAGCACCCTGTACATCTCCTTACTTAAAGGACATAGGGTTCAAGGAAGTTGTTTCTGCTGTTACCTAATCAAGTGAAGGGAATTTAGTCTGATAGCTTCCCTTTAAGGAAGACATAATGTAAAGACTGCTACCAACTTGCTCCAGATGCCACAGCTACTAAGCAGCCCAGTTGGGTTTCTAGTCAACATTCACCTCCCTACAAAAGTCCTACTTCCCAAGAGCCCAAGGTTGTATCAGTGTTCTGTGGCTGAAGAATTTACTTGATTTACAAATTTCATGTTCAAGGAGCAGTCTTCTCTTGATTGTCAACTGAAAAGGCCTGGAGGTGAGCCTGGAGGGGGAGAATCAACAGGTACACAATCGGAGAAGGGCTGACCTCGAGGGTGTGTAACCTGTAAACGACCTTCATGTTCACTGGGCTCAACAACTTTCATTTTACCTGAGCACATCTTTAAAAGAAGAGAAATATTTGTGTCTTACTTTTTTAAAAAAGTGACTATTTTTCCATCTTTCCACTATGACACTATCTCTAGTAGACATCGCACTTCCACCCTCACTGGTACTCTCGGTCGTTAACTCCTAAGTTAGTTGGCGTAGTAGAAAGAGGTTCTCCTCAGGGAAAACAACTTTCCTTTTAATAAGAACCAAAATGACTCTTAAGAATGGGGAGTGAGGCTGAGAGTCAAAGACTTAACAGAGACACACAGGAGTCAGTACCACTTTCAGCAGAAGTCAGGCAAACGTGAACACTCTACTCAGCGCTGCAACCATACCTGCCTTCGTCCCCGGGGCAAAGTAGCCACAGTATCTGCCAGCATTTGAATCCTTCGGTTGTCTTCCATCGTGAGTGGGCCTGTGAGTGCAGAGTAGGAGCCGTAGACAGAGTCAGCACAGTATTCCAAATTGCCATTGCTGCTCTGCTGCTGTAGAAGCCTTTGCAGAGACATTGTGGACAAAGATTAATCCTGCCGACACATGGTTCAGTGGCCTTGCAGGAGGGGGGGAAGTGAAAAAATGCACAGCCCTCTGACACGCAGTCAAAAAAGTAGCAAAGCAGAAAGAACCCATGTGACGGCTGTGGTTTGAGGCACGGTTACACAAAAGCCTATCTAGGAGTTCACTCCTACTCCCCAGTGCTCCTAAGAGAACCTTGTGCTCCTTTCCTACAATTAAAAAAAAAAAGAAAGAAAAAGAAAAATCAGTGTTCTTTTCCTCCCTCAAACAGCCAGAACATAGAGTTTTATACTCTATGGCTACAGGTACTCAAAACAGAATTTTCCAGTTCTTAAAAGAAAGGAAAGAAAACAACCTTGCTCAAGTTTGCTCATTTGCTTCCTACCCATGAGCTCATTTTATATTAGCACCTCCATGCACTAGACAGACTGTGCTCTCACTCACTCTTTTGACTGTAAATGTCACAGGTTCTGGCCAGGTTGTTCTCTAGTAAAGTCCTTGTAGTGTTCCTCCCTGAAGTACACCCTAGCTCATTAAAGTTCATCAAAAATGCATTCTGTCCCTAGAGCTGTAGCCGTTTGACATTCACCTAATTGCCTTTATGCCGCTTTATTCTCACTCAAATCATCCATCAGCTTTATAAGAACATAATGGGGAGGGAAAGGAAAGGCAGTGTATTCAGTACAGAGTGTTGCTCATATCTGGGACTAAACATAGCTGCGACATTGGGGGAAAGGAAGCGATGGGAAAGAAGGGGCTATATAGTCAAGCTAAGATAACACAGGATGGTTCCACTGGGGCAGTATGCCATCGTGGGGTGCTTGAAAACAGTTGCTTTTTAATGTTTTCAATCTTGCATTTTTCAAGTAGTTGAAGATAATGGGTTTCACAGAGAAGCAGGTAAAGTAGAAGGCAGAAGCAAAGCAAAAATAAAAAGGAGAAGTTTTAAATAGCACAGAAGTCAAACGTGTACGTAAAAGTCATTTGGAAGGTCACTACTAGAGTTTACAAGAATTAGCAAAGCTTCAAGCTAGAATGGAATGTGTGCGCTAGAAGTCGAGGTGAGTTCAGCTCAAGCAGAACTGGCCAAGTGTGAGTCATAGAGTCTTCAGGATTAATGAAAAGAGGAAGCCAGATCAGAGGACGGCAAAGCTCTGCTATAGCCTGACTCCGTACTGTTGGAACTGGATAAAGATTGAAACAAAATGGTGTCCCCTAAAACATATAAACTCTAAATCAGAGATTGCAAGCACACATTCTTTTAGGGAACAGGTATGTGTAATTCAAAAGAAAGTGACACTGACTTTGGTAGCTTAACAATAAGTGGATCATAAAGGTGTTCATGTAGTCCCTGTGTATCTATGAATGTGCATAGTATAAATGTGTGTGTCTGTGTGTGTATGTGTGTGAGCGTAGTGCATGTGTGAGAGACAGATAGAGATATTAGAGAAACATAAAACATGTAACACTATTAATGAATAACATAATTTTTTTCCTCTAGAAATTTTACAGTCAGGTAAATGTGTTAAAATTTCTAAACACTGAATCAAGCCAAGTTCTATGGATGAAAGTGGTAATTGTACAAATTCTGTGTTATAAGGTGATAGTCTGTAGACAGCAGACATTAATGATTAACTGGAAAAATGAGGTCACGTGTTTCACTATATGTTGTAAAATGCACTTAACCAGCTGAATCTCTCAATAAGTACATTTACTTTTATATTCCGTTAATGTAAAATCAATATCGGGTCTGCCCCCTGCCCATACACATCAGTCAGGTCACATCCACAAATGGATTTATGAACTGGCCAATCTCTATGGTCCAGCTCTCTGTTCTAATGCTTGAGGCCAGCAACATGCCACTTATTACATGCTTTAAATAATATCCCAATCAGAAATGTCATTTGCGATAAAGTGACTCATCTTCAATGACAAGGTATCTTTCAGACACCAAACTGTTGGCTTACAGGGGTGTGTAACTATGAGGATTTTTAGAAGTTGTGTGCTTTTTTTATCCTCTAGGATTTACTTCAGAGAAAGCTAAGTGCCTGGTTGTTGTTCCCTTTCAGCCTCTATGTTACTGTGAGAAGGAAGGCAGATGATCTGCTCACACATCTACCATGTAGGTCTGAGGTGTACTTCAGTGTCCACAGGACAGAAGAAACAGATTCAAAGTTCTTTCTGCACTCTACCCTCTGAAGGGGCCTGTCACATTTCTACAAATCATCTCTTTAAGATCTAAATACCAAATGTGGGTCATAGATACATTCACGACAGTTTCTACATCTCATTTTTGAGAGACGGGGAGACAACTTTTAACTTTAAGTTTACATTTTGTCTTAAATCTACAAACTGTAAAAGAAATGCCTGTCCATACGAATAAAAGGTTAGTTTAAAAAGTTATATTTTAAAAATTAATTAAACTGTAATTTGGTGAGTCATCACAGAAGTAAAAACAACCTAATGAAAAGGAAGAGAGAGAGAGAGAGAGAGAGAGAGAGAGCGCCATATGTTCCTCAAGGGTGATATGACTGTGAGAACAGATTTATTTAAAAGACTATGTGCCATGTGACCCAAAAACTGATTTTCCATTGTTTGAGGCAAGTAGCCCTCTTACATAAAACATTTTGTTGATAGATAGAAGTCCATCTTTAGTATGAATGAAGTGAACCCTAAGGGGCATAGGAAGATTTAGTAGAGGCAAGTAAAAAAGATGTGTTGAGTCCAGAACACAGTAGGAATGGTAAGAAGTTCTTTAAAAAATTGTGTCCAACCTGTTAACCATCCATGAAAATAACAAGAATATTGACTCCACTGGTCTGATGGAGGCCTCAAGATTCTTGTAATCCCAGCTCTGCTTTAAGAATAGAGATTAACATGTGGTCCACTCTGTGCATATGTTAATCCCCTAAATTCTGGTGTAAACTGCCACTGGATAAAGAGAGGTAATCAAGGTTAGCTGACGTCAAAGGAATGGAACCCTGATCTAAGGGACCGTATCCTTGTAAGAACAGACATCAGAGAGGTCTCTTTGCATATGAGGACACAAGGAAGCAGCCATCTAAAGGGAGCAAGAGATACCAGATGAATCATTCAGCCTTGATCTTGGACTTGGAAGCCTCCAGGATCCTGAAAGCAAAAATGTCTAGTGTGTACAGCCAACCAGTGAATGGTGTGTCTTATGCTATGGAACTTGTTTTGCTATGTCTATTTCCAGCAGCCTGAACTGATTCATATACTCTCTGCATAGGATTCATATACTCTCAGTTTCCACATATATAAACCCAGCATTTAGAAGGAACAGATGTAAGAGTCCATGTTTAACACACAGTACAAAATAAGCTATTACTAGTGAATTTTGTTTTAAGTAGTAAGAATTCAAAAGAGAACTCTTCAAAGGAACCAATGAGCCTGTCAGCTATCCAGTGTGTCCACATATACAGCAGTGGCCCTTATCATCCTCACAGACCGTAAAGCTAGAAAATGTGCAGTCCTTGTAGTGACTCAACAAGATGTACTCACAAAACAATGTTAGAGCCAGTTTCTGTAAGATTTCTATACTCCTCTTTGCTACGCTATGTCTGCTTCCCCCTCTGTGTAACCAGACCTATTGTATACAGGGCTGGACTAGAGAGAAGGAAGCTTAGCCTGGCCTGTCGGTACAGGCAGGATCATAGTCTTCAGTGGTGAGCATGCAGGGAACTAACAGCTTTGAAGAACTGTTTCGGTTTATTGGAGAGGGGGCTTCTTAAACCTTTGAGGATGTGAGTAGGGACTATCAGGGTGAATGAACATCATTGGCTGGGGCTGGGTGCTGGAAATGCCTCATTTGCATGAGGAGGAATTCCAGGTGTTGCTGGATATGACCTTAGAAAAGAAAAGGAAGTTTAACCAGCTACGTGACCTCCTCTGGTGAGACAAATGGGGGAGCACAGGGCCACACGCACCATGACAGACAGGTATGGAGTGGGGCAGGGGAGGACAGGATCCTACTCCTGCCAATCTCACAATGAGATTTCTGAGGTTTGGACCTGCCTTGACCCCACTTTTGATCCAAGTTTGCTCCTCCAGGGAGCCACACCTCTTAGCTAAAAACAAAACAAAACAAAACAAACAAAAAACAGTCTTTCCCATGGACATAGAATAAGAGTGTGGTCATTGAAAGAGATTTGCGCCACAATCTAGTTAGGTTTTCATTCTAGCTTGGTGACATCATTTGTTCCATGTTTCGTTTGGCTTTCTAGGCTACCATAGCATTTGGTTTCATTTTGTTGGTTCACTTATATATTTATTTTTATTTTTATTTTTTGCCCGTTTGCCCTTTGTTTGTATCAAAATCTTTTATTTGACTCCTTGGACATGAGAAATGAGTCAGAGCTACTTAGGTGAAATTGGACTATTGTGTATTTGAATCTGTAGAAGGCAAAGATGATCTAAGTGCTTTTAATATTCCTTTTTAAATTTGTTTTAAGATATGGTATATGTGGGTGTGGGCATGTGCACTGGTGTTCCTGTGTATACATGCTTTTATGCAGGTTCCAGAAGAAGGTGTCAAATCTCCTGAAACTGGAGGTTGTGAATGGCCGATCATGGGTGCTCAGATCTGAACGCCAATAGTCTGGAAAGGTGGCTATGGCTCTTCCTCACTGAGCCAAATCTCTAATGCCATCATCAGCTGGTTCTAGCGACTGGCTTGGGCATTTCCATTTTCCCTGAATCAATGGGAATTAGATACCACTCTCCAAAAGGGAGTATTCGTCTTCAGAAAGAGGCAATCTAAAATTAGAGAGAAAGGCTCTCTTTAGAGAGTAGTTCAAGGAAGAGAAAATAACAGAGGCAGCTCATTAAATCTCTTTGCAACTGCAATATGGAGAAGCACCAAGAATATGACTGGAGTTCCTAACCCCTATTAAAGCAACAACGAGAAAAACGTTAACCCTAACATGAATAATAATGAACACTATTTTTAATATACAGATAAGGAAATAATCTTCTAACCTATTCATGTTCAATTCACTTGCTCATGAAGCTATGGGTGAACCATAAAATCACCCCAAAGAGGGCCCTAAATTCACCCGAGGCATGTAGCCTTATCAAGATCAACTCTTCTTGAAGAATCTGGTAAGCTAACTCTGTCTTCTTCAAGAGTAAAAATAGATGTTTTTCCACGTCCATTCACTCGCTTATCACAGAGAAACGTCACTGACAACTTCATAATAGTTCCATTCTCATTTCTCCCTGCTTCAGCTGTGGAAAGGAGTGTGGCAGGAATATGTCTGCAAGACATTATGCTGTCAGTGTAAAGTGGCATGTGTGTCACGTGGAGACAGGGATATGTGTATCTTTTGAAAGCCGCCATGGCCTGTACAGAGCTCCAGGTGTTACCCACAATTATCTGGCAGTGCACAAGTGTTCTCTGGAATTTTAGAGGCTGCCAATGCAATAATTTTGAAGTTGTGCCTTTCCAGATGAAAGGAAAGTCCTTAAATTACCCATCCCAGTGAAGAGGGTGATAGAGTAACAGGAGTTCTGACTTGCAGCCTGGCTGTGACCTGCAGTAGCTGGGCAATTCATCCCTTTTGCTGTGTTCCTCCCACTCTGCCCAATTCAGTTAGGTGATAAAAATAAAAGCCAAGTGGAAACAGTATGCCTATAGAAGACACAAAGGAGGCTGCACAGTGTCTGGAGAACAATAGCCTATTGACTCCTCTGCAGCAAAGTGTAGGGCTAGGAACAGCTCTCCCAGTTTCCACAGACATGGTTCTCTTTTGGAGTGATAAGACTGGGGTTAGAAAAAAGTCTCTTTCAATAAAAAAGACAAAGCAAATAGTGCCACTATCAGTTAAAGGGAATCTACTGGAATGTCTCTAAAACTTTCTAGAATCATCTGTTTTCATGCATTTACCAAGTTGACCTGGGAAGGATTGGAACTACATTTGATTCCCAAAGACAGCCTTGTGGTGTGGAGCTGCCTTTCAGCAGAGACTGAGGCACTACCAATATTCATTTTACTTTTAAAACTTTCAAGCAAGCTAGGTTTCATTGGAAACAAATAATATAAATCAAATCTAAAAAGAAATACCCCCAAATGCATGCAAAATATTGAAAGGCTGCTCCATAACCACAAATAATTTAATGATTCTAGACTTCCATGACTAGACTCACCATGATAGAAAGCTCAATATAGATCTAACAGTTAGCAGGGCACAGTAGTATCGTCCTGAGATTCCAGCTTCTCAGGACAACTAATACAGGTGTATTATTTGATCCAGGAGTTAAAGCCAGCCTGGTCAACACACTGACTACTCTCAAAAGAGGAGAAAACAAACTTAGCAAATAGTTTTTCAGAGTATAAAATACAAAAATAAAATAATACAAAATAAGTTACTTTAACAACAGCAACCGTTATATATGATACTTTATAGCTCTTGCTATAGATATACTTAATCATTAAAATTATTTCATTGTTATATTGCAATATTATGAAGAGACTTAAAATATGGAGTAAAAGTGCCATTATCAAAAACAGCTATAGCATCATAACCAAGCATGACTCCAGAAAGCATTTTGACAACTTTTCTCTAAATTCTAGACTAAGAGAAGCATAGACCCCCTTGCCACAAGCAAAGACTGTCTTATAACCTTGCTTGCTATCCTCAAATGCTCTAAAATATTCAGTGTTCTACAAATCAAAATCCATAGTTTTGTTTATGTTTAATGAGCATTCTTACAGCTATCTGAAAGAGAAAAGGAGGCATAAGACTAGTCAACACAAACTCCAAAATAATGATGGTGTGTGTGGAGGTACAGCGAGACATCAGGAAACTGTTCTCATGAGTATTGTGTATTCATATCTGTGTTACATTGTGCAGTGTACCTCAGAGCTGCATATTCACTTGCTATCCCTGGGAGACGTTCTCTTGTTCTGAAGGGAAATGGAAGAGGAGTGGAACTTGGGGAGAGGAGAGGTGGTAGGGGAGGGAAGGGGAATAGAGGAGGGACAGGAGTCTGCAGTCAGAATGTAACATATGAGAAGAATAAAAAATAAATTTAAAAAAAAATTAAAGGAAAACTATAGTATTGAATGCTGTAGAATGAATACTGAAACCCCCAAAATATCCAAGCATGTGGACAGATTTATATAATTAAGTAATTTCAATCCATTAGAAAAAGAATAAACAAAACCAAGCCCTACTGGGGGAGTATTAAGTGATATCCTTTTACCAGAATTGAGTAAACTCTTGATTCTTAAGCAGTCACACACACACACATTTAGAATATATAGTAAACAGAAAATATAGAATATTTCAATAAGATAATGTCAGGAATAGTTTTCCTACGTAATTCATAAAATCTCAGAGAGTATCAACAGCATGAAGATGAGAAAATCTCTCTAGGGAAATCTCCGGTGGACAAGATGAAAATGAAGAGCTGGCTAGGTATTACTGACAGAAGCACTGACTTTGTGGTTGTCATAAATGGAATGCTTAGCCTGATGAGTGCGAGGCCATGGGTTCAGTCCATACAATCAGAAGAGGAAGAGGAGGAGGAGCAGGAAGAGGAGAAAGAGGAGGAGGAGGAAGAGG
>NW_021604636.1:8940387-8945584 GCF_004785775.1 Grammomys surdaster | reverse complement strand
AGGAGGAGGAGGAAGAGGAAAACAGTAAACAGAGTGCTCCAAATTGCTTCTTTTAGACAACTGTTTTTCATACTACAAAGCCACAAACAAGTATTTAGAGAAGAAATACAAATCACCAGTACACCTTTCAGTGTTCAACCTTCTTAGTGAAACTGGAAGTAAAAACAAAAACAAAAACAAAAAACCAAAAAACTAAAAAAGAACCTAACTGGAAAAGAGTTTGATGACTTATAGTACTGGCCAAGTTGCAAACAAATGGGCAGTTAGTTACTTGGGATAGGAAGATAGATCTACAAGCTTTGTTAGTGACATCATTTGACAGTATCAAATTAAGTGTGCGACTACTACTTCTAACTTTAAGAGTCCTGGAAAACCCCTCTATCTGCAAAGAATCTAAGAATGATTCTAGGAGGACTGCTTGAAACTCCGAAACAGAGGTTTAATTGTGCATCATGCAGGCTGGTGTTAAATGATTTGTGGTGTTTTAATTCTATGAGATGCATTGTACTAGTTAGAAAGTGTAAAACAAGTATCCATGTGGTGATCAAAACTTCTGAGTCAACGACAGGAGAGCAATGTGTGTGGTATGAGCTGCTTTTGCTTTAAAAATAATACATGTATGAATACTAACATAGGCAGACATAAAGAAAAGGTAAAAAAAAATGCAAAGTGACCCATTAATCTCCGTTACCATGTGAGAGCCAAAGTTACTTTAATTTCTATGCCTAAAAGATTCATGAAGCAAAAATACTTCTAAGCTGTAAACCCCTTGTGTAAGGACCAATATTTCCTGAAGCTATTGTTTATGAGAAATAGCAAGCAACATGTTTTCACTCTCCTAATTAAGTTTCTCTGACCCATCTGCATCATATGTGCTTGAATACATGGAGCAGGAGGTCCGTGGGCAGGAAATACGGTCAGGATCAGGATGTATGCTTGCTCTGATTGGATGTAAGTGGGAGGTGTCTAGGCAGAAAACACATCAGGATGTATGCTTTCCCCTGATTGTACCTGATAGAAAAAAATGTGGTGAATTATAGGTTTTGCCTTTGTAAGCCCCTATATACTGTGACTGGGGCCATTTTCTGGAAGTCCAGAGATGGGCCTGGTCAGAAAGTCCATCAACCTGGCCAGTATTTAATTAAAGCTTGCTTCAAATTTGACTCTCAATTGTGGTAGTGATCTTACAGGCCAGGAGAAGAAAAAGAAAGGAAAATGATTATTAAAAACTCCATTGTAGAGGGTTTTAACCTGCCCTGTATGTGTTCATTTACACACTGTTAAGTTAGCTTTTGAAATTTCAATAATTCAGATAATTTTAAGGAGCCAGATTGTGTGTGTGTGTGTGTGTCTACCTTAAGTCACCTTGTACCCTTTTCTTCCCTCACCACATTCACACAGTTATATTTCAAAACCAAATCTTTCATAAGAATTCAAGATAAACAAATGAGGGTAGTTCTAACCTCTTCCCCTGTCTCTCCCTCTAAGACTCACCTTTCACATAACCTCACCCTTTTACTTGGGTGTGGGCAGTTAACCCTACAGAATTGAGAAAGTCTTTCTTAGAAAGGCCTGCTTGGGAACTGAAATTGAACAAAACACTTGGAATAACAAAATACTTTTGTGAAATCTGGGTGGTTTCCCCCTTAGTCCACTCTTCCTGCCCCTGCTTGATCTGGTAGATACCTAATGTCATACCACATTTCATCCAGTCATAGTGACCTTCCTTTTGTCCCTTCCACAGAAGAAAGATCCTTTAGGGAGCTAATGTACTCCTTTTTTGTTCCTCAAGGTTGTTCTCCCAATTCTAGTTCACTTGTCTTTTCTCTCCATTCAAATGCCAGCTCAAAGGGAACTGAAGAGGCACCAGTTCAACCCAATTGGATGGAGGAAGATGTTAAACCACATCCAAAAGGAACAGCTCCCAGGAAGCTTTCCCTTAGAGTTCTCCAAATAGTCCTCCCTCCAATCTGCTCTCCATCTGCTGCTGGGAGTCACTCTGCCACCTGTAGAGGATGTCTTTGAATATGGGAAGTGAATCAGCAAAGAGGGTCAGCACTTAAAAACTGATGGAATGTGCATCAGCTTCTCCACTTTTGTTTTCATAGTCTAGAAGTTTGTGTGTGTGTGTGTGTATGTGTGTGTGTGTGTGTGTGTGTGTGTGTAGCAGAAGGAGCTACAGATGGGCAATAAGGTAACTTCTAAGAAACCCAGAATCTTTTATTTTATTTCTACCCCAGCCTATTTACAATTTTAAGTAGACAGAAAATCTCAGTTGCTTTGAGATTTAAATACAATACAATGAAAACCGTATATTCTTCATTTCTAGTCATTCCTGAGCTAACACAAAGCTCAACTTAAGGAAACAAGAAATAGTTCTTAAATTTTAATAACTAAAAATAGTAAGTTAAATAGATATAGTACAAAGTATTATGCGTGAGACATAAACTAGCAATGTGTCTTTCCATGAATCCATATTCGAATCTCCAAAAATATAAACAATCAGTAATCTCTCACATGCTCTCTCTCACATGCTCACTCTCGTTCTCTTGCCCTCTGTCACTTAAGGAACAAGAAAATAAATTTACAAGATGCAGAGTAGAAGAAACTTCAGAGCCACCTCACATAACACCTTTTACTTGTAGGTGAAAGCCAAAGACAGTGGTTTAGTGGTAAACACCTCAATGTATAACACAGTCTCCTTCAGCAGAACTCAATAAGCATTTCCTAATTGAATAGCCATAACAACAGGTCGGCATCTGCCAGATATTCTTAATCTCATGCTAACTACAAGGATAGTATTATATTGCTCCTTTACCAGAAAAGTATGCTGGATCTAACATACTTGCTCAAGGGTATACAACAAAGACCTAGTATAGCCAAGGTGATCAAGTAAATTATGCTACGATTCTACTACCCCACAATTGTGCTAACCTTGAGAAGATGGGAAATATGGCCCTTGTCCTCATGAGTTTAAGACTCCAGTGAAAATATAAAGGTCTATTTGTAAAGGCTGAAGTCCTAACCCTTAATATCTGTAAGACTGGGTATGTTTAAAATAAGCCTTTGAAGATGGAATCATGATGAGATGACATCATTAGAATAGGCTTTAGTTCAATGGGTCTAATGATTTTATCAGTAGAGAAGAATCCAATGTGACCACAGAAGCAGATTTTGAAATTGAAGCTTTGTACTTGTACACCAAGGACCATTGAGGTTGGATGCTCACCATCACAAAGTAGGAAGAATCATGGAAGGATACTGTCCAGTCTCAGGGAAGTAATGACTGGATTTCAGACTCCCAGACTCAAGATTGTGAGAGACTGATTTTATGTTGGGTTCAGCCACTACATTTGATTAATCTGTAGCATATTATCCATTACTACCCTTTAGAGACAAGATGGTACTAAAAGTGGAACATGTGCTTCACTCCTGGTATAGCCTATGCCAGACATTGACTCAAAATACAATGGAAGGTATTGAAATGTTTCAAACAATATAGGGTGAGTAGTAGTCAATGCAGAAATGTGAGTGACACTTTCTCTTTAGCCAAACAATGATAAACATTTGACTTTAAAATAAGAGGGGAATAGGTGGGAGAAGCAAAACTTTTGTGTAACGAACAATGAAATCTAGTTAAATGTCCATGTACTTTGAACACTAGGGATCAAGGGGCCAGTCAGAGTGGCCCATTTCTTCACTTAATAAGGACATCATTTTCTGCACTGGAGTTTTATTCCCAGAGCAAACCAAGCCATATACATACCCATTTGTATGACTGACAGCAAAGAGAAATTTGGTGAGATAAAAACATGAACTCAAGAACAAGAAGATAATAGTAGTTATCTAGGCTATTGAAGTTCCTGCTTTCCTAGCTGGACCACCCACCATCTGAAGGATTTTTTCAAGACCAGTGTCATTTGGAATGTTTCTTAAATATACCCAGTAGAGATAGAAATGCCACATTGCTGTAAGTATCAAATAACACTGGGTAGGAAAGTCTTTGACAGTATAAAATATAATAAAATCAAGGGTTTAGAGGTTCCCTAGACTAAACAACCTATATTTCCCTGATACCATGTTACTAAGACCATTATGATATAATTCTTCTATACTGACAATAGGGGGGTCACATGATTTTTCAAGTCCAGAAAATTACATAATTTCAGCAGCAGAATTAAGTTTAGATTTCTTCACATCTTTTGTAACTCCTCTGACCTTTGGCAGCATCCTTTCCCAGCCACATGTCCCTGTGCTTCTACCCTTTCACATGCCTTCTTCAAAAAGGAATAAGGAAGACCAATGGGTAAAACACATGTCCTTACACTACTGACCAAGCTACTTCATTGATCTGAGTTTCATTGTGCTCAGCTCAGCTTCTACATCAGGACCAGTGATGCTGTGTATTATCATGTGGGGCACACAATGTTCAGTACATAATAATTGCTCCAAGTATCCCAGGATGGTTACCCTGGCTATTACCCGTAGCCTTCCTTCCAATGACATTGCCCTAACTCTGTTCATGAACACAGAGAGTTCTTTCCAGTTTCTCACTTTTGTTCACAATCCATGGTTCACTGGAATTCATACATTTTATCAACATTAGTACTCATCTTCCCAGGCTCATCTTAAATTTCTTATCTCTCTCCAAGCTCCACTTGATGCCCCAATAAGCAATAAGCAAAACTCCTCCCATGATTCATCACATTCTGACTTATTCAAATGAAGTGTGTCTGTCTTGTCTTCTTCTGAACTCCAGCCATATATCCCTGGTCCAAGAAATTGCTCTTTTTTCTTGTATTTGTATCCTTTCAGCACTTAAAAGAGAAACACATTTATCAGAGATCTCAGGAAGTAGTGATGAATGCATTCATAATTTGCTTAAAGCTCTGGAGGTTGATTTATTTCCTGTGATTATTTACTTAGGGCAATGTATGTGCTTGCTGAATAATATTCATGGTGTTTTTAATAATTAAATGTAATTTATACTCTGGACTGTTTGTCTTAATTGCAATGAATATGGCTATTTTAAGGAAAAACTGAAATATAGTAATAATGTACATTTTATGTTACACCTAGAATACGCACCATTGATTTACTAACTGCTATTCAAAGAAGGAAAAAAATTGCACTGAATATGTCCAAAGGTAATAAGAAGTATCTTAATATCCCAAACATAAAGTTCAGAAGATGTGCT
>NW_021604636.1:8920756-8939987 GCF_004785775.1 Grammomys surdaster | reverse complement strand
CTCTCTCTCTCTCTCTCTCCCTCTCTCTCTCTCTGTCTCTCTCTCTCTCTCTGTCTCTCTCTGTCTCTCTCTGTCTCTCTCTGTCTCTCTCTCTCTCTCTCTCTCTCTCTCTCTCTCTCACACACACACACACACATACACAAAAACCATAAAATGGTCTCCATGGTCTCCCTATATTTAGTGTCACCAGCTATCCATTTTCTAATGTTGTTACCTGAACATATCATGACATATCTACCAAATTAAGTTTTTTAATTCCCAATCTTTACATTTAAACCCATCTACAATGTAGTTTTCACATAATTTTTCTGTTATTAATTTTAATCGAAACACATGGGCTTGTTGCAGCAAGATGTAATGGCCTTCCTTCCGACGGCTCACGTCGCAGAAGCATACCTTAGCATCTTTAAGCTACTTTCCCTGCCTGTAACCTACTTCTTATCACTCATCGTTGAATTACATGTGCGCTACCTGGCTCACCTCAGATGCTCCCTCTTCTGAAGTATCGTTCTATACCAGCAGCAGGTTATGTGTCTTTACCACTCCTGGACTCCTAAACAATTCTCCATTCGCCTCAGTTACACACACACAGCCTCTGATACACACCCACTTCCTTACTCACATCACTATTCAGCGATAGTGACCTTATTTTATATATTTTTGTGACACCTCCCCACTGCCTTAAGCAATGTTGTGATAGAATCTGGATGACCAGATGACAAATGGAAAAATAAAATTACTTTAAGTGGATACTTGATTTAATTAAACCTCACAAGAAGGCTTTTCTGGGGAGATGAGGAAGGACATGGAGCAGATAAAGGAGACTAAACTGAAGAATTTTATTTCAAACTGTATCTCATGTCCCTTTGGTAGGACACTCGGCAGTTTGGTGAAGGAAAGCTAGCCATGTTTAGGGAAACACGGGGACATAATATCTCCCTGAGAAATTCATGTTGTTTAAACACAGCTGAACAAGTGGAAAGTGGATGTGATTATTAAATACTTGGGGTATCAGTAAATAAAAGTCTAGGCCAGGCATAATCATTTAAATGCCAGCAACTTATAGCAGCACCATCTGAAAAAGATGTCCTTGACCATTTTATAGGGAGAAAGGATTTTTTTTTATCTCTTTCTTTTAGATATTTTGAGACATGGTGTCCTATAGCCCAGGCTGACCTTGAACTCCAGATCCTCCTGTATATGCATCCTATAGCCAGGATTACAGTCATGCACCCTATACCTGGCTGAGAGGACGCACTGTTTGCTGCTGGCAGTAGCAATTATGACAGTAAGCATTTTAGCCTTGCCCTGCTTACTCTACAGCACTGGAACATTAAAATGCAGAACGTGTAAGAGTTGTGTCTGGAACGAGACAGTAATTACTGGCCAGGGCTGATGTAAATTCTTGCTAGGACCTCTTGAAGGACTCTGATCAGGGCTGAGCAGTGAAAGGAAGGCATAGCAGCTGCTTGCCAGAGCACGTGTGCAGTGAGGAACAAAGACAGCAAAATATATCCCTGGCTCTTAGCCACGAGCTAAGAAACTGAATGAAGAAGCAGCCAGATTGTATCGATCTGTCGCTCCTCTCTGGGAGATGGTATTCAGCTCCATAGTCAGTGTGTAAGACAACACTCACTAACAAGGAAGAGGCTTGCTAATAGTCCCCAGTCTTTCTTATGCTGCTGTACATCTCTCTAAATGGTAGCTCTCTCAAGACCTCTGTGTTCATGCCACATATGTTTTCTAGCTCATAACATACAACAAAAATCTTTCTGTATACAGCACGCTATATGCTTAACCACAAAGGGGTGTCTCGTCTTCTCCTATTCACTCCAAGTTTTCACCTGCAAATCCAGGGACTGCAAGGTGGGCCTTTGCTCTTCCTTCCCATGGATACTCTGCTCACTAATGCTTTGAATAGCTGTGTTAGGCATCTTCTCTTCAATGTAGGGATAGCTCTAATCAGTCAACATATACTACAATTAACTTTATGTATTTTGCAAATACTGGTCCTATCACAGGTACAGATGTGAGTCTAGAGGTCAGACACTGAAGGTTCCGTGTCCCTGTGTACCTTTAGAAGTCTGTAGAGACACATAGATAGGAAGCCAGGTAGTTTATTAAGGGGAAGAGTCAGAGAGGCCTGACAGTGTGCCATGACTCCCTTGTGGCCTGACTCCAAGAGGGCAAACAAAGAGACTGAGATGAGGTCTTCCTCCAGTGACTGTTTGTGGGTCATTAACATAGTCCTCACCTTTCTCAAATTTGCACGAAGCACTAAGCATTTCTGAGCATACTCCCCTAGATGACTGAAGTCCATGTGGACTTAGGAACCACCAGTCTTTCCTTTGAAGTAGCCTTGCCTGTTTTAATATCTGGAATTTCCTCCTTCACTGTTTTACTGCCTTTATATCTGATTCGACTTTTCCAAAAAGGTCAGCGTTCCCTTTAAATTATAAATAGTTCGTGAGTTTCATTCTGGATGTTTTCCAGCCCCTCAGCATGTCCCTTGCTGGCCACTTGCCACACTTTGATTCTTAGTTTCACTGTTGGAAGGTGGCTCACTGTGCCAGGAAACTGGAAAACCAAACCACCTAAACTGGCGAACTCCTCAGGTTGAAAAATAAAGTGTAATTTGTCTGATGTGAATGTTGGGAGTGTTTAGGGACATACAGACAGGGTGGAGGTGGAGTGACTTCTGTTGTTTTCAAATGAAGCACCATGGTTTAGTCTAAGCTTCCCCTTCCTCCACTTTTGAAATGTGACTTCCCTGAGAGAAGAAATGATACGATGGAATTTGAGAACTACAGAGAACATTGAAGGTCATATACTCATCTAGTGCTGCCTCAAGACCCTGAAGAGCTCTACAGCATTTTCCAAGCAAGCAGTAGATGGTTAATTATGTACTTGTTCCAGGGGCTCCGAAAGGATTTGGGTGCAGAAATACATTTCAGTGTGGTTTGCTCTAAGCACTGTAGCCTGTAAGTTTTATACAGGTTTATAACTGTAATTCTTTTTCCTTAAAAAAAAAATCAAACAAACAAGCAAACATGTTATTTCTTGCAGAAACTCTAACAAGAATTGCAAAGAAACAATCCAAATTGGTATGCAAGCCAGGTCTGAGGAAAAAGTAGGGCAGGCTGAGATGCCACAGAAGGAACTGAACTGGCATTAATTTTTCTATTTTCATTCTTTCTGTTTCATGGTTGATGTTTGGACATGACTGCGAATACAAAAGACACAAGGGATTCTGCAGTGAGAAGGAAAGAAATGAACACTGCACACATGCCGACAGTGCAGATTGAAGATGCTCCCCAACATCTATGAGCATCCATCTCCAGCTGTACAAATGATGCATTTCCCCAGCAAGGTGGACTCCAGGCACTCCGCACCTCTGCTTGGTTTCTATTCTGATATTAGAAGGTGAGAAGACATGACATTTGCCTTATGCAACGCCACATTTGACTGAAATGGACAGTTTGACAAAGGAACAGTCACTTGCATGAAGATACAATAGGCCACTGGAAGGAGCTGTCGGATGAGGTCCAGCCCTCGACCTCCCAGAATGCCACTCTTCCCACAGAAACATGCTACTGACTACTGGAAGATCATCAACTGAGCTTGGCCTATTTTTCATTTTGCCTCATAAAGTCAGCCTTCCAAACCTTCACTCATTTTTCTTCTCTTTCAGCTCATCTCTAAGAGTTCAACATGGCATGAGATAATGTAACTTTTCAATAAAACATAAAATAATCGGTTCATTTATTCATCAAAAGTCTCAGCCTTCCAGCTTTACTATTTTCCTGTATCTCCCAGTAAAAATAATTCTTTGCTGCTATTTCCTGACTTAAGACCAAACTCTCATACATATTTCTAGTTTCGCTCTTTTCCTATGCCTTTTCATGTGCTGCAGATCAGACTGCTGAGACTGCTGAAGCCTGACACAAGGAGCGTTTAGTGCTCAATCTTGCTGCCTACTGCCTGTCACCCATCCATCAATTCAAAAATGAATATGTACAAATGTATTTCACAGTCTTGGCAGGACAAAATTTTTAAAGACTCTGATTGATTTTACAACATCTACCAAATTACTTGACATCTATTCTAACAAAAAAAAAGTCTTCCATGCTAAAGTCTAATTATAGAAGAGCAAGGGGAAATTGCTTCATTCTTCAGGTACATGGAAGAAGCCCATTGAAAATAGCCTTAAATGAAATACAGGTTTCTCCCTTCCATGTCCTTTGGAATTAAATAAATCTATTTAATTGATTTTTTTAACTCGACTATTTGGAATGATTAACAGAAGATTGGAAATATATTTAATCATGGTTAGCAAATTTTTACTTAAAAATAAAGTAATATAATAAACACACCAAGAAATAGAATTGATCATAGTCAATATGCACACAGGAATTAGCATACCCTTTCTGAGGAACCACGTGGCTATGAAAGAGCTCTTATGCACTAATGGATATTTCCCCATCCTGAACTCTTGATTTCTAGGGTGGGAAGCTGAAAAAAAAAGTAAGGTTATTTTGATATAATGTTAAGTTTTTAAAAGAACATATAGCATTCACACAGTCTTTCTGCTCAGCATTGGTCTATTTTAAAGGAAGAATTTGTGGGTAATCTTTATAAAAACTTCCTATTTGCATTCCCTAAAAAAAAGCTGTCTTTTTAAAGAAAGTATATTCAACAATACATAGAAAATAATTCTAAATAAATTAGAAAATATAAATATATTCCACAATAAAAATGTCTTGGTTATGAAGCATCAGTTAGATTCATCCCATACTTGTAACAGAACTGATTATTTAGAAGCCACTTCCTGTCTCTCCCCAGTGGTCAATCCTCTGCAGATCATGTTGGAAGACTACTATTCTCAAAGTTCAATTTATTTGTTTGTTTTTAATCTTTTGAAGTATTCCAGGCTGGCCTGGAACTGATAATTTTCCTGCCTCTGTTCTGAGTGCTGGGATTCCTAGTGTATGCCACCATATCTGATGTTAAACTACTATAGTAAAACAACAAACAAAAAAACCAAACCCAGAACAAAAACACCTGTCTTTGAAGCATCCTTTCCAGATTATTGAGTATTTATTTATTTATTTATTTATTTATTTATTTATTTTGGATTCTCTGTGTAGCCTTGCCTGTCCTAGAACTCGCTCTGTAGACCAGCCTGGCCTCACACTCACAGAGATCCACTTACATCTACCTCTGAGTTCTGGGATTATAGGCATGCACCACCACTGCCTAGCTCCAGACTAATGCGTTTCTTAAACAGAACAACTAGAGCTGATCTGGATGGGGAAAAGCCCAAGTTTGCTCAGTAAATCTAGAGCACTTAGAAGAACTTTAGTACGAAAACTTCAGTCACTTTAGCCTATCTCATGTTAGAGGTCTAGTCTGTGAACTGTGAAGAAGCTATTACCTCAATAACAAGGGTCCAAAGTGGTCAGATTTTCACAGGATCTTCTGTTACACATCCTTTTAGAGGAGGTGAGCTCTCAGAATCTAAACAAGGACAAACTTGTAGTGATGGTGAGCAACCAGGTAAGGTGAGGTGGCTCTTTGCTGAAAGAGAAGTCCATTAAACATTGACAAAGAATTCCAAGGCAATTTGTAGAGCATCCGAAATTCCACACAGTTAAACAAGACATCAGAGGGAAAAGGCTGGAAATGATCCAGTGACCAAACAGAAGAACTAAGCTGTGTGGCTGAGCCAAAGCCTCCATCTCTCAAGTCCTAACAAGCAAAGGACCAAGAAAGTAGCCAATACAAAATACAGTTTGTCCGCCTTCTGTAAGAGGGGTTGGGGAGCAAAGGAAATTGCCTTAATCTGTCTTTTTGCATTTACGATCAAGAACATGCTAAAAGACACTATCAAAGTCTATCAGTTTGCAGGTCAAAATTTCTACCACGCTGTCCTAATTGCTTGACTCGCTTATCTACATGGATGTGGTAAGAAAGGCTGTTGTTGCTTTACTACGTTTAGTCTCAGTGTTAAATATAGGAAATGTACAAAAAGAGATTCTTATCTACAGAAGGGTGGAACACTTTTTTTCCACGGTGATGAAAGAGTCCAGTAGAGTCGAAGGTAGACATGCCCCGCCTCCCTGCTGCATGCTCCATCTTGTGCACACAAAACTCCCACCAACTTCAAAGAAAGAGCTGTGCCCAATACATTAGCTACATATGTTGTAGAGGCCAAATAGCAGGGCTGTTATGAATAGCATTACCCAAAACATTATGAAATACTCAAAGGTACTGATGGGAAAAATGATACACCATTCAAAACCGAAGCAGGAAACTGATAGACAGTTTCAACATACAAAGAAAGCCAGCTCTGAAATCTAATCCCTTGAGTAGAGGAAAGATTTGGGTTATTAGTTATGGACCAGCAACATGGCTTAGTAGGTAAAGATGCTTGTTGTGTGGTCCTAATGACCTAACTTCATAGTCTACTATGTTTTAAACAGCCTTTATGAAATCACACTCTGAGGGATTTTTTTTCTTTAAAAATGTAATTTGAGTAATTGGATAGCAAGCAGACTACACATTTGTACAGCATTTACTGTATTAAACTTAACCTCTTCTCAAGAAGAATCTGTGAAAACTCAATTCCAAAGAACTCCACTGAGTTAAGGCTGATGCTTTCCCTCCAGCTCTAAGAAAGTGACACTAAGGATGTAGAAGCTTCAGCTCTACCCTGCTTGATACCATCTAGGGAAATGTCTCTGCGGTCTACCTGGACAGAGCAGGAGGAGGACAAAAGAATTTCTTTCCAAGGCTCTAGACAAGAACAGAAGTTGTCTTTGAGAGAGAAGGACAGTTTTAACAGTGAGGAACAGTGGCTAGAGTGAATGCTGTCAGGGGAGCTGACAGGAGGAGAAAACCAAATGGCAGGACCAGAAACAAATGCAACTTGGTGTTTGTTGAGTGTGGTGTGTACATGATAACAACCAAGTACCTTAATGGGGATTGTGGATGAGGCCCATATCTTCAATACTAGATACTTTGGACTTGATTCTACCATAAAGTAAAAATTACCTTTTTTAGTAGAAATAAACTAATTTTGGGATAACTGATTTGGTGGTGGATCTATAGCAACGAGGGGATGCTGAAGGCAGCACAGCTTCTGCTATATAACATTAAAAATGAGTGATAATGAATTACACCGATGGTGGGCCATTGAGAGTAACAGTGAGAAGAGCCTCCAAAACATAAGCAATGGGATATTAGGACTTTGTGATGTTGGCAATTAAGGAGAAACAAGAGAGGGACTTGAGAATTCTGACTCATCATCAGGAACCGGGAAGATGATATCATCAGCAATGACAATGGCAATGTGTCTGAATATTTTGCTTCACTGTCTGACCTCAATTTTATTACCAGCATTGTGGCAAAACTCCAACAAACAGGATTCAGCTTCAAGAGCTGGAAATTAAACCACAAAACCTTGCCACACTGGGAAATTTAATTTTCTTTCCCTCTTACCCTACTGAAGCCATTGGCAATGAAAAGTCAATAAGTACCAAGATCTTGTAGCTTTCCAAAATTAATCATTCTTAAAGCCACAACTTGAACTCTGCTAGAGAACTGAGAATCCAAACAGCCCTCTGGATCAGTTTTCTATCGGGGAATCTGACCCAAATATTCAGAGGTTCTCATAACATTATGCTATTATGAAACTCACTTTTGAGCTGCTTCTTCTTTGAACCTGAAGAAATTTCCAGTAACTACCATGAAGTCACACTCTACAGCTGAATATTATTTATTGAGGAACAAAGCAAACAATGATGGATGTGTATGTAAAATTTATCTTTAAGGTATATTCAAAGGTAATGCTTCAAAAAACTAAAAGAGCCACAAACACCAGGACAAAAACATCACCCTGACAGCCCATCTGAGTGAAGAACTGATATATGCTGCATGTCATACCACTGTACAAGTAACCAGGAAACAGACTCCCGGTTGTGTACACACCTAGGCAGAGAAGGTAAGGAAATGATATTGTCTTTGTTGATCTGACAGATTTTTCCAAATATAGTTAAACATGAGCATATTAAGTTCTTTTTCAGCTTTCTATCCGACTCAAGTCCTTATTACAGGTACTTACCAATTGCTAGCCTAACTCTACTTAAGCCAAAATAGAAACATGAGAACAGCCCATGGACTTTGCATGTTCAAATTAAGACTCCGAACAAGGAAGACAGAGAGTGTTTTACACACACACACACACACACACACACACACACACACACCAAGTGTGGGAGATTTTCAGGAGCCAGGCTCAACTGATGCTGCAAGGCTGGTGCAGGAGACGCTCTTCAACAGGAAGCCTTACCTGGTGTTTCAGACCTACTAGTGATGTGAGAAGACCAACAGGGGTAGCAGTTCTTTGTGCTCTACTTTGAGCGGTACCTATGATGAGTTAGGCCAACTTTATTGTCAACACAAACTAATGGTTGCATTTGGTTTTCATCTTTTCTACTTTTTCTGTTCTGCTGATAGAATGACTTTCAAACATCATGGCACTTGGCAGTTTAGAAATGCTTCTGTAGAAAGGTTTATGGATGTTCTCATTCACTGAGATTCCAAATGTGTGTGTTCTTCAGAAGTTCAAACTAGCACATCCTTTCATTGCCCCAAGAAGTCTTGAGATGAAGACATAACTCTATATGCCTTTCCTGGCCAGCCCTACCAGTTGTCCCTAGTGGGATCTTATACTCTGCACAAGGATTTCTCTAAGAGCTACACATCTTCTGTTTTAAGCCAGCCAGAGCAGAAAGCCGCCTCCTTTAAATTTTTATTTAACACTTATATTTCCTAAACATTAATTGAAATGTACTGTTGATAAAATTGAGAAATGAAGGTCTAAAGCATGGAGAAATGAGCCTGAGTTGAAAGTCTACTTGGTCTTAAAATATATTTCAAAGACAGTACCATCATTATATCCCATTCCACTCACCATCCTTTCGTGGTAGGTTTTGAGGCATTCTCTCTGCGGAAATCTGGCCAATCCCACAGTAAGGAAACATTCTGAAGTTTACGGGCAAATAAAAGGTTTCTCTCTGGTTCTTTTAGGATCATTGGATGCCCAATCACTGTGTTCTGAGAAAGCTAGGCTACTCATCAGAAATACTGCATATAGATTCCAGCTCTAGCCCTTCCTGAGGTCCCAACTGAGAACAAGATCAAGTACAGCATGTGAGCAATAGAGCTGTTAGAGAATGCCAACCTTAGCCTCTGAGCCACCTCAGCCATCCCATAGTGAAGACAATGTCTGTTCACCGAACCCAAGCTAACCTACAGATCTGTGGACAAAATGAATATTATTGGTCATGTAAGCTGTTAATCCTTGAGCTCATTTCTTAATAAGCACATGACCAGACCAGTATTTAAAAAAAAAAATCTCCTATAATTCCAACAACTTAAGGTCAATTCAAGAAGATAAGCATATTCACAAATGACCATTAGAAGGCAAGAAATAACTTAAGTGCCTTGAAAAAACCCATAAGCAGAAAATAAATGTATATGATACATGGACACTGAGATAAACAGAATGCATATGGTGAGATAAAGGAAAAGACTAAATAATCCTACAAGTTCCCTATTAGGGCAGCATGCAATACAGATACAGTCTCTGTACGCCTCCATGTTTATATCTGTATAAAAATAATGTTTTCAGGTATTGTTTAATTTAAATTATTATAGAAATACATGAGACAGTAACAAGCACACAATAAATGTTAGTAGAAATACTCAAGTAACCCAGAGGTACAGATTATTGGCATGAATCAGACTTGCATCAGGAAGAAAGACATCCTTTTGCATCCTTAGAGCCAAGATCTAAAGACCAACAGCATTCACAGGTGTCCTTGCAAAGGGAGGCAAGTCAGGTTTTGAAAATAATATGCTAACTTCTGCATTTTCCAAATGCCAAAAGACCACTGTGAGCAGTACAGTTAGCCACCCTTCCCACTTCCCCAGCTTGCTTCCCTTTCTTCACTGTTTTCATTGGGCGTGACAATGTTGTCTGCGTATTACAGATGACTAGTCAACCACAGACGAAGGAGATCTGTGCTCACAATAACTGTGCATCTAACACTCACCTTTCCCCAAGTTTCAAAAAAAAAAAAACCTCGGTAGTTTCAAGCGTGTCAAAAGAGCACAGATCTTCTCATTTCTTTCTGCATGTAGTTTTCCCCAGTCAAATTCTAAAGGGTGAGAAAGGTCACTTATAAGACAGAGTGGGGTCGTTTATCTTCTTACCTAAAGTATCTTCTATTTCTTAAAAATTAGTTTAAAAAAAAACAAAAAACAAACAAAGGGGGAAAAAAATGTTCTATCTAGAAATATGAAGTGTTGGAGTTTAAGGGATAGGAAACAGTGGAGTTACCCAGGACATTGCCCAATATGAGAATGAAACCATGGTAACTGCATCACTGAAGGCCACTTGAATTTTGTTATTTCAGGTCAGTAGCATCACAGCACTGTTTGTACACTCATAGTGAAGTTCCTTTGTGACTCCAGCTTCTCCTGTTGTTTCCTTTTTGATGTAACCTACTCATGTAGCTAAGAAACACATGCAATGTTATTTTGGTCCTCTCAGAGTGGCTTGCCTTGACTTTGTGACTGGTGACCCAAGTGTTTCATCTCATGCAAATATATCTGTGGCTTCATTCTCTAACTGATCCCAGCTCCTCAGCTGTAACATAATTATCATCACAATGAATGTTTTCATGTGAAAACTTTTTCTAAAAGACAGGGGAAATGTGCAGAGTGTGGTCAAGGGATTGCTTTCTGAATTTCATTAGCTTAGCCACTGAAATCCCCTTTGGTATAAAAAAGAGGTGATATTAAATAAACAAAGAGATGTACAAATAACACAATCCTCCTGGCCTGTCTCTGTGTAGTGAATATAAATGAATGTGTGTGGGAATTATAAGAACTCTGGAGAGAGCCATGCAAATCACACACTCAACATTCTCAATGACACAGGGGAATGATTGCATAGGGCGTGAAGAGTCCTTAATTAGCCCTATATGAAGTTATTGATGGGGAGAAATCACCTACAAGGATTCTGTGATACTTGGAAAGCAGTTAATTCCATCAGTAGATAAACTGTTCATAGAATTTGTATGATGCACCATCAGCCCCAGGCTTCCCAGTCATTTTCTTCTCATTTGAAAGAGGAAACCATGCCAGGAAACAGAGAGGCAAGTGCCATGATATTCTTGAAGTACCATTTAATCATAGGTCATCAGTTCAAGGCTACTTCAACAGGAAGGCCACCAAGTGTGGTGTTACTTCAATACACCAAGAAATAAAGCCCCCATCGCCTACATTGTGGTTAAACATCTCTTGTGTTCTTAGCCTCTCAGATCACCAGGGAGTTACAGCTGCCTTTTCTCTTCTATGACTAGAGACAACCGAAGTCCTGTCCTAACTTCAGCTCATCCTGAAAGCTTCCTGAGGCAGGGGAATTGTAAATACTGCACATTGTCAGCAAGATAGTAGAAATTTAAGCTGTTCATTTCTACATTGTTTGCCGAAACTTGGCTTGGTTACTTTGGGTGATATCTGTTCTATGATCTGCATGATTCTGGAATCCCAGAGCATCCCTGGAGGGAGGCCTAGAAGCAGAATGCCTCTCAGTCTTAAACTCTTCTCCTTTTAGATCACTGCTCCACGGGCTGCTCCCTGACTACACTTTCCAAAAGATACCTGAAATGTCCTTCTTATATGCTATGTTGTCACAGCACAGATAGTTTTCCTACCATGATAGGTTGGCTCTCTGTCTATTTACACAAGTTTCCTACTCTTTGAGAGTCAAAAATCTCTTTTTTAGTTTCCACTCTTAACTCTCTCTAAAGAGAGTGGCCACCAATGATTGCTTGTACTCCCCAGCTCTCAAGTCCTCTGACACTCTCTGCTAAATGAATATATTAATGACAGAGCTAGAGGCAATGGTGACAGTGTCCACATCAGAAATTAATAGCAGCATGAATTGTCAAAAGGTAAAAGCTAAGTAAAAGGCAGGTAGAAGATATGGTAAAAGAGTATGTGAGCCTGATACAGCTCCAGGCTTGTGAACACTTAATGACTTGAGGAACACCCGAGTCCACCTAATAGTATTTCAGTTTTAATTAGCGTTGTTTAATTCTGACAGTAACTTTGATACTTACAAAACTCCAAACAAAATTCCAGTAGGAATATGCTCCGATGACCACTCTGAGGGATGTGAAGGCCGCAGAAATAAACACAACACCATTTGCATTTGAAAATGTGGCATTCGTGAAAATTTGATGGTGGCAGCCAAAACTGCCTTCAGAGAGAAGGAGGAGATGAGAGAAGTTGGGAGTGGAGGAGTGTGAAGCCACAGGCATCATCTCTTTGGCTCAGCACAGCGAAGCAGAGCAATGTGTGTGCCATGATGATTAATGTCCCAGAACTCAATGACAGCTTGTTTGCATAGACCAACTTCTCATCCTGAGTGGGGGACCCAACACAATCTCCTGAGACTGAGTGGAAAGAAACTGTTCTTTCTATAAAAATAATTCAGCAATGACTCAACGGAAAATAGAATTTAAATAGTTTGTTCCTGTACAAGTCTATTAGGTATAAATAATTGTTTATGTTTTAATTTTCAAAAAAGTGTATTGATGTCTTCTAAAAAAAAAGATAGAAAACATGATTCTTCTCCATGTGACCTATTTAAGTATTCAATTGCTGTTGGCCTTTGTGCTTTTGAGTGGTGGCCAGTAGGTTCTTATAAAGGAACGGGATTGTACCCCCAGAGTAATTTGAAAAGATAAGTAGAAACCAAGGGTAGAAACTTCAGTGTATTGATCATGGATGTGTTTTAATGAGAACATGTATGTAAGTATCTGACTCTGGGAAAGTTTGCTGAGAACCAGATAAGCAGGTAAAAGCAAAAATAAAGACCATGGGCTGAAGAGATGGCTCAGAGGATAAGACCACTGCCTGCTCTTCCAGAGGTCCTGAGTTCAATTCCCAGCAACAACATGGTGGCTCGCAATCATCCATAATGAGATCTGGTACCTTCTTCTGGCCTGCAGATATATATGCCGTCAGAATGTTGCATATATAATAAATAAATCTAAAAAAAATTAAAAACAAAAAGTAATAATAAAGACCATGAATTCTCCCAGGTGTGGAGCAATGCCTGTAGGCAAGAAGAGGAGAGAGCACCCATGCTCCTGGGAAGGAAATGTTTGAATGAAATAGCTAGGCTCTTACAGTCCTGTGAGACATTTTAGAAAGTCCAACTGAAAGCAAAGCTGAAAACTTCCAAACATCTAGACTTTGGAAAGTAAGGCAATAGCAAATCAACAAATTACATTTGCTTTTGCTGTTTACCCCAGTCCCTAATTTATAATTTAGCATAAATAAGAAAGTTTGTCAATGGCAAAAACAGAGAGACAATGCTAGACTGAATCCCAAGACTCATTCCTTTGAAAACATCTAATATAGAGTATTTTAAAGACAAAGCTGAAAAATTATATAATCAATTAAAAACATGTTTGTCTGAGAACTGAATTGCGTTAGAAGCACTCTGTCTTTTCCCCACACAGAGAAGTGCTGGTCATTCCTGCGGTGATGTGTGCAGACCTGTGCCGGACATTTCTGCAGTCATACTGTGTGCTGGTCATTTCTGCAGTCATGTTCTGTGCTGGTAATTTCTGAAGTCATATTGTGTGCTGGTTATTGCTGCAGTGATGATGTGTGCAGCCCTATGCTGGTCATTTCCGCAGTCATTCTGTGTGCTGGTCATTCCTGCAGTGATGCCCTGCGCAGCCCTGTGCTGGGCATTTCTGCAGTCATGCCGTGTGTTGGCCACTCCTGCAGTCATGCTGTGTGCTGTCCCTCTTTGAGCACCTAGCCAACGTTCTGAGGAGCTTATTTACTCTACGCACCCTGCCTATCTCTGTCTTGGCTTCAGATGTGTGATCGCCTGCTGCACTTCTCACCATCCCTGCCAATCTGACCTTTCTTCTCTATCTGACTCACTACCCCATTTCTCCTCCCACCCTTATCTTAAATAAGCCCTACCTCCCCTGGTTATCTCTGTGTTTGCTATAAACAATTTGCAAAATACACGAGATCCCACCCGCACTCTGTCTAACTTGCCAGCTTCGATTTCAGGTTGCTTCTGGTTCTCCTGACCTACTTTAAAAGCCAACTCAAGTTATGAACACTGAAGAAGTTTTCTAAGAAAATGGAATTCCAGGGACTGCCATTTTTCTTCTGAGTAACAGTCATTGTAGAATTGCATCACTCAGAACGGTTAAATGTGACGTACAGTTCTTTGTAACATGGAAGGTACAGTGTGCTTTCTGTCCAGGATCAGGTTTCCAGGAAGGGATGGGCTCTCTGCACCCTCTGAGCCTCTGCCCAATTACCTCAGAATGAAACACAGTCAGAGCTGGGTATAGTGGTGGTCATCTTTAATCCCAGCACTCAGTGGGCAGAGGCCTATGGATCTCTGTAAGTGCAAAGCCAGTGGAGTCTACACAATGAGACAGGGTCTCTAACAAACAAAAAAGAAAATAAAATATTGGCAGAAGGTATAGGATCAAATAATGCCTATGATTTTATAGTCAAGCCTGTCCAAGGAGTGGAGTCATATAACATCTTTCTGTCCCACCCAAAAGATGAAGTCGGTTATGTCTGGCTAACTATAATAGTCTTCTTATTTATATCAAATAAGTTTTAATATATTTTTTAAAGTCAGATTTAGATTTACAAAAAGATAATGAGGGAAAAGTTCAGAGAGTTTGCATGTGTTTAGTCACCACTGGTGGGCAGCCTCCGCTTCAGCATCCTGCATCACAGTGGTGTAGAGGTTGCACCTGACACATTCTGATCACTCCAAGTCCAGAATTCACATTACCATTCACTCCTGATGTTCCAGCTTCTATGGATTTGACAAATATATAATTACAGGCAATCAGCATTGTAGCATTTTACAAAAATGGTTTCACTACTCTAAAAGTCCTAAGTTATTGATTTCTGTCTCCTTCCTAACCCCTGACCTTTACTATGCCCTGGTATTCTCTTTACCACAATGTCATACTGCCGTGTGTGTGTGTGTGTGTGTGTGTGTGTGTGTGTGTGTGTGCGCACGCGCGCAAAACATTTTCATATTGTCTCTTTTATCTAGTAATATGCTAAGTCCCCTCTGCATTTTCCCACCCTAATAAGAAATAGCTGTTCATTTTATCTCTAAATACTATTTCCATGAATGTGTCTATCATCATTTGTCTATTCATTAACTTGCTGAAGGATACTCTAGTCTCTTCTGTGTTTTCCAGTTCTGAACCAAACTCCTCAAACATGTGCAAGTGTGCACACACATGTAAGTGTGCAAAGGGCATGATTTTCAACTGATTTGAAGAACACCAAGCAACAAGTTGTTGGATTTTATACTAAAACTGTATCTAGTTTTGCAAGAAGCTGCCAGACTCCTCCTATGTGGCTGTGCTATTCTGAATTGTCACACGTAGTCAGTGAAGGTTTCTGTTGTTCCAGCTCACTGCCTGAGGATGTTTTGGATCAGTGTTTGGGGATTATACCACTGTGTGTGGGAAGGTGTAGTGTTTAAAGGCAACTGTGTGATGTTGGGTGTTTTCCATTAATCGCTTGTTGAGCGATGTGGTTTTCATCCTCTTAAACACCAAGTTGTATACTTACTATTGAGTTTTATAGGTTCTCAGAATATATTTCAACATGACTTTTTCCTCCTTTTTTATTTTGGGGACAGGTTCTCATTATTTAGCCCGGGCATGTCTCACCATTTAAATCCTCCTGTTTCTGTCTCCACATGCTAGAAGTATAGATGCACACACCCATATTTATCTACACTGTTGTTCTCTTGACAGTGTCTTATAAAGATCAGAAAGGTTCAATTTTACATCAGTCAAAACCCCCTACACATCCAGTTCATAAATGCACTTGGATTCTTGATATCAGGATTGAAATAATGGACAAATCAGAGTACCCAGAGCAAGGAACCTTCGACAAAGCTTACCAAAGCACGGGCCAATGGCTCTTCTGATCTCAACTACCACCCCAAATTGTGGCCTTCCCTTTACTAGTCAAGTCTAAAAGAAGATTGAGAAGGGGAAAGAACAAGCCAGCTTGGGTGGAGACAGGAAGGAAGTGCTGCTCAAGTTTTTCATCTGCTCCCAAGGGCAAACCTTTCACCACTGAGCCAATAAGAGAAGCATTCTTAAACCTGTAAGAAAAAGAGCCAGTACTAGCCTCCACATACGCACCTAAAATAGCCTGGACAATCCTCCTTGACATCTCTGAAGGAAGAAAAAGACTTGGAAAGGAGAGCCCTGAGCTAACTACATGTTTGTATCCCAGACGGGGTCCACACCACTGTCTTCCACCCAGAACCTTGCGTTTGACTCACAATTTTGGAGATGGCTTTAGATGGGCTGAGATTGAAACTTTCATACTACTGAATTGTGCTGTGTTTCTGTTTAATTACAGAAAGACAACCTCAAGTATCTGCCAAAGGAAAAGATAAACTTGGCAAAGTTTAAGTGATTGGAAGAGAAACTGTTACTTCCAATACCTGTGCTCCTGGCAAGTTGACTATCTAATAAACTCATTAATAAAAGCAGAAATGACGTGAGATATCCATCTCTTCAACTGAAGAATCGCAAGGGAAAACGGAACCAGTCCCTTAGCTATTAACATCGTATTTAAACAAGATGAAGCAGAAACTCTAAGTCAAAGAACGAGCTGTGAAGAAGACTTAACAATGATGGGACTCAGAAAAGCAGACTCACGATGTACCATAGGCGGGAAAACAGGTTACAGAATAGGAAAGCAATGGATTCAAATTTTGACTCTAATTTGAGGTAGAGAAAAATTATATATATACTGGTATATATAAATGTGTACATATTACTATATATTAACACATACATTCAAACTAGTACAATAATATGATTCATGAAACAGCAAGGCTTTGGAAAACCCTAATGATGTCTAATCCTAAGGCAGGCTTCTAATTTTCTAGGTAGAATTTGACATAAGGAAATGTGCTATCTAGAAAGTCTATAGCTTTGTATCCAACAGGCAATGGGCCTAGGTTAGAAAAACCTAGGGAGCAGGGACACAGGATGACTGAAGAATACCATCCAGATTTTCAAATGCTTTCAGAAATATTATAAGCTAAGAACATAGTATGGCATAATTATATAAATTTATTTTTACTAATGGAGTTAACTGAGGCAAACAGAAATGAAATTGTCTTGCTCATCAGTCACTACAAACTATACTAGAGAGTCAAACCTAGATAGAATTTCTATTGTACTGCCTTTTCATTATATTTTAGGGTTTTGTAGAATCATTTGTGGCAGGTAAATTAATGGTGCATTAAAATTATTCATCTAAAATACTTAAATATTTTCTAGCCATGTGATATTTCATAATTCATGGTAGAAACAGCCACAGCAGTACCTCCTAATGGAGTTATTACTGCAGTGTAAGCCAACACATGACAGGGGTTCAAAATGGTGGGTACTGCTGAATTCCCTTTTTTTTCATTACATTCAATGATTTTTGTGAAAAGGAGAATATACTAATAATATCCAGAGATAAAAAGGAACTGGCAGTGTACTGTCTAAGAACTATATTTAAGTTAATTTTTTGTGGAGAAAGAAACTAAAAATTAATAATTCAAACAAAATTTCTTAAAATAGCTAGCTAGTAGTTAAATAACTATTCTGTCAGTGGAAAAATATAAACTAAGATGTGGAATATGACCAAATATGCCGTGTTGCAGTAAATGAAGAGTGGAAGAGAAGACCAAAGATTAGTCTGAGTGATGAGAAGTTATGACAGTGTGACCCTTCACCCCATCGTCCTCTGGGTTCTGCACATATCAGTTTCCTTTCTGACCAGGTCATATGAGTTCCCCCAATTTCACTTTTGTCTTTAAGAAGAGCACATGAGATACATCAGTGTTATTTGTTTTATTTCCAGAGCTGCAATTTGGAGAGAGTATATGGGACCATGCTCTTGGGAGCTGGCCAGCTAGTTCCATAGACCCTACTGTGCACAACACAGTACTTAACTTGATCCCTGTACCATTCTTTATTTTACCATGTTTCTCTCCATGCATCACCTCCATCCATGGTGAGTGGTAGGTGTAAGCAACTCACAGAATCGGATGCAGTGCATTTTCTTCTCTTTTAGTGGTTCTCATAATGATTTTCCCGAGGAAAAATCAATTGAACTATTGACTGACATGCCATTGTGGGATCAATTATAATTGTAATTACTGGTCCTGTCTTGGTTACTTACTATTAGTCTTAGAGGGAAAAACATCATGTGAGGAAATGTGACTCCTATCTAAATCATGGTTTGTAGTAGATCTAACCCAGGAACTCAAGTATGCTAAGCAAGCATGCCAACAGTGAGTTATATCCCCACAGTTATCCTTATTCACTGTCCAGTGTAAAACCTACCAGCATACATTACCCTTTGACCTTCATGACCTAAGACCTAGTCCCCTAGTTGTTGTTACCATCCCTATCTGTGACATTTCTCTGACAAACAGGATACACCTGACATTACCCCTCTAACATTTAATGGCTAGAGAACCTGTGGAACTTTCTTTCAAACCAAAGCTCTCTAACTGAGTGTGCAGTAGTTCATTCTCAGTTCTTTGGCAGCAGAAACAAGAGGATCAGCAGGGGCAGGCAAGCCTGTACTACAGAATGGGACGCTAAGTCTATCTCAGACAAATGAACGAACCAAAAAAAAAAAAAAGAAAGAAAGAAAAGAGCCTGGGGAGACAGCTCAGTTTGACAGCTCAGTATATAAAGTAATCATTGCACAAGTAGGAGGACCTGAATTCTTATCCAAATAATTATACAAAATCTAGGTGTGGCAATGCGTGGTTGTAGCCCTAGTGTTGGGACACAGATGGCTCGCTAGATCTCACTCACCCTAGGCAGCCTATCTAAAATGGAAAGCTCTGATTCAGTTCAAGACCCTGTCTCAAAAATAATAAAATGGAGATGTCCAGGAGAAAGACATTCCTTCATAAACATTTTGTCTTCATGTGTTTCTATATATGTAAGCACATCCAGACACACTGGTATGTGCATTCATACAGAGAGGGAGGGAGGGAGAGAGAGAGAGAGAGAGAGAGAGAGAGAGAGAGAGAGAGAGAGAG
>NW_021604636.1:8919444-8920746 GCF_004785775.1 Grammomys surdaster | reverse complement strand
AGAGAGAGAGAGAGAGAGAGAGAGAGAGAGAGAGAGAGAGAGAGAGACTGAGACTACAGTGAAAAAGAGGCACATTCTCTCTCTAATACCTGTGTCCATTACAAAGAGTTCTTCGAGGCATAAATCCTCCAACTCAGATTTGAAGATTCAGAATTACCAGGACTGATATCTTAGGCCTATGCGTATTTAAATGCTATCCAGTAGCCTATATGCATCAAAGATTGAGATCCACTGTGCTGTATCTTTCTTCTAAGACACCAAAGAGTACTTAACAAAGGCTCTCTGGACACGACGGCCTGACCCCTGGTGGTCTAACCCTAAAGAGTCCTACAGACACAACAGGTCTTAAGGGAATACTTCCTGTCTGTCTCAAAGCTCACCTTTTTGCTGGTGACTTGATTGTCAGTTATTCCTGCCTGAGTTCTGACCACCTCAGTCAGAAATTCACCTACTTGTTCTTTTAGCAGCCACAAAAGTGATAATCTGTCAATTAAAATGTTAATTATCTGTTCCTTGCAGATGATACAGAGCTGAAAGGTCAGGAAGAGTTGCTGTTCAATTTACACACACACACACACACACACACACACACACGCTCACACACACACACACACACTCACACACACACACACTCACACACACACATGTACATGTGCACATCTGTACATACAGTGAATTCCCACTCTTTGCCTTGTGCTGTCTAAATCATCAGAATGCTATTTTGAGTTCTAGTGTACAGTCAGTTTAAATGTGATTTTGTGTCCACTTCCTAGACCTGTCTCTTATCTTTGCCCTTCTCCTTGCAATGATCCTACACTCTCATGCACATTAAAACTTTCTGACAGTGGTAAAAAAAATTATCTACATGTCATAAGCTCAGCATTCCCTTGATGGAAAATAAATCCACCAGCAAATCCACTGACCATACACTATTGCATTTGTACATATGTGTATATGTGTTCATATATATTAACAGATCTTTAAACAAAGTGTAGAAGTCCAAAATATTTAGAAAAAAACCCCAAAGATCCAATCACTTCACTCACTAAACACACAAATGAAAGAAATCCAGGCAATAATTTATTTATTTTGATATACAACATTCGGTTAAAATGTGTTCTTTTTCTCCCCTCCCTCAAATCAGCTAGAGTAATGCATGATGAGAATCAACCCCCCCCCCTTGACCCACTCAACCTTACCATAGGAGTGTAGCTGGCAAGCATCAGTGAACATCTACTCTCCGAGCCAGAGCAAATGAGGTCTTGTCTGCTCCACTCATGGGAGTTCACCGCCCCCTGCAAG
>NW_021604636.1:8905558-8919044 GCF_004785775.1 Grammomys surdaster | reverse complement strand
TGCCCCATAATTTCCCCCATGGCTGACCACGCTCCTGAACCCTTCCTGACATAAATTGCTCTAAGGACCATTAATACAACCCTATTGTTACTTTCCCTGGAGTCCTTAAGGAAATCTGTTCAAAGCTTGTTCCATTCCCAGTCCATCCCTACCTGTGCTGGAGCAGGCTAGAGGAGGCAGAAACAACTGGACTAATGGCAGAGCCGAGCCTTTTGTGGAGGGAGGGCACAGCCCTGGCAGCTGAAGGATAGAAGCTGGAAGAATTTATGTACCTTGGCAGGTGTGCCACAGTGCCAACAAAAACATTCTTTTTTTTTTCTAAGAAGTTCAAAGCACTTTGTAAACATTAACTCATGAGGCTAAGTAGTCATGAGGTAACTGTTACTTGAATACACCCTTGAGATAACAACTGCAAGCCAAATCGTTAAAAAGGCCACACTATTATTTCCTTACTTCTTAGTATTTACTGAGCACCTACTGTGTGCAGAGTGCTAGATATAAATGGACCCCTGTGGGGCTTTCACATAGCTCCTGGTTATTTTGCTTTTCTGTGTGAGTCACTCAGTAACAAGCTACAATTACTTATTACACTTATTTCCATTTTATTTTGGCCAAGTTGTTCAATGCAATATGCTTCATTCTTTAGAATGTTCCTAATGTGCTGAGCGCTGAGCAAGCACAAGGGAAAAATGTTTTAAATTACCTATAAATCTCATTACAGCTACAGAAATTGAGAAATATAAATTCAAAGTGCTTCCTTTCAAGAAGCCATAAACAAAGGTTTAGCATGGATACTCTTCGTTTCTTTCAATGCTTATGGAATTGCTATAGGAGACAATTAAGGTCACTGTTGCTATGCTGAACTGTTTATATAAATAATCTATATTTATGTTGAACTAGTTCAGCCAACATGGCTGGTGAAGCCTGGCCTTTGTCCTTGGGACTTCCCAGCTGTTTTATCTTATAAAAAGACAAGCTAGATACAGAAAATGATTGAGACCATTTCTAAATCTTCCTCAGACAACGAACCGCACATAGAGGGTGTGGTGGTACAAGAGGAGCAGAACAAAGGGGGTAGGTGGTTCCTTTTTAGGATAAATGACTTTCTAATGAATCAAAAGGGATTCGCCATGCTGTCTTCTACTGCTCAACACAAGGCTAAGATTCTCTTGTGTTCAGGGAATCAACAGCACAGCCCAATTTGCAGCAACCACAGAAGCTCCTGAAAGTCTCTGATAGAAACTTACACATATTTTAAAAGTCAAAAGAAAGTATAATACCATTTACAACTGATCTTTCTCCCTGGTAAACTAGGTAATGTATCAGGGAAGTAAAATATCAATCTGTCATTTAACACACACACACACACACACACACACACACACACACAGATTGTTGACATAAAAACCATCATTATTCAAGTTCGATTGACATACCGAGAAGATTTTGATCTTTTCTATTTAGTAAACACTTGTTGTTTGACTGGATAACATACCAAGGGAGTAAAATATTGCTCTGTCATTTAACACACACACACACACAACTTGGTTAACATAGAAACCATTATTATTCAATTTCAATTGACATACGAAAAGGACTTTAAAAACAAATTCTGGTCTGGGAGAGGAGAGAAGGGATCTCTCCAACACTGTTGATAGGTATGTAAATTTGTACAGCTATTGTGGAAAACATTGTGGAACTTCTTCAGAATAGCCAGAAATAGCACCCTCGCATGACCCAGCGACTGCACTACTGGGTATAGCCCCAGAGAAATTAAGGAAATGAAATCAGGATGCCAAGGAGCCAAGAAATGGAAGCAGCCACAGTTGCCATCAAGACATGAATGAATAGACAAAGTATGGTATGTACACACCATGAAATGCTATTCGATAATAACAAGAACAAAGCTCTGTCATTTTCAAAAAACACTTATGAAACTGGGGGACATTATATTAGGGGAAATAGGCCATAGATAGATGGTAAGTGTGTTTGTGATTATATGTAAAAGCTCAAACTGATCTGAAAAAAGAAACAAACAAACAAACAAACAAAAAACAAGAAAAAATTTAAAAATAGAAAAACATCAGTGGACACTAGAGCTTGGAAAATGGAGGAAGCCTGGGACAGAGGCAGGGAGTAAATGGGTACAGGGATCAGCTGGACAGAATGAATAACTTCGAATGTTTTATACCACAGCAGGGTAACCAGTTGATGACATCTAATTCCATCATTCAAAATAGCTAATGGAAAGGATTCTGAATGGTACCCCACCCAAAGAAATAATATATGAATTGATGAACATGTGAGTCATTCCAATCAGATCATTAAACATTATAAAGATATATTAAACTCCTACACTGCATCTCATACATTTGTACTCTGCATAAATAAATATATATGCATAAATAGTGGAAACATAGAATTCAGAAGAAAAAATTCAGAAGACATGTTCTGCTTATTTCCTTCCCAACTCTCTGAATATGCTTATTGTATTTTTATTTATTTAGACATATTACATGAGTGCCCAATATTTATGTGTTGAGATCATATCATTTCTTTGTGCCTTCAGCAACCTATTGCTAAAACTTTGTTGAACACATCAATATAGCACTTGCTGAGGCGGGCAAGGTGATCGATTATACCTGACTCCTCAGCTGGACATCCAGATAGGAGTTTAAGAGAGCTTTCATTAGAGAGAACTGCTAATGAAGACAACAAAATCAATTAAACAAATTAAGTTACAAGCAGATCTGTTGCTGTTATTAAAGAGTGGCTATATTCATACCATGGTCACTGTCAGTCACCCATCACCCCTAAGGTGGCCAGCAGCTCAGGAGCTGGATAATATGCTGTCTGCTCTCATTACAACAGCAGCACTGGAGCACTGAAGCCGTGGTGCTGAGGTTGGAAGGTGAGGAATAGCTAAGGGCCCCAAAGCTCTGAGAATGTCAGCTGAAACCACTTCTTTCTGGTTTTAAAGGAAATTAGGAAAGCTCAAGAGGAACCTAGGAGGAAAGTGAAAAGGAAAGCTGTGGAAGAGATTGGCTGCTGTAAAAATATTATTCTTGAAATTGATTTCACCAATTTTTTAATGAAAGTGAGAAGTATAGACACGCGTACACATTGAACAGAACATGTCACAATCAATACTGACTAGCAAGGCTTTCTGTCTCCTTGACCTTTACCAAACAGTTATTGTTAGGGCATCCTTCTTTCTTTATCCATGTTTAGGAGGGTTGTTTTATTCTCTAGGTTTACATTAGTATCAGAGTCTCTGTTTTACCCAAACTGAATTTCAGGATATCACTAATTCCACAATGTTACCAACATGGCTCACTTACTAGCCTGTGTGAACAGTGCACTGTGGGAGTGCTTAAACTCCGCACTTGTATTGAGGGTGGGTGGGGGGATGCTGAGGTGCTTCCTGAGGCCCCACAGCAGCTCCACTTCTTATTCCAGACAGACTGAGCCTGAGAGCTTTAACACCTTGGAGAATTAGTTCATCAGCCCAGGTTCTCCTGGGATTTTTCCTATCACATCAAAACACTTTAAAAACCTATTATATATTCAGTTTCCATTGTGTACATTTCTTTAGAAATGATGCCATAGAGTATTTATCATGCAGGGGGAGATAAATTTGATCCATAGAGATGTTCTTCTCGGATATCCCTCAGTCCTCTGAGAAGGAAGACATCATGGAAGGAATGCATTCCCTGGTTAATTAAAACCTCATCAGCATGCAAGCAAATATTTATTTTCAGATAAGCCTAAATGTTTCCTGCTTTAATTAATTCTTTATAAGGTAAAGCAGGCTCATTTTGCCAGCCACATCCAGCAGAGGGCAGGATGCTTCCACCAAGGGCCAGCTGGCTACAGCCGCTTGTCAGAACACTGCAACTCTCAGTCAAAGGAAAGAACGGTTTCCTGGTCTCAGGACAGTCCTCAATTTCTTGTAAGAATCTCAGTAGATCTGTCATCAACTTGAAAACAGAAGTTGTCTGTCATAGACTTGAGATGTGAGGAGAAGTTTGCTTTAGAGCATACACTCATTCTGTTTGGGAATATCATCTTTAAGAAACTTGGAAAGTAGCCAATTTCTGTCTTGCCACAGAAGGTATGTGGAGAACTGATTCAGGAATTCTGACTGCTGCCTTTGTCAAACCTCAGTTATTCTAGACACATGTCTTGCCTCAGTCCTGCTGCTACAGTTACCCTACAGTAACGATGCCCTTGGAAACTCATAGCAACTCCCCACTCGCTTCTTGTCTGCTGCCCCTTCACAACCCCCTTAGACAGGACACGAGCTCACCACTAACTCAAATCCCCCTCTCTTATCAAATGTAACTCAGGCACGAGGACATGAGTGGTTCTTTCCCATGTTTGTGATATAGACCACTAGGGAGACATTTTGTACCAGGTCTTGAGTCCCACAAGGTTTTGAGCATTTATTCTATTCTAGGTAGATGTAAAATACAAAACAACACAGATGTCAAATCATGAACTAGAAGTTTCTTATTAGTACTGTATACACTTTTGGATAGGGTGGTGTCTGGGAGGCCGAGGTAATTGGAGAGGATTTTCATCCTCCCAAGATATCCTCTCCCATCTCTCCAGGAAGATGGAAGCATATTTACTTTCATCTGTACTATTTCTGTATACTTTGGGTACTGAAATCTTTCTTTAATAAAAAAATTAATGTAAAAATAGGCCCTCTAGTCACCAAAAACCACAATGACAAAAAAAATAAATACAAGTTGAAAACTATTGACCCAGAATATGTTTGTGAGAAAAATCAAAGCAAGCAGCTCTCCCAGAGGATGCATCTAGGAGTAAAGTACTATCACATCCTATTAAGAATATTTCCATTACTGTTGAGTTTTTATTATAAGCACCCCTTAATATTCACCATTTCTTAAATGAGCTAAAATGTTGGGGCCAGAATAATATGTGGCACTTTGACAACTGTCAGAACTCATCTTATGTGGTCAGGCACAACTTTTAACAGGAAGGTGCTAATTGACCAACCACTCTGACCACTGGCTGGATTATCAACACACCATGCAGAATGTTTTGAACACCTCTTGGATGCCATGAGGAAGCCTTAATCCTCTTGGCAGAATGTCTTAATCCAACCTAAATGTCTCAGCTAGCACCAAGCCTCATCAACCCGTTGCAGATACTTCCAGCTACTGCGGCTCCAGAAGGCCCTAGCTCTGGTTGCTCCAGACCCTATCACACTCCTTCATTATGTCAGAAAGAAGAACAGCACTCGCTTTTAGTGATTCAGAAACATAGCTGAGATTGGCAGAAGAGGCTATGCCTACAGGAGCTTGTGATTGGTCCTGACATAAGGTTTGTATTGGTGGAAGTGAATGTTCTACTATAATCAGTGAAACTGTAATCCATGTAGAGCCACTCCTCTGGCTATGTAAACATCCTTCTGTCTTTTTTCATTGTTCTTAGAGTAGAGGCTACACTTATATGTACTATCCCAAATATTGACCTTTAGACCCTAACAAAGACTTCTCTCTAATGTCCATTTGCCTATTTGTGAAACTTAGAGGCAGAGCAGGCAGAGCTAGTTACAAAGAAGACAAGACTGTCAGCTTTCAGCTCTGAAGATAGCAGCAGGAGAAGATGGAAGAATTCCCCCACTTCCACTATAAACTACTGTGAACATGGTTGTAATTAGGAGCTGAAACTGAAAAGAAGCCTGTGGAAGGAGGGGCTGTGACAAACCAGATACCACAGCCAAGGCTACAAAGCTTGAAAGATTCTGTCACTGGAAGAGTTCAAGAGAGCTATGCGGGCTTCAAAAGCCAGGGGTCCTGACATGGAGACTCAGAGGCCTCCGTGTTTGCTGCTGGCCAGAGCAACACACCTCAAAAAAGACAAGAAGTCAGCCTGAAAGACCTACCAGTAGCCAGGCCTGGGAAAGTAGGGGACACAAAATAGTAACAATTCTGGATTATGCATCAAGGAAGAGGTGTGTGTGTGTGTGTGTGTGTGTGTGTGTGTGTGTGTACCAATATTAACAAATGATTGAATATATAAGGAAGATAGATTGAACACCTGGATCAATAAGCCTCTAGCTCAGACCAAGAAGACTTTACTTGTCAAAGTTTAGGATCATGAGCATCTGGATATGAAAATCCAAGCTTCTAGACCTCTGCCATCTTGTCTATCTTTGATATGAACTGATTACCAGCTAGTCATTTTTACCATCAGTTCTATGACGATCAAGCCTGAAGAGAGAGGATAAGTCCAGAATACATACTTGCAAGGGAAGGAGGTGAACATAGAAGTCCAGTTAGCCTTTAAACCCCAAGGCACAGACACTCTAAGTTTGACCTTGTGCCCAGCTGTTCAGAGCCACCTGCTACCCCTGTGGACCTTCATTATCCCACCACCTCTCTACCCATCTTTATCAGACCTGTCATCCAGAACCAAACAGGTTAGACTTCCTTCCCACACACATATTCCCTGCCCCCTGAGACTTCTGGGGCACCTCCAGTTGCCCTAACCTCCTGCTATTCCAGCTAGACCCGCATTTTCCTACCACCTCTGACCCCATCTTCATCAGACCTGATGACTGGAAAAATGCAGCCCAAGGATACCTACCCATCAGAGACTTGTCACATCAGAATCACTAAGGTTATACCCCCTCCCAATACCTACTACAATAGGAACATTCGAGGAATAAAGCCATCCAGAAGGCTAAAGGTCCTCAAAAGAACACAATTAGCAAATGCCAGGACACCTTCAGAGCATAGATCTACTACAACATGCCCTGGATATCCTAACACAACTAAAGCACAAAAAAAATGACCTTAAATTAAAACTGGTAAAGATGACAGAAGCCTTTAAAGAAGAAATGAATAAAGAAATACAGGAAAATACAAATAGGTTGAGGCCTTTAAAGAGGAAACAAATAAATCCCTTTAAAAATACAGGATAATACAAACAAACAAAGGAAGGAAATAAATAAATAAAAGTCTCCAGGATTCCTTCACTTTGTGTTTTCTTTATTGCTTCTATGCATATATATATATATATATATATATATATGCATGTGTATATAACGTATATATACATAAATGCACACACCACACACACACACATATATATACACACATATATATATATATTTGTTCCAATATTAACAAATAATTGAATAAATAAGGAAGAGAATAGAAACAACAAACATAAGCATCACCAACAGTATATAAGAGATGGAAGAAAGAATTTCAGATATAGGAGGTACAATAGAAGAAACTGATATATTAATCAATGAAAATGTTATATCTAAAAATTTCCTGACACACAACAATATTACAAGAAATCTGGGATAGCATGAGAAGATCTAACCTAAGAATAATAGGAATAGAAGAAGGCGAACAGTCACAGTTCTAAGGACCAGAAAATATTTTCAACAAAATCATAGAAGAAAACCTTTCCTACCTAAAGGAAAAGATGCCTATAAACATATGAGAAGATTACAAAACACCAATTAGACTGGACCAGAAAAGAAAATTCTCCCAATATATAATAATCAAAACACAAAATCTACTTGACAAAGATATTAAAAGCAGAAAAGGAAAAAAGACAAAGTAGAATACAAAAGCAGAGCTATCAAACCCAACTTCTCAAGAAAGACTCTAAAAGCTAGATAGGCCTGGACAGATATCTTGCAACCTCTATAAAGCCACAAATATCATCCAGCAAAACTCTCAACCACCATGGATGTAGAAAACAGGAAACTGGGGCTGGAGAGATGGCTCAGTGGTTAAGAGCACTGACTGCACTTCCAGAGGTCCTGAGTTCAAATCCCAGCAACCACATGGTGGCTCACAACCATCTGTAATGAGATCTGATGCCCTCTTCTGGTGTGTCTGAAGACAGCTACAGTGTATTCAAATATAGTAAATAAATAAATCTTTTTAAAAAACAAAGAAAGAAAGAAAATGAGAAACTTTGAGAAAAATCAATATTTAAACAGTATCTATCCAGAAATCCAGCCCTACAAAAAATAATACTAGAAGGAAAACTCCAACACATGGAGAATAAGTACATCTAAGATAACACAGAAAATAGATAATTCCATACCAACATAAAGAAGAGAAGCACACAGACATACATATACCACCACCACCAACAACAAAACAACAACATCAAAATTACAGGAAGTAAGAATCACTAGTCATTAATATCTCTGAACATCAATAAACTCAATTCCTCAATAAAAAGACACAGGCTAACAGAATGGTTACAAAAACAGAGCCCACAATTTTTCTGCATAAAAGAAACACATCTCAGCAATAAGGTAGACATACCTCAGAGCAAATGACTGGAAAAAATTTTCCGAGCAAATGAACCCAAGAAACAAGCTGGAGTAACCATTCTAACATCTAATAAAATAGATTTTCAACCAAAATAAATCAAAATACAGAGGGAACAACACTTAATACTCATCAAAGGGAAAATCTACCAAGACATTATCTCAATTCTGAACATATATATTCCAAACACATGGGCACCTACATTTGTAAAAGAAATATTGCTAAAGCTTAAATTGTACATCATACCTTACACTTTAATAGTGGGAGATTTAAGCACCCTACTTTCATCAATTGACAAGTTATCAAGACAGAAACTAAACAGAGATATAATGAAACTAACAAATATCTAACAAATAAATGGACCTAACAGACATCTACAGAATATTTCACCCAAACACAAAAGGGTATACCTGCTTCTCAGCACCTCATGGAACCTTCTCCAAAATTGCATATATAACTGGATACAAAGAAAACCTCAACAGATACAAAAAGATTAAAATAATGCCTTGCATCCTATCAGATCACCATAAACTAAAGCTGGAGTTCAACAACAGAAACAACAGAAAGCTAACATACTCATGGAAACAACAGCTCTTGACTGAATGATCATTGAGTGAAGGAAGAAATAAAGAAATAAAAGACAGTCTAGAATAAAAAAAAAAAAATGAGGACAGAACATACCCAAAGTTATGGGACACAGTGAAAGCTGTACCATTAACTGCTCTCATAAAGAAATTGGAGAACTCTCACACTAGATAATTAAAAGTACACCTAAAAGCTCTAGAAAAGGACAAAAGGAAGCAAACACACCAAAGAGGAGTAGAAAGCAGGAAATAATCAAACTCAGGGCTGAAATCAATCAATCAGAAATAAAAAAGAACAATACAAAGAATCAGCAAAACCAAGAGCTAGTTCTTTGAGAAAACCAACAAGAAAGACAAACTAACTAGAAGGCAGAGAGACAGTACCCAAATTAATCAGAAACAAAAAGGGGAACATAACAATGAACACAGAGTAAATTCAAAGAATTGTCAGATCTTATTCAAAAGCCTTTAGTCTAAAAAATTGGAAAAATCTAAATGAAATGGAAGATTTTCTAGAAAGATGCCAATTACCAAAGTTAAATCAATGGATTACTATTGGACTATTTAAAAAGAAAGATACCTTGTATTTTGTAGGAAAAAGAATGGAACTTGAGAATATCCTGAGTGAGGTAACTCAGACCTCACTCAAACCCAAAAGGACATGCATGCTATGTACTCACTTATAAGTGGATATTAGCCATAAATTACAGGATAACCACAGACCCGAGAAGCTAAACAAGAGGGAAGGCCCAAGCAAGGATGCTTGAATCTCATTTAGAAGGTGGAATAAAATAGTTGTAGGAGGCAGATGGAGGGAGGGACCTGGGTGGAAGAGGGGATGGAAAGAGGAAGGGGGGCGTTCAGGGTCAGGTTTGGGGAGACAGGGGAGATAGCTAGATATTCCTAAAAATGAATGGAAATCTGCAGCTGTCAGGTTGAGGGGGCAGGGTGGGAGCATCTCGAGGATGTGCCACACACACACCACACACACACACACACACACAGAGAGAGAGAGAGAGAGAGAGAGAGAGAGAGAGACAGAGACAGAGACAGAGACAGAGAGAGACAGAGAGAGAGACAGAGATAGAGACAGAGAGAGAGAGAATAAGGGAGGCTCCAAAGAATCAATGGGAGTGACCTTAGCTGAGACTCACAGCAGTGGGGAATGGAATCCGAAGAGGCCATCTCTAGTAGGTAGGCAGGAATCCCACTGATGCAACAGGAATCCCAACCTACCCACAAAACTTTTTAACTTAAATTTATCCTGTCTGCAAAAAATACAGGGAAGGAAGATGGAGCAGAGACTGAGGGATAGGCTAACAAATAACCAGCTTAACTAGGGACCCATTCCATGGCCAAGCACCAATCTCTAACACTACTAACGATACTCTGTTATGCTTTCAAACATGAGTCTAGCATGGCTGTCCTCTGAGAGGCTCCACCCAGGTGACTCAGACAAATGCAGAGACCCACCACCAAACAGTGAATGGAGTTTGGGGACTCTAATGGAAGATATGGGGGTGAGATTTAGTGCCCCAAATGAGATAAGAACTCCACAGAAAGACCAACAGAGTCAACTAACCTGGACTCTTGGGAGCTCTCGGAGACTGAACCACCAACCAAAGGTCACACATCAGCTGTACATAGTCCCGGTCCCCATATGTAGCAAATGTGTAGCTTGGTCTTCATGTGGGTTCGAAACAACTGAACAAAAGCTATCCCAAAAGCTGTTGCCTGACTATCTTTGGAATTTGTTCCCCTAACTTGGCTGTCTTGTCTGGCCTCAGTGGGAGAAACAATTGGCCCTGCAAAGACTTGATGTGCCAGCATGGGGGGATATGCAATGGCCCGGGCTTCCATTCTCTCAGAGGAAAAAGGGTTGAGGAGGGACAGAGACTGTGGGAACCATGAGAGGTGAACAGGGATCAAGATGTAAATAAAATAAAATAAAATAAAATAAAATAAAATAAAATAAAATAAAATAAAATAAAATAAAATAAAATAAAATAAAATAGTGACCTGTGTTCAGCTCAGAGGAGGGAGACACATACTATAAAGACACGGAGTTCTCAGGGCAGAACAGCCAAGCAGCACAGCTATCCAGAGCAAAGACAAGGCATACTGCTGCTCCTGAAGGCCTGGTCAGCAGAAGGTTACAGGCATATTTCTCAAAGCGTGCTTATTGACTACTACTATGTAGAAGGCAGTGTAGTGAGCACTTTCACGGTGTTGTAAACAAGATAGATGTGACACTTACCTGTGTTCATAGAGTTTACATTCTAGGAAAAACAGACATAAATTATGTCTTGGCAAATGTCATGTCAGATAAATAGAGAGTACTGGGGGAGGCCTTTAAGCTCTATGATCAATAAAGGCCCCTAGATTACCCACCAGCTCATGCTCAATTAACACTTCCATCTGTTGCTCTAAAACCAGAGTGTAGCCTGCATTTTTGGCCTTTCCCTGTCCTCTACACTGAGTTCAATTGTCTGGTCTACATAGTCTGCTGAAATACTGAGACACACACACAAACACACACACACACACACACACACACAAAACAACAACAACAACAAAGGTAAACTAGTACTCATAGAAAACAAATATGAATGAGTTTCTACTGACACAGGCAGATAATTGAATAAGCAAGGACACATGGGAGATGCACACACACACGCACGCACACACACACACTGAAGGTTCCTCAGGCACATTCATTAGTGACCTTGACAATTTTGAAAAGCATACCCAGTTATTGTGTTAAACACTCTTTAATTTGAGTTTAACCAATGATTTATCAGGGTTAGATGAGAGTTGCATATATGTGGAAAGAACATCACAGAAACAAGCACAGTTTCTTGGTACATCACACCAAGAAGAATAGGGTGTCTGTGTGTACATTCTTGATGATGCTAAATCCTAAATGGTCATGCCAGTGTTTGTCAAGTTTCCCCACAAACTACTTGGCCTGAGATCATTTTGAGTTACATTATTGCACATTAGTTTTAGCATCCATCAATGTTTTAGCATCCCCTAAAACAATTATTTCTCTGGCATCATCAAATGACAATGTTGTACTTCTGTCACTCCTTCCAAAACTTATTCTTTGGAATTCTACTGTAATTCCAAAGTTTTCCTGTTCTTTATCCCATGTTTCCTTATTTACTCAATTATATTATTGTGTCATTAAAAACTCATGAATATTTGCCTTCTCTGAGTAATAGTCCACTGCTGCTGTGTTGTTATGGTTGATGTTGTTGTTGTCCTCTCTTTCCGTGGTTTGGCCATTAAAGTGGCCTTTCAGATAGACTTCTAGTCTTTTTAATCTGCTGACATCATTTTGAATACATACTCTGGAACCATAACTCAATCTATGTTTGTCTTGTGTTCTTGTTTGTTTCTTTGTTTGGGGGTTGAGTGTGTGTGTGCATGTGCATGTGTGTGTGCCTACACTCAGGCCTGGTTTCAAACCTATACTGAAAATTGGTAGATAGAACCCAAACTATGGATATACTCTTTTCATCTTGGATGCCTTTCAAAGTGACAAAGCTAGGAGGAAAGCAGTGCATAGATGCATACACAATACTCATGCTTCTGTGCCTACTTTTCTATTGACTACATGCACACAAATGTACCTAGAGCAAATATACAAGAATTACAGGGATGTTTCAATATAACCCATTGCATTCAGTGAAGTTTTCTACTTTCAAACATTGTTACTGTGTTCTCAGGAACTGAGAAACTGGCTTTAATTATCTAACACACTTGTTTGCAGTCTTAGAACACATACAAAACTGTGTCAAGATTGTTAGCACACACCCTTGTGAAAACTATCTTTGCTCAGAAAGGATGTACAGTGCAGTTACTTAGTTTGGGTTTTAGACAATGTAGTGAATATATCTCTTGTGTCCTGGCATGGAGACTAACTAACAGTGTTTACGCCTTTGTTTTGTTTTGTTTTCCAAAGAACAGGCCTCTTCAGTAAAAAGTTACCACAAACTTATTATATTTTCTTCCATTGCTTTTTGTATTTATTGTCTTGGCTCATTTGCCATAGTCAGGCTATTCATTTTTTCATGCAACTAGATCACTGGATATTGTTTGCATTCTATTTTGGTGTCTCCTGCATGCCAATTAATGATATTGTATAAGAAGTGAGATGATTGTCATTTATAGATACAAGAAAGACAAACAGCATTAGAAAAGGGTCCCACTTCATCCTTTGCACCCATTTTCAGTCACCTCTTCTTTCCTCCTCATTCCTTCCATCCCAGGCAGTAGCCAGCCACATCACCTCATGTGTTAATCACTCCCATAGTTTGTTTTTCACAGATAAGAAAAGACAAGTAGATTTTCTTATATCTCATTTTGTAACCAACAGTAGCATCATATCACACTGTAGATAATCTTGTGTGTTTTTTTCACTTAAAGACAAAATCTAGAGGAGGGAGTTATAGATAAGTATATAGATGCTAGACAAATGACAGGTGATGATGATGGCAGATAGATGGATTGAAGATAGATAGATAGATAGATAGATAGATAGATAGATAGATAGATAGA
>NW_021604636.1:8881149-8905548 GCF_004785775.1 Grammomys surdaster | reverse complement strand
AGATAGATAGATAGATAGATAGATAGATAGATAGATAGATAGATAGATGATAGAGAGAGATGATAAATAGATAGATAGATAGATAGATAGATAGATGATAGAGAAATAGACAGATAGATAGATAGATAGATAGATAGATAGATGATAGAGAAATAGATAGATAGATAGATAGATAGATGATAGAGAGAGATGATAAATAGATAGATAGATAGATAGATAGATAGATGATAGAGAGATAGATAGATAGATAGATAGATGATAGAGAGATAGATAGATAGATAGATAGATAGATAGATAATAGACAGATGATAGATAGATGGTAGATAGATGATAGATGCATGCATACATATATAAATACATATATACAATACATACATACACCTAGATGAAGCAAACTTCAGAAAAGAGAAGCTCTCAGTCGTGTAGTGTAGTGATTACCTGTTATTGAACTGATATCTGTTCTTGTTCTTGTTTTTGCTGCTGCTGCCACTACCTACAGTTATTAGACTCCTGCCTCTTCAGCTCTCTCCGTGACTTACACTACCGTATCTCCAAGGAGCTTCTGTGTATTTATGCTCTGCTGCTCCATCATTGAATCCTCTTTTTCTAAGATGTCTAGCTTCACATAGTGAGCAACTCCTAATTTTCCTGTCTCTCCTGTCTGTAGATAATTATTATGGGACTATTCAGCCCCCACATGTGTAAGCCAATCTAAAAACTCCTTCATGTGTAACTATGTATGAGTATGTGTAGACACATGCACATACAAACACAGTCTGGAAAACAATGGACCTAGCTTTCTTAGTCTGGTGACTTAGGACCCAAGCTTTAACTGAAGACTATGAATAAATTGTATGAAGCAAGATATTAGAGGAGGGCATGTTCCAGAGAATTGTACTATGCAGACAATGACCCTGAAGAGTGAGTGAAAAGGCTTTAGGTTTGGAGCTCAGCAATGTGAAGGTGGGAATTGCTGTTAGATGGGACTGAAATGGGACACCCAAGGCCAGATCACTGAAGCTGTAGAAATGTTTAAGTAGTGGCTTTGAAGAAGATAAGTGGAATTAAAAGACATGGTGAAATTTATTGAGGAAAGTTCAGTAGCAGCAATGAAGATTCTAGACTGACAAGAAAAGATACTGTGAAACCAATTAGAAAACTAATGTTGTAAATCAGGGAGAGACGATTTAAAAAAAAAATTCTGCTGGCAATTAAAGTGGAACTAATGTTGAGAGAGGAGAAAAGGAACAGATTCACAGGACTCCGCAACTCGTTGACTACAGGGGCCAAGAGAGACGAAGGCATCAAAGATGCCTGTAAAGAAAATATCTTGTGTCTGTATAAATATGGTACCTATCAGTAATAAATTGGATGGACTGTGGCTTAGGCATTAAATAGGAAGTGAAATATCCAGGAGACAGAAAGGATTTTGGGAGAGTGCCATGTGCTGGAGATTCCCCCGAGGAAGATATGGTACATGTCATGTGAGCGCAGGTAATCAGCCATGTGGCAGAATGTAGATTAGAATAAATGGGTTATTTTAAGTTATGAGCTAGTCAGAAAACAGCTTAGCTATATGGTCAAGGTATTTGTAAATATATATACTGAGTCTGAGTCTTATTTCTGAAAGCACAGGACTGGGAGGAAGAACCAGACCAATTTGTACCAGAGACTCACACTAACAGCAGACTGTTCTTTCCACTGCTCTTTCAGGTTCCTTAAGGCTCTCTCCAGAACTCTAGCCACCATTGTTTTACAAATGTCAAAATACAACTCTGTCTCTCATCTTGGTACATATGTACACAGTTATATGTGCATGTCAGTGTTTGGATGTATGCACATGCATGATTATGTGTGAAGGCCTGAGGTCAACTTTAAGTATCATCCTTAAGTGATATTCACTTGGCTTTTGAAATGGCTCTTTCTCACTGGGACTTAGTTCCATAATTGGGCTAGGCTGACTGGCCAGGTGGACCTAGGGATCTCTATCTCTATTTCCCCAGCACTGCATTTACAAGCAAAGCCAACAGTCCTCGCTTTTTAAGTGAGTGCTGGGGACCAAACTCAAATCACCATACTTTCATGGCATTCACTTTTAACACTGAGCTATCATCATAATTCTTTTTGAGTCATTGTTGATTTCTTAGTACAAGAAATTGAATCCAGTGTCACAGAATCTAGGTAAACACTCCACCAAAGAGCAACATTCTCAGCCCCTTCCATAAATAAGTATTTATTATAATGTATTATATACATACATGTAGGTAATAGATTCTACATATTATATAGTACGCAAATTTATCCTTTAATCATTCTAGTTATTCAGTTCTTTGAGTTTGACGTCTTTAATCATTTTGTCCTCCATGTCTCTCAGCGTGTATTTCTTTAGATATACACGTGACACTTCACTATCACTAATTGAAAGCCCTCTGTAAACTCATGGGCAGGACACCTTTTCTAATGCACAACTCCATGAATCCTTTGTTTCTTCCAGGCCTCATGTTTCACTGATTCTACTGAAATTGCACCAACCTTGCTACCATCATATCCTAATTTGCAACCGGGCAGCACAAAGTATAATTCAATAACTATATTCATTTCCTTTCTTGTAGGTCACTCTTGGTGTGTAAACTTTCTTAGCCAGGCTACCATTATTATATCTAAATAGTGCTTTGGGGAGTTGTATACAAAATAGCAAAGGTCTGAGATATGAGTCAATAGCAGAGTCCTTGTCTAGTAAGTACACGGTTGTTAGTCTATTCCTGGACATGGAAAAACAAAAGTATATGCTAAGAAGAGAATTGAGTTCTGGATATTTGCTTCACTGGTTCTGTCCTCATGATTTTGTTACAAGTTGTCTTTGCTAGCTAAATGTGATGGTGCACATCTTTAATCCCAGCACTCAGTGGAGCAGAAGCAAGCAGATTATATATAAGTTTGGGGATAACCTGATCTATAAAGGGAATTCTTGGACTTCCATGGCTACATAGAGAGATCTTGTCTCAAGAAGCAAACAAACAGAGAAAGAATTGTCTCATAGGGGCTTACGAGATGCTTCAGTAGTTGGAAGCTCTTCCTGATGCAGAGGACTCAGGTTCGTTCCTATTACCTACAAGCAGCTAACAACTGTATAACTCTAGTTCCAGGGTGTCAATTGCCTTCATCTGGCCTCCAGGGGCTCTACATGAAAACAGCACAGATAAGTATTCAGACAAACATTCATCACTCAAAATAAAACTAAATACATGTTTAAAATGTTTTTCCCTTAATGGAATGGGAATGAGGTTTGTATAGTGGTCTCACTGTCCCTCTGAATTTTGGGACTCTTCTATTACCTGAGCAGTTTCTGTCTGGAGATATTAGTAGCCTGATATCCTGGTGCACTAAGATTATTGAATATATACTCCATGCACAGATTTTGTTTTAAATTTACTCTTAATATATAAATGACATATGGTATGATTAAAAACCTGCCAATATATTTATCTAGAAAAATCTCATGTCCCATTTAAGATACGCATCACTGGTCTGACTTTTATTTCCATAAATTATTAGTTTTTAAACCATGAATTATTTTTGTCCAGTTTCAACCTCTACTCATTTGTGCCATGCTTTTGCATTCAGCATCATTTTTCTGGAATATATGACACAATTTTTGTAGAATATCTACCTTTACTGCATGTATTTGCTCTACAATATGAGTGTAATTCATCAAGACCATGGACATTTGTGAGAATCCTAAGTATTAGTTTACATCTACAAAAACATCAAGATATCATTATGTGGAAGTACATTTTCACCTTTTTAAATGATTAAAGAAGAATAGAATTAATCGGTCATAGACAAATATAAATATGTCACTATAAGAAATAGGCAAGAAGTTTTTCAAAGTGGTTGAATTGTTGCATGTTCTTTAATTCATGCATGAAAAATCCAATTGTTCTGTATTTGCCAGCACCTTGGAGTATTAAATTGTCTTCATAATTTCAATACCTTCTTGAATGTATAAAGGTTTATCCTCTTGGTTTTCACTTGCATTTCTATCACTAAGTGTCTTTGTTTTCCTGTTACAGTGATTAAAGTCCAATAAACAAGGCCACATATGAAAGGAAGGGTTTATTTGGCTTAGGGTTCCAGGGAGATAAGGGTATGGCAACAAGCACCAGGCATGGAAGCAGGATCTGCTGAGTGGTCACATACTGAACTACAAGTGGGAAACAGAGAGAGTTAACTCAAAATAGTAGAGTCTTTGAATTCTCAAAGTCCACCCCCCCCCCCAGTGACTTATGTCCTCTAGCAAGGCTATGCCTCCTAAGCCTTTCCTAACAGTTCCACTAACCAGAAACCAAATATTCAAATGCCAGAGTCTATAGGTGATGTTTTCATTCAAACCACTACACTAAGTATCTTCAACTGCATATATTATCTGTTAAATTTTTCCTATTCCAGTCTTTGTTTCAAAGCAGAAAAGGATATTTGTCCTCTTATAACTGAGCTGATAATTATTTTACATTAAGAATGCAAGGCCTTTGCAGGTATGCACTTCGCCTGTGTCATCCCTCATCTGGTATATTTTTCTTTCCATGTTCTGTGGATCAGATGGGAATGTTATGCTCATGTTTATTTCTTATTTGATAATTTCACTATATATCTTAAATAGTATGCCTCTGAATTTAAGAGATATTTACTGAAATAGAAGTGAAGAAGAGTGAGATAGAGACAAAGATGTAGAGGGAGAGTGGGTTTGAGCACTAAACTCTCTGATGAGAGGGTGAGAATCAGAAATTATTTGCTCCAACAACTTCTCTCTATGTGTGTAATTTTGTCAACATCAGTCTTTGCTTGTTTATTTTCTTTGTTATTATTATGGCTTCTGTTTCTTGGAGCAGAGTCTTGTAATGTAGCTCAAGCTAGCCTCAGACTTTCAGTTTCCAATGCTCAACCTTTTTAGTTTAACAAAAAATTGAAAATAAAAGTTTAGATCAAATCAGTCATAGAAAAAAAGAAGAACTTGATCAAGAGAAATGTGTTATGAATGGTTATTTTCTCCTGATATTCACAAGTTGAAGCCCTAACCTCTATCTGATGGCATTACCCCTGAAAGGTAATTCAATTCACATGATATCCTGAGGGTAGAGCATCATAATAGAATGAGGTCTTCATGAGGAAACAGTAACATTGTCTCCACACTGTAAAGATAGAGAAAGCAGGCAACTGACTGCAACCTGTTAGAACCCAGACCTCTCTATCTGATCTGCCTTCAGATCTCACAGCCTGAAAGAATCAAGCCATATGCCTACCCTGGCTCTGTACAGAACAGAGAATTAGGAAGTAGTCTTTATTGGGAGTCAACAGCCATCAATTTACAGTGCCTTGTTCTTTCATGCTTTCATCTCTGTTGAACCAAATCACGTGATATGAAATGTCTAGCAACCACAAAGAGGTTATTAAAAGTTTATTTTTTTCCCTTTGTTCTCATGTCTGGTCCAAAAACTCCTAGGAGAGATCTGCTCAGGGAGGTTTGCTGAAGGAAGGCTGCTCTTCAAAGAGGTTCCTCTGGACTCTCTGCTAACATCATCCTGTCATAGCTCCTAGATAATCTCTCACTCCACCACCCTTATTTTTTGGCATTAATGAATCAACTCTCCAGGTTTTAAAGGGAAGCCTCCTTCCCTTTAAGGCTCTATCATGCTTAGTTCTCTGTAGATTGTATTATGTCTGTCTAATGTCCTTCCTTGCACCTCAAGGACCAATCATGGTCCCGATATTCTTAAATCTAAGAAACTGTGTCTTCTGAAGGTGTCATATGTCAACTTTTTTTTCCATATCTACTTCTGATGCTTGCCTTTTATTATAATTAATATGAAACAGGAGTAAGATTCAAAGCAGAAAATGTGTTTCCTGTTAACCTTTTCTTAGGCTTCTCACCCTCTGGAACTGTGAGAAATAATATTTACTGTTTGAACTATACAGTCTACAATGCTTTATGGCAACATCCTGGAACAAAACAGGTCTGTTAGTTAGTTGATATATGTAGCCTTATATTTTTTTAAACCTACTTTAATTAGGATTCTTGAACGATTCAACCTCCCTTTTAGTCCACAGACCAGAGATAACAGAAGATGGTTAATAAGACAAGGAGACTGTGGACCTGTTTAGAAATAGTTTTTTGGGCAGAATGTGGACCTGCTTAGAGATAGTTCTTTGGGCTGATTCCAATCTTCATTACCAGGTTATCCAGTCCAAAACACTAAACTCAATCAGTAGCAGCAGTCTATGCAATCTACAAACCTCAAACACAAATCAGTAGTAGTGCCTCAATCCAGAAGAAACACTGAGGCTCTCACAAATCAGTATGAATCCACAGAAGTAGTAAGAAGCAGCTGGAATATCACAAGGTTCATTTCTATGAAGACACAACAAGCAAAGACAAGCAAAGTGTTGCAAGGCAAACCAATTCAAGAGCACCTCCTCATTGTCTGTGGAGTTATATTTACATTCTTTCTAAACATCATGTGCCTTTCAAGTATCTGTTTTAGCAAAATATCACATGCCCTCTCACAAGACAGATTCCTGGAAAACACCACATGTCTGTTCTGAGCAAAGAATCCTCTCATGTGTCTACTTTAGCAAAATATCCTCTCATACGAGAGTTTCCAGAGAAAAATCATGTGACACAATTAAGTCACCAAAGAAACTAGAAATTCTTACTTAAGTTACTGATGTGAAACTGTATTATAGAGTAATCAAGATATATTGGAAAAGTCATTAATGGCCAAGGATGGCAATGCTAGATTCCAGACTACAGATAATTAGTTGTATTCTCATGAGCAATAGTGGTTCATTAACCGTTACTTAATACTGGGACAACATATAGGATGTAGACATTTAGAAAGACTAATTTGGCAAAAGCATTCTTGGAAGAGTGACTTGACACAAATTAATACATAATTCCAAAATACTGGAGAAAAAAGTTTTAAAATTGAACAATATTATTGAGAATGAAAAGAAAGGGCAGATAGCACAAGCACTTTGTTCATTAGCTCAGGATGGGTCATTGAAATCTGTAACTTTCCCAAGCTCTCCAGAAAATTCTGGTATACATCCAAACATAGGAAGCTTAAGAATGATGTGTGCCGACACCAGATGGAGACATAAGAAAGTTCTGACCCTTGTACAGAAATTTGTGGTGAAGAGGGAAGAGACAGAAGCTAGAGAACGTGGAGGAGATAAATATCTTAAGACAGGAAACTTAACCAAAAGTGAGATGCACATAATTATTTGACTGCTATTTGAAGAAGTGGCTTCATTCCAGGTACTGTCTCACCCAAACACAAAGTGTTTCTCTGTGCTGGTCCCTGAAACATCAGGAGGTAGATTCATTGCTCCCAAGAGGATATCATGAGTCAGGCAACTGTAGATTACTTATAAATAGGGCCAAAAATTCTGGTGAGGGCTGTTCAATATTGTTTGTACAAAACATGTTTATGGTTTTATTAAATTGCAATGTATTTTACATTTCATTTCATATATTTAGGGGACAATATTAATGAATAAAAATGTGTGATACAACACAAGCTGTATCCACTCCTGTTCCCTTTTTTCCTCTCCCTGATAATTCTGAGCTGTGAAAATTGCCCATGCATGTTTCTTAACAAGTGAACCAAATGGCTTTCCCAGAGTCCTTCTAATTTTATGCTTTATTCTGTGCAGTTTCTACATCATGTTTCTTTATGGATCAGCACAGAGAAATACTTTTGCTTGAATGTAAAGCCACCTACACTGAAATCTCTTCTTCAAATGGAAGCAAATTAATCACTTATAGTGAATACACATTTTAAAAATTATTTTAGTGTGTGTGTGTTCACATCCCATTGAATTCTTGTGGGTGTCAGGCGAGTGCTTTCAGACATCAGTTTTCTCCTTTATTATGTGATTCAAGAGGGTTGAATTTATGTCATCAGGTTTAGTACAAAGCACATTTACTTGGCAAGCCATCTCTCAGGCTTGATGACCACATGTTTTAATGAGAACAAAACATGTTTCTCTTCTTTTCAAGACAGTTCTCCACATGTGTAAGATGCAAGCCTTGTCCTCATTCTACTGGGCTCACTCTTCTTAAGCTAAAGCTTGATGTACTTTCTAGTTCAAATGCCTGTCTTTCTGGTCATCCTATGCCCTCACTAAAGAGTAGCATGAAGAATGGAAGAATCCCAGTTCTCATTTATACTATGGTCTACGCTCAGCTTTGTCTCTAACATCACATGACTGCCAGCCTATCTCCTCATTAGTAAATAGATGGATCATATATTGTTTCATTAAAACAATAATTTTTCTCATAATCTTGGTATCTTAGTTACTTTTCTATTGATAGGAATAGAAAATACCATGACTAAAGCATCTAATTGGGAGTTTCAGAGGGTTAGAGTCCATGACCATCCTGGTGGCATACATGGCAGCTGGCAGGCAGGCATAGTGTTGAGACAATAGCTAAGAGCTTACATCTAATCTACCAGCATGAGGCAGAGAGAGAGACTAAGAATGGTATCAGCTTTTAAAACCCCAAAGCCAACCCCCAGGGACACACCTTCTTCAACAAAACCACATTTTTTTTTTTTTTTGTTTTTTGAGACAGAGTTTCTCTGTGTATCCCTGGCTGTCCTGGAACTCACTCTGTAGACTAGGCTGGCCTTGAACTCAGAAATCTGCCTGCCTCCCAAGTGCTGGGATTAAAGGCGTGCACCACCACTGCCCGGCCAAAGTCACAATCCTAATCCTTCTCAAAACAGTTCTACCAACTGGGGAGCAAGCTTTTACATATATGACCCTATGGGGGCTGTTTCATTCAAACCATCACACCTGTAATCTGTGTTAGTGACTTTTCTACTGCTGCAATAAAGTACCAAGAGCAAGGCAATGCATAGAGGAAAGAGTTTCTTTGGCCTTACATTTCTTGAGAGATAAAATTTATAATGTTGAAGTGGAGGCAGTAAGAAACAGATGGCTGGAGCAAAGGCTGGGGCTCACATTTTTATCTGAAAAAAACAAAGTAGAGAGAAGAGGAAACTCAAATTCTCCAAAGCCTAACTCTAGTCAGCATGCCATTTCCAATAAGACCACACCTCCTAATCCTTCCCAAAATATTTTACCAACTAGAGGCCAAGTATTTAAGTGTCTGAGACTCTATAGGATAGTTATCCTTCAAATATCCAAAGAGTGTTAGGGATAGCTCATCTCTACTCTACCAAAAGGCTGTGAGCTGGCTCATGTATTGATCACATACTCAAAAACTGATTCTGGTCCTTGTCTGAATTCTGAGCTGGTGTCCTCCAACAAAACATCCACACTTGACCTCTTGCACCCCACACACTATAGATCCTAAATTCCAGAGACAAGCACTTCAAGAGGAAGGGGCAGAGGGTCTATTTCTTTCTAGAATTTAGCCTCAAGAGCCACACCACCTGGTTTTGTGACGATTCTACTCTTTGTTTCAGGAAATGGGGCAAGTTTTTATTAGTACAGATGTGTGAAGGCTCTAGCAGAACATTTGGCACAAAACCATTATGGTACCTACTGGGGGAAAACTAAAAATCTGACACAATTTCACTTTCAGGCCACAATACTCATTTTTCCACATGTAAAATACTCTTACTCCTCTATTCAGCACTTCCCAAACTCATCAAGTTCAGAATTACGATACAGGGCCTTAGTCTCTAAATCTGAAAAAGTCTTTTGGACAGCAGTTCCCAACCTGTGAGGTGCAACTCCTTTTGGGAGTCATATGAATGACCCTTTCACAATAGTTGCCTGGTGCCTTAGTCATTGGAAAACAAAAAGATTTACATTATTATTCATAACCATAGCAAAATTACAGTTATGAAGTAGCAACAAAAATAATTTAATGGTTAGGCGGGAGGTCAGGTCACCACAACATGGGGAACTGCATTAATGTATCCCCAGAGTTCAGAAGGTTGAGAGTCACTGCCTTAGAGCAAGACTCTTTGAGTTTTCCACTCTGGATGCTAATCCTGTTGATGTGAAGGTAGATGAACTAAAAAGATGACTTCGCTACTCCACATATGCCTGACAAATAATGGTGTGGTAGATCGAGAAGCAAGAAATGTGCTCATTTGAAAAGGAGCCAACAGATAAAACACAGTAGGCATTGATCCATAATCATTCTAAACGATAGCCAGGTGCATATTCCCAGCTCCTTGATTAGGGTTCAAACCTACTACCAAGGAATTCAACATGGCCTTTTGCTCTATATTTGGACTCACAATCTACTAACACATCCTTACTATGCCATAGGATGTAGGTCAAGGTCATTCTTGTAGTCGAATCATGCTCTTGTCTGCTTCTCTTTTCCAGACATACCATCTCTATTTTTATCAGTACTAGGTGGTGAAATTCCTTTAAACATTTGTTGGTTTCTTATGAATCAATTTATAATCTATCCCATTAGACAAAAGCCACATGCATAAGCCTCATTGAGTTAAGCCTTTAAAAAAACAAACCAAAACAAAACATGGGCTCGCTTTAAGAATACCACTGTAAGATTCTCAGAAACCTTATTATTTCGCAGAAGAGACCTGGGAGAAACATCACAAAACTGTCATGTGGAAATTTTTTGTCTGTGCAAAATGACCTATAACACACTAACTCAGAACTCTATGAAGCCTCAACAAAAGGTATTTCTCTTCGTTCATGTTCTCTTGACAGCACCCTGGATTTGATCTCTGCTCAGAAGCCACATCTTATTTTAGCATCATTTGCCATCTGGAGAGGCTGGGAATGAGATACAGTTTTCTTTTCCAACCCAGCAAGCCCTGGAGACTTTATATATAACATTTCTTTCTTTAGCTCATCTCTCTTCCTTGGATTTTACTCCAGGCAGTTAGAAACAGACGGTAGGCAAGCCACTTTCGAGCCTCTTTCTGCTATACTCCTTAGCTGGGAAAATAGGTACATTTCCTATTTTCACCTCACTACAGGAGATATTGTTGCTAAACTTTGTGCCAGTGTGTATGAAAGTTCCTTCTCTCCTACTTCCTGTAGCATCTTACTCACTCCTTTCAGTCCTCAAACTCTCTACAATTTTCTCTGATACTCCCTGAATTTCTATAGGCTTTTGTTAACACCCTTGGAAAGACATTGCTCATTTCACCTGCCTCAGTCCTAGACCTACTACAACCTAGATTAAGCTGGTTGGGCTATACTTCACTCCCGAAACCAAAGTGTGTTACAGCTATTTGCTGTTTCCCATAAAATCACCTAAACCTAATGCCATAAAGAATTGACATTGATTTTCCTTCAAAATATGCAGTTTGGGGAAAATTCCATGAGAATTGTCTATCTATGCTCAGCTCAAAGGTAACTCAAAAATCAAAGACTGTATTCACATTTTAGTGACTTTTGCCTTGTGATTTTTCAATTTAAAAAGTGGTATAAGTTCCAGTGCTCAAGTGAAAGAAAATAGATTCCACAGGTCAGAAAATGGCACAGTTCTAGAGGACCATATGAGATCAAAATTGTTGTTGCCACCATTTGTAGAACATACACTTTACTACAAAGGAAAAACACATCAAAATAGATGCACAGTGCACGTCTGTTGTTCCCTTCCTCAAAAAAAAATTTGCATTTCTTCTCCGAAAATATTTCTTTTGTGTGGAAGCTATGGGTAGTCTTTGAAGACCTTTAAATTGCATAGAAACACTAACAGGTAGATATGCATATAAAATTTTTGGTGTTGTTAAAAGGACTCATTTGATTATTAAAATACCAGTAACTGGGGGAGGGGGCAGTAATTACTGTTAGTCATTTTATTTCTGAAAACAACATTTTTAAAATATAACTTTGGTGAGAGTATATAGTTTCTGTAATGTTGACAATAAACTTTGAAGATGTTTGTGTCAGAGAATTTAGCAGAAGGGTGAGGACATTGATATCAGAAAATGTTAACATTTAAACAATTGCCATTAGCCAATAAATACTGTTGTACATATGCAAGCAAGCACATCCCCCCGGTACATCCCATCTTGCCTTCAGACAGCTCAATGGAAACTGAAGTAAATTTGCAGTATTTCAGAGTACATTAGAATGTGCACCAAAAAGTCACATTGTTCTAGAACTGAAATTTTCTGGGCACGGTCAAACTGCCCCTAAAGCTGTCTTTCTCAGCTTTGGATAAGTAAGCTGAGGTTTAATGAAGCTAGCCTCAAAGGGCTGTATGCTAGGTTTTATATGGCTAATGACTCAGAGATGGTTATGCCTTTGGAAGAATAAAGTAATGAAATAGAAGTCTATGCTCATGTAAATGAGTCCAGACTGCTGTAACCCTTTCTCCACTCTAAGGCATCTAGAGCAAGAAAGTCCAGGAAAGGAAGACTACCCAACATTACAAAGACAATGAAATGGGAGTAAGTAGGAGAACAGAAATGTCACACTGAGGGCATGCCAGGCACCTGCCACTCCAGCCCCCAGCCTTCTAGAGAGGAAAGATGTAGCTGTCAGAAATAAGATGGAAGTGTCAAAAGTATATATAATTATCTACATTCTTTTAGAATAATAATCAGTGGTTTTGTTCTAGAGGGCTATAAAACTGGAAATTTAGTTAAGAATTAATGCACAAAGAGCCAAGAAATGTAGGTACAGAACAAAATACTACCTTTGAGCAATGCCTACAGGCTTGAACATGACAAGGATAATTGTGACAGTGTTTACCTTGCTTATGTGAGGTCCAGTCTCAAAAATGATCATTAATCATCTTCCATTATCTGTATATTCCAGCCCTTCAGCATGGAGAAATGGTTTAATGCTTTCATGTTTTTTATATTTGTTTGTTTGTTTGCTTGTTTCAATATTGCCCCTAGTTCTTTCATCTTTCAATAATATAAACACTCTTTAATGATTTGAATGTATTTAAATTATATTTTAGGTGCTCATCTGTAGCATTTGACTTGATATAATATAAGAAAATCTAGTATAATAGAATGGATTACATTTGGGTAAATAAAATATATACAATATGATAACAACTGTAAAAAATCAAAACAGGGATTTCTGCTTCTACCCTGATTGGCTATCTGGCACTATAATTACCCTCCTATTATAAACACCTAAAAAAAAGTCAGGCAAGAATATATATGATGTAAATATATGTCACATACATGTAAAATATAGCAGTGAAAGACATGTAAGTATGTGTGTATATTTGTGTGTGTGTGTGTGTGTGTGTGTGCGCGCACACCTGCATGCACATGCGTGTATGCTGTACTGTGCATAGATAGACACAAAGATCATAAACTTCAGGAAACAAGACAGGTAGCTAGACCCTCAACCTAGAACTGACCTTAATACATGCATGTAATCAAAATGGTATAAAAGCATAGAGGAAGGCGGGGTATAGAATACAGGGTTCTAAGGAGGGGAAATGGGGAAAGGGGATGACATGCATATTGTAAATAAAGAAAATACCCAATGAAAATAAATATAACATTAGAAGAAGAAGAGGAAGAGGAAGAGGAAGAGGAAGAAGAAGAAGAAGAAGAAGAAGAAGAAGAAGAAGAAGAAGAAGAACAACAACAACAACAACAACAACAACAACAACAGCTTCCACTTTTTGGTGGAACTTGCCATTTATTACTTTTTGGTGGTGATAGTTATGTTTGAATTTTGCATAGCAGAGACTACATAAAAAATTACAATTAAAAAAAAAGAAAACTCAAAAAATAGCAATGCTGAACTAGGCAATATAAACCAAAGATTTGAAACATTATGACACATGGTAAGCAAGTCAGGGAACAATGAACAGAGATTCAGGAGCCTGTAGAGAAATATCGATATGGCTTACATGTATTTCAAATACCTCGAAGAGAGAAGAGAGAATAGGGTAATATATATATTGGTACACATGGAGTCCAGAAAATGTACAGAAGTCATTGAAAGTTGTAAGCACAAAGCAAGAAGTTTAATGAAATAAATATCAGTTATAATGAGTTCACCAAACTCATTATAACTGATACACACAACCATCAGCACCCTTACCCAGCTGTGAATCTGACAGACTATGAAACCCACCTAACAAGCAAGACAGACTCTCTTGTGCTATAGAGACATGACTGTTACAGAGGTAAAAACTCTTTGATTAGATTTGAGATCTTCATCTATATTCAGCAAAACATGTGCAGATGTGGTATACTGAGGGCCTGCCCTTCACTGTTAATTCAAGAAGAGAGAGAGTTATTACCTGCAGTTCCCTTGCCACCAGCGAGCTGCAATGTCAACCATTATCAATGGCCACACAGGCAGTCCTGGTTAAATTCAGTGTATCACAGAACAATTAAAACATACATGAATGTGGGAAGGGACTAGTAGAAAGAAAGGAGATGCTGATAGGGATTGGAAGGAGATCAGACAGGGTATAGAGGAAGGAGCTACTCCAAATGAATAAATATAGATCTAAAGTTGTAAAGGAGTAAGGCTAATCAATTTTAATTAAAAGTTAAAATGGAAAATGAAGCAATAGCAATAAAGAATTACCAGTGATCTAAGAAAAGATGAGAATTTGGACTTAATGAAACATGTTTAGATCCTCACAAAATAGTAAATAAAAAAATATCAAAAACTGGTACATGTGCATGGAGTTTCTCCATTCGTAAAATGCTTGTATGACCATAGTATGAGGACAAGAATTGGGATGTCTAGAAGCCACTTGAAAGCAAGATAAGCATAGAAGCCGTGTATAATCCCAGCATTCAGAAGGTGGAGACAGGGATATCTAGGATGAGCTGGCTAGCTAGTCTAGCAGGAATTGGTGAACGCACCAGATGCAAGAAAATTAAAACAACATCCTAAATCCTATCTGATCACCATGGATGAAAACTGGATATCAACGACAAGAGAAACTATGACTCACAAACACATAGAGACAGATTAACTCACTATAGCATGAAAAAAATGGGTGAAGACAGAGATTAAGAAAAATTAAAATTTAGCATTATACCAGGCAGCAGTGATGCACACCTTTAATCCCCACACTCAGGAGGCACGGGCTGGCAGATCTCTGTGAGTTTGAGGCCAGGTGATCTACAGAGTGCGTTTCAGGATAGATAAAGGCTACACAGAAAACTTTTAAAAGAAAATGAAAAGAAACACAACATACACAAATTTAGGGGATAAAATAAAGTCAGTTCTGAGAGATAACTTGATAGTACTGAAGTGCTTATGTAAACATTGGAGAGATTTCTTGTTAGAAACTTAATACACCTGAAAGCTCTGGAACAAAAACAATAAAAAAAAAGAAAGAAAAGAAAAGAAAATCACACCCAAATGGAGCTTAGTGAAAGAAATAATCAATCTCAGTGCTGAAATCAAAAAAGTACCAACATCAACAGAAAAAAATAATACAAAGAATTGGTCAAAGAGTTGGGTTTTTGATAATCAATATGATTGACAAACTCTTACCTAAAGAGCTGAGGGAGAAGATCCAAATTAACAAATTTAGAAATGAAAAGGGAAACATAATAGCCAACACTGAAATAATCCAGGGAATTTTAAAAGCATACTTTAAAAACCTGTACTCCATCAAATTGGAAAACCTAACAGAAATGGCAAATTATCTTGATACATACGACCTACCAAAGTTAAATCAAGATCAGATAAGCAATTTAAACAGACCTATATAACCCCTGGTGAAATTAAAGCAGTCATTAGAAGTTTCCTAGCCATGTAATACTAGCCACAGCTTTCTCATTATAAAACAAAGAATGTTGCTGAAATTTAACTGTCCCAGGACTTCTTGCCATACTTGGAGCTGCAGTAAATGAAAGACTTTTGCAGCCTTTGAGGAACTAATCTAGTGAAACTAATTACATTTCCGAATATTAACATGGTGAGAAAAGTTAAAGAAAATAGGTGCAAGACTAACAGAGGAAAACCCCTAAAACATTCCGGAGAGAAATTAAAGAAATCACAAAAATGAAGAAATGCAGTAATTAGATGTCCTCATAGTTTCAAGAAAGCCATTTTCTCCAAATTGAGCTATGGCATCAATCAAAATAGCTGAGGATGTTTTTTTTGTAAAAAATTTAAATCTGAGAGGAGGGGTTACACTAGGTTAACCAAAACTAAGAATGTATGAAAAACACTACAGAAAACTATTACTTTGTAAACTAATTTTAAAATATATCCAAAGAACAGAGTTTAAACAGAGACATCCCACATATATGTCTGCCCCTAGAAGATATGTTATTAAACTAAAATTAGCACCAGATATGGGATACCTCTCTATGAGTTATTAGTCAGAAAAACACCAGAACCTGTCACTCACCAACTCACCCCACACCCCCAACATTCCCAAAACACACTACAGGCTATTACTGTTTTGAGGGTATTTTTATTGCTATATTTTTTGTTCATGAGTTGCCCAAACTCTACAGCTGTAAATTCCAATATATCTGATTGCAAGACATAGAGAAATCAAGGTAGAACTAACGTAAAGATTTCCTTCCTTCGTGTTGGCTATCTTTCATGGTGCTGGAAGGAGCGGCTTCCGGAGGGGTGGGGTGGCCAATTCATGGCATTCCTCATCAGTGAAGTGTTATGGTCTAACACTAACCAGTTAGGCAAGCTCTGTCCAATAGTACAATAATGGCAAGAATGCTATGGAGATAACCAACTGCTTTTGAATTGAGTTTGGGGCCTGCTCCACCGGAGGAAATACATGCCCAGTACTGTAAACCTGCCCAGAAGTCTATGCCTCTGCATGTGATAGACCTGAGGGAAGGACCTTTTACTATTGTTTTGCTAAACTGTCATGTTTTCAAACCACCTTCTAAATGTTTATGTTTGCAACCAAATGTTAGTGCTGCCCTTGACCTTGGCCAGAAAAACGTTCTCTCCGCAGTGGTCAGCAGTTCATAATAAGATTCATACTTGGTCAGAGTGCTGAGGAAGTCATCAGAGTTCTCAGCCACGAATGGACATCCACATCAACCCACCCTTAATGTGTAGAGAATACTGTGAAAGAAGAAGGAGAAGGAATGTAAGAGCCAGAGGAAAATGAAGAGCTCTGGGAAACCCTCACATGGCCATTGTAATTGCTGTATCTATGGCCACCTGCACAAGACTAAGCTGACAAGATCAATCATCATTCGAACAGAAAGCAATAACTGAATGTAGCAGGTCCTGGGGGGTCAAGAAAGGGAGATGGAAAAATATAAGCAAAAGTGGAAATCTGATTAGACAATGTCTACTGAAGCTCAAGGACCAAGCACGGCTCAAAACAAGCTCAAAATAGAAGGGCAAAGTTGAAGGCATTATGTTGCTGCTTTTAAAGAATTACTAGAAAAGTAATATAGATAATGCTTGAGTGACATATTTATAGACATGCAGATATAAGAAACAGAGCCAAAACCACACATCAAAGTGATTTTTAACAAAGTTGTCAATATTTAACTATAGGAAGATACTCGCTTGAAAGATGCTGGAGCAATCCAGCCTTCATACAGGGATGGCCTTCCTCTGGCCATGAACAGAAACTAGAACAAGATGTGGAAGTCTTCAACCCAAATCTAAAATTCTGAACCTTCTCGAACTCGTAGAATTCTTTAACATTTTAGAGAGAGATTAATTAGAAGATAAATTTACACCACACATTACATATACAACTAACAAACGGTTCTTCGTTAATCTTATGAATTCAAATGTCTGCTTTTCAAAAAACACTGTAAGTTAAAATTACATTATCAACTAAAACATATTTGAATTATAGAGAACTCAATTTTGCATGATATTTCCAATTCTGTCTTACATAGAGATCTATTTACACTACATTTATTTCTGCAGATTGGTCATATCTTGGAACCTTGTTAAATTATTTTTACTAGTTCTAGTAGAGTTTTTTTTAACAGATTTGTCAAGTTTTTTGCATATACATAATCACTTTACCAACCATTTATTTCTTCCTTTTCAATCTGTGTTACTTTATTTCTTTCTCTTATCTTATTTAATGAGTTATTTCTCTGACAAGATGCTGAATAGAAATTGCAAGAAATAAACATATTTGCTTATCCCCTATCTAGGGAAAAGACATTCAGTTTTCAACAGTTAAATATGACAGCTGTGGCTGGTCCATAGTTTGGTTAGTTTTGTTGTTTTGTTTTGCTTTTTTGTTTTGTTGTTGTTTGGTTTTTGAGTATTTTGTTTTTGTTTTTTGTTTTGTTTTGCTTTTCTTTAAGACGGGGTTTCTCTGTGTATCCTTGGCTGCTCTGAAACTCACTCTGTAGACTAGGCTGACCTTGAACTAACAGAGATTCACCTACAGAATGCTGAAATTAAAGATATGCTTATTTTTTTAAAAAAAATCAATACAAGGATCCAACCATACATACAAACTTCATTTATCTTCAGTTTTCCTTTGCTTGGAAATTGCCCACTGTGTGAGTCCATCTTTTTACTACATTAGCTTTGTATCTCCTAAATAATATCATCAGCATCCAACCCCTTCCTCTGGCTCTTTTCTAAGCCTGCTAAGACACGTAGCTACTTCACCAGTGGATAGTGGTAAAACATCTAACCGAAACAGACACTTAAGAGTGAATTTTCTAAGGAAAATACATAATAATCAGCTAGGCTATACAAAGAAGTTCCAGAAACGTAGTAAGAAAAAAATCTCAAAATCATAGATAATAAACATGGATTGTTTATGTCACTTTTAGTATTTGAGGTTGTCAGATGCACTAGAGAAAGAAACAAGGCTGATCCTGGGTACAACAAACAAAGGGAAGTGAGTTATTATGAAATATTAGCATCAGGACTGGAGAAATGATTCAGTGGTTAAGGGCAGTTGACTCCTCTTCCACAGGTCTCTCTCTCTCTCTCTCTCTCTCTCTCTCTCTCTCTCTCTCTCTCTCTCTCCCTCCCTCCCTCCCTCCCTCCCTCCCTCCCTCTCTCCCTCCTCCCTTCTTTCTCTTCCTCTTCCTCTACTTCTGCTTCTTCTCTCTTTCTCTCTCTGTGTGTGGTATGTGTGTTTCTCTCTCTCTCTCTCTCTCTCTCTCTCTCTCTCACACACACACACACACACACACACACACACACTAAAAAGCAATACTTTAAAAAGAACGATCATTAAAACTCTAGTGTCTTGAAGTAAATGGAAAGTTTTTAAACAAGATTTTAAAAGAGCATAGTTTGGCAAATATATAGCAAGGTAAACCAAAATGGACCACACCTGACACCAGTGTAGTGGTGATCTATAGAGTGGAGACCACAAAGTCATAGGAAGGGATGGACAAACAGAAGGGATAGGAACAATATGATGTGCTTACAGAGCGTGGAAGAAGAGGGACCAGTGGCAGGTCTGTCTTTAAAGAAACTGAGTTCCAGTTGGAAAGCAACTGATCCTATCTTGGATATAATGTTTACTTGAAATTCAACAGTAAAAAAAAAAAATCAACAAAAAATGTGAGCAAAATAATTTAATGACGCAAATTCTAGATGAAGTCAGCATCTACAGGAAAAGAAGCCAGGTAGAGTTAATGAGTGTCGAGGGATAACTTAAAGTGACAGTGAGGTACTACTACAGTCTCAGCAGAGAAGATAAACTGGTAGCCTGGGAAGCTGTTACCCTCATGGATGGCAAGCAAAGTAGCACGGGGACTAACCCAGTTACAATTCCCACTGAATTATATATCTACACCAATCATTATTTACCCAAGAGAATTTACCCAAGAGAAACAAAGGGCAGAGCTTCTAGAATCTAGCATGAGAATGTCTGTAGTAGATTAATTCATAACAGCTTCAAACTGGAAGCGATGTAATTATTCATCAGATGAAGAGGAACGCCAAGTGAGAGGTGCTCATAGAACAGGATATACCCAGCGATGTCGAAGAACGAGGTACGAAACCAGCCAACAGGCTGGTGGGATCTCAAAATCAGTGCACTAAGCAAAGGAAGGTGAAAACAAAAGGCAACTTCTCCTCTGAAGTGCTGGTGTCATACTCAAGCTGAGGCATCAGGAATCTGCTAGATATCAACCCTGTGACCTGGATTTCCCTCGGAGGTGTGGGGGAGACATGCTCCTAGGCAAATGATTCTTCAAGGCTGATTTGTTAAAACTTCATGTTTGTGGACAGCTAAAATGTGGCTGATTCAGTCAAATTATCATAGGCTTTGTTTATCCCCCTTGATAAACGTTTATCGATATCCTAGCTAGCATCCTTGTAGCTACCACATGAAACCATCTGCCATCTATTTGTAGACTGATAGCTTCTGCTAAACTAATTTTTTTTAAAAGTCATCAAGTAGCACCAGAAACCTATAACAGAGATTTTTTGTAATCAGTCCACCTGATGCTTCTTCCATCACTACATTCTAAATACTTTGGTGTATGCTTTGTTTTGTCTATAACTATAAAAACTTCAGGAAACTGTTAACACATTGAAACTTATCATTTAGGGCAACAGGAACGCATGTTTCTGAACCATGGTTACCCATGTTTGAATACACTCTCCTCTATTCACTTTGAGGTAAGCACTGTGTTTCCATCAACAGTTGTGGATCTTAGGAGGGAAGTCTGGAACAAATTCGGGAGTCCCTAGCTGGGGTAAAGACAACAATTAAAGAAACTCACCAAGATGGGATATTTGAGAAGAGTTTCAAGCCTAGGTCCTGGGAAAACATTAGACTTTAGAGACACGGAGAAAGTCCTTGGTGAGCACAGAGAAAAGAAATCATTCAGATGAGGGAACAAGAGTTCTACAATGGGAGGGGTGGGACAGAGGGGCAAGATAAGCAAGAGAGATAATGCATCCTCCACCCACAAAAGCCTACTACAAAAAGAAAGTATGCCATGTGTACATTTCCAAACATTACCTCCCAACCTGGCAGTGAACTTTCTACATATAAGTGCCTCGGGACAGCAGGCTTCTCAGTGGGATGCTATGGTATCACCCATATATTCTGATAAAGGAAAAGCTAAACTATGGAAACGAACTATGGAAATCATGAACTAGCTCATGGATTTTCTAAAAGTAAAGATCTAGGCTACTGCACAAGGTTGAAATGAGTTTTTGCAAAGCCTTGCTTTTGCTGGGCAGTGAACCTGGGCTGTATTTCCCTGTTCTGGTTCCACTATCTTTATATGATTATGTCACTGTGTTTCCCCATTTAAAATAAGGCAAACTCAGCAATTCCTTTTTCTTAGACCACTTCAATAACCAGCATTTGCCATATTGGAAGCTTTAGCTGGAAGACTATAAAAAATAGTGTAATACTCCCTAGCAGGTAACTACATTGAAGCCAATTCTCTTTTCAGGGATGTAGCAAGGTCAAATGAAATGACCAGGAGAGGACAGACTGTGAGAGCCAAGGGAAAGGCAGCTGACATTCAAAGGGTAACTGCGTTTTGCTGGGAACGTTTTGTGTAAATGTTAAGTAGGGCCCCGCATTTAACCACCTGCTTCTTGTTTAGAAGGGATCAAATGAACAATTTCAAGCACAATTGAGTTACACTCAAAAGAAAATCAAGTGTAATTTCCTAAGTTGCTGAAGCAAGGGTTCTTCTATGGAATAGCCATTAGTAGCTCTAAATCCAATTTGACTGTATTTGAAATTTAATGCACACAGTTCAGTGGCACCTGGAAATTTCTTCATGCAGAGAGAAAATGACAAGGTAGTCCTTTTTCAATGGTGTGTGTGTATTTGTGTGTGTGTGTGTGTGTGTGTATGTGTGTGTGTGTCTGTGTGTGTGTGTGTGTGTGTGTGTGCTTTTTCAATATTACCTGGGACATGTTTATTATGATAAATGATTTAAGATGAAATATTTCATCTCTTTTTCTCCTTCTTGTGATACATTGTATTGCTTCAGAGACACAGCAGGTCATCTTGAAATTCTGCACCAATGTAACCACATCTCTAAGTATTTACCAATGAGAGATAGGATACTGAGGAGCCTTCACATTACTTTTAGAAGATCTTCAAGGCAATGTTTTCATCTGCATTTATTAAATGCAAGCTATGCAATCAGTGCCCCTTTAAGACCTGCAGAAGCTCCCTTGACAACAGTATCCAACACAAAGAGCTGATCCTCATACACACCTGCCTCCATGCATAAATGTCATATGACATCCCTGCATCTGTTTGGGGGAGTTTCCTATCTGGAAGGATTTTATCTCTTTGTTTTGTTTTTCGTTTATATTTGTTTGTTTGTTTGTTTGTTTTCTCTTCTCATATTGGACTCATGTAAATTTTTCCTCCCTTGAAGCTTCAGCTGTCAAGTTCCCTGATCTTTCAAGTGAATTGACACTCAGGTCCTATGTCTTCTCTGACATTTAATAGTTGTCCCCACACCAAGTATGATTATGATTTTGTTTAGAGCAGCCCTATTTGTACCCTCTAAAGTCAGACAGTACCATATGTTCCTGACTTTTCCACTTCTTAAATGCCCCGCCTTGTTTTCTTGACATTAAATATCTATTACAATCAATACTTTAGGAGTTATTTGATTTACTCTGAATGTTCTTGGAAACCATCCTCCTTTTAAATAAATGTTTGCTTTGTATAGCTTGTTGGTGTTATATCATTTTCAGATCACATAACACAGAAAAGCAATATATATTTTCCTGGACTGGCTTTCTAAATCATACATACTTAATTCATCAGTCAGATTTGAAATCTTCTGACAATGACTCTTATATTGTTATGTATTTAGCAACAGTACCTGATAAAGATTTATTGACGAATAAATGAAAGAAAATAATATTAAAATAGTTTAATTACAAAAGTGATTATAATGTTGTTAGATACAGTAGAAACAACCAACCCTGGGGGTGGGTGGTACCCTCTCAGGAACCTTGAATGGATTAAACGGACTTTTAAGAAAGTTATTCAGTTCGAACTTAGTAAGCAAGACCTCCTGAACACAGCTTTCCTACTTCCATCTTTTCTTATCTCCTGATCCTTTCTCTCAGGAATGTGCTGCAGAAGAACCACCTACTGGTCCAGATCAGTGAAAGTGCAAATCTAACAAGAATCTCCACAGCTTTAATGGTACAGTTCGTTGAGCTACATAGACTTTGGGTCTGGTTAATTTTGGTGTGTGATTTTTCTAATTTATTTTTATTCTGAATTTTTTATTGGATATTTTCTTTATTTACATTTCAAATGTTATCCCCTTTCCTGCTCCCCCCAGAAACCTCCTATTCCATCTCCCTCCCCCTGCTTCTATGAGAGTGTTCCCCCAGCCACCCACCCACACCCGCCTCCCCACCCTGGCATTCCCCTACACTGGAGCATCGAGCCTTCACAGGAACAAGGGCCTCTTCTCCAATGATGCCCAACAAGGCCATCCTCTGCTACATAGGTGGCTGAAGCCATGGGTCCCTCATGTGTACTCCTTGGTTGGTGGTTTAGTCCCTGGGAGCTCTGAGGTGTCTGGTTGCTTGATATTGTTGTTCTTCCTATGGGGTTGCAAACCCCTTCAGCTCCTTCAGTCCTTTTGCTAACTCCTCCATTGGGGACCCTGTGCTCAGTCCAATGGTTGGCTGTGAGCATCCGCTTCTGTATTTTGCTTTTCTTTTTTTCTTAAATTTGCAAGTTCTTTTAAATATATATGTAGATAAAAATAAAGGTTTTTGTAAATGATAATTGCTTACAAATCTGCTTAGTACTTATTTAATACAAGATCATTGGGGGCTTATTAAAAAAGTGTTCCCTAAAAGTAAAATTAAAAAGTAGCAAAAGAATTTCAGGGTTTTTCCAAGAGTAAAACCAACATAGTATTCTGCCTGCTTTGTCAAGTGCTCAAAGCATCAACATTGTCATATTATTCCCAAATAATCATCATTAGTTAGGGTCAAAATTTGTCCAGGTTATTATAGGCAGTTGGGGACAATAAGATCCACAGGGTTTTCTCATTGGGCAAAGTAACACACTACTCTTAAGGTTTTAATACTGTATCTTCAAATTCTGTGAGCCAACATTCAGGGAGTAAGACCCTGGGAGTCTATATCCACTAGGTATAGGTTGGAAAATAACGCCAAGTAGTACTATGTGCAATAAAGCAAACCAGGAAGGTGCAGGTCATAGTGGATAAAAAGGGAAGACAGGAAAGGCAGCACCCTCCCTGGTATCCACAGTGCGTTCACATCTAGGGAAAAGACATTCTTGAAGTAATTATTTAAAAACGGCCTCTGGTCAAGCTGACCATCTAAGCTGAGTGGGCTCTGCCTAGTCCAGCCGCCATGTTCCGCAGCAGGAGTTCATGTGTGTATCACAGCTAGAAACGGCCAGCCAGAAACACCAGCCCTGCCACCCACGAGACACCAGCCAGCATGAGATGGCTCTGCCAATCTTCCACGCTGTCTGTAAAATGCTGGGCGGTGCCCAGACCATCCTCC
>NW_021604636.1:8877956-8881049 GCF_004785775.1 Grammomys surdaster | reverse complement strand
TCCTCTTCCTCCTCCTCCTCTTCCTCCTCTTCCTCTTCCTCCTCCTCCTCTTCCTTTTCCTCTTCCTCTCCTCCTCTCACCTTAGCTCCTGGGACGACAGGCTTATGCTTGGAAAGTCTAAGAAACAGCAGGAAGGCAGAATCTGGAGATGAAGATGGGGACTCCAGAAGTGAAGACAGTTTGCTCTGTTGTGGGGAGGCCTGTCAGGGACTTGAGTGGTTGTGATTTTTAAATGGGATAGAAGCAGGTCAAACTGGTAATTCCTCAATAAATAATGTTTAAAATTCAAAATGAGGTGGGGAGATGGAGAGATGGTTTGGTAGATAAGAGAAATAGCTCTTCTTCCAGAGGACCTGAGTTCAATTCCCAGGACCTACATGGTGACCCACAACCATCTGTAGTTTCAGTTCCAGAATGTCGCTTTCTGGTCTCTTGAACACACCATGTGCTTTGTGCAGATAGACACATGGAAGCAAAGCACGCACATAAAATTTAAAAATGGAAACAAATTAATGCAAAATATTGAAAAGATAATCCCCTTAAGATCATATTGTCCTACGTGTCATTCAGAAAAAAAGAAAAAAAAAGCTTTAGATAAGTATGCCTTCTGGCTTTGAAATTCTAGATTTCTGTATAACTTGGTGGGGAAGAAGAAAAGAGAGGAGGGAGGGAGGAAAGGGGGGAGATTCCAGCACTACCAGAACCAGTTCTCAATCTCCAGTCCCCTGCCTGCACTCTGCATACAAATATAAACACAGTTGTGAAGGAGAACAAGCACATGGACACCAACATATGACACGCTTTCTTTTATTTAAAATAGAGCTCTTTATGCTTTACAGAAACAAGTGCAACGAGTGCTTAATTCATTGTCTTTGCCACTTTCCAAAACAATATGCTTTCTGAAAATGCATACATAAAAATATAACATTTAGGCAGAGAAGTATGTACACCTGGAGGCGGCAGGAAGTTATGCAATTGTATTAAAAAGCTTTAAAATAAATACTTTTTTATGACTCGCTGTTGGCAAAGTTAGACATTTTGGTATGAAGGCTATCACTGAGTTCTTACTAAATTCTAAAATATGATTATTTCTTAACAATATAAGTATGTATGACTATAAAATGCATATGTTTACAGATCCAAAATTCATGAAACATCTGAACGTCATCCATGACTCTGTGGAACTCTGTTCAACCTTCAACAATGAAAACACAGCCACAAGCTACAATCCCCATCTGCACATTTTAGATACAGTTTATCGCCCAGTTCTTATTTTCAAACCCAATTTTTTTTACAGTCCTTATGTACATTCATTTGAGCCTGTGGAAGCCGACATCTTTTCACATACTTAAGAATACCAGCAAGCTTACCCAAAAAAGAGGTCTTTACAACAGTGATTCTATTCACAGTAGTTCAAGAGTTCAAGGCATGTTTTCGCAATGTCAAAATGCAATGGTTTTGACATTTGTAATGTGTTCTTAGGTATAAGGAGAGAGTCACTACCCCCAAGAAAAGTATAATTAATATTAGTGCTTTGAAAATTAATCCAAAATCCTTTTTTTAAAAGATATGAATGCACTTTTCTCTTTTTACGCCCTTTTAAAACCTGAAACACCAATCAAGTGTAACTAATCCTATCCAGTTCAGGGTCAGGAGAGTATAAGAGCTTGCTATGCGCCATTCTAGAAATGAACTAGAGTCTAATATTTTACTCAGATACTCTCATTTGGCAAAGAGAACAGAAAACTGGTAGACCTTTAAAATTGCCTAGCTACTACTGTTTTGCCAATGAAGAACCAAACATATTGCTAAATCTCTTTCTATGATTGACTTCTTAGAACCTGACATACAAGCCTCCCTTTATAGGTGAAGCAAACGAGCAAGTTCATCCATGGAATGAAAACTTAGTGGATGTCTAGAAATTGAGTTTACTGTGCCTTGATGCCAATGACTTGGGTTGGGGAAAAGACGCATCTATCACCAGGATAAACCGTCAATCTCATTACTCTTGGGAATACAGGGATGAAAAGTCAGAGTATTTATTCTTCCAAATTCTGAGTTCAGTTTGCATATGTCAAGAACAATTTCTAAATTTAGCTTCTGTATAATAATGATGGATAAGCCTGAGCATTTTATGTTGATATAGAAACACATAGTGTCTTTTTCTATAAGTTCTAGAATGAGGGGAGAGCTAGTTCCAGTGCTCACCTCAGTCCTCAGCTGCCCCAAGCTGTGGAGTTCCCTGTGGAGAATTCTTATGTGGGATGCTGGAAAGGAATTTTCTACCACTTTCAGGCTGTGTGAATAGTCAGATTCCTAAAACCCGGGGAAGAATTGCATATGCCAATGAAAAGTGTTGGGTCCAGGAAGAAAACTTCTTGTAGTATAACATAAACCAACAAGGAGAAAATACATTTCTGGCAGTATTAAAATGAGAATGAGCTGGAGCTCATATTCTCCCAAATGTTGTGTTCTTCTATGACTAACTGGAGAAGAATCCTGGCAGTTATCAATAACCAATTTTAAAGTGGAGATTGTTACCTAATTTCAGCATAATCTGCATTCCAAACAGCACGGCACATGGCTTAGTCTAAAAACATGGCAGAAGAAGAGACATGGCTTAGTAGTTACAAGCACTGACTGATGCTCTTCCATTGGATCAAGATTTGGTTTCCAGCACCCATGTGGCAGCTCACAACTACCTGTAATTCTAGTTCCAGGGGATCAGAGACTTTCTTCTGGCCTATGCAAGCACCAAGTATGTATATGGTACGCAGACCCACATTCAATCAAAATTCCCATAACACATAAAATTAAATAAATAAAAATAGTTCAAAGGATGGCAGAAGTAAAACAATCCAATGGTTCAATTATCACAGACGTAACATGAACAATCACATTATGGGATATGTATTTCACAGTCTTTGTTCAAGTCACTATTTAAGTGGAACTCAGCATTAAAGCAGAAGCAGGCATTCTTTATGCACTAGCCAAAAACTACAATATAACCAGACAGTCTGACTAAAGTTGAGGAGAAAGTCACATCTGCCATTAACAAAGCTCTCTTCCCAGTGTCAAGAGAACAATCACAAA
>NW_021604636.1:8855600-8877856 GCF_004785775.1 Grammomys surdaster | reverse complement strand
TTCCTTCCTTCCTTCCTTCCTTCCTTCCTTCCTTCCTTCCTTCCTTCCTTCTCTTCTTGCCTCTTTCCTATCTTCCTCTTGCCAGTGCTGAGGATTGAACCCAGATCCTTTCACTTTCTAAGCTAGGCAAGCCCCCTCTGCCTCTGCTCTACATCTCCAGCCAGCACCAAGACCCTCCACACACTAGCATCCTTCAATTGCAATTCCAAATGTACCAATGGCTTTTCTAGCTACCTTTATGACTACTTTTAGATTTTTGCTTTGTCTATTTTCTTTTTTTTCCCAGTGACCTTGGCCTAAACCATTTATTTTAAAAGAAATGCACCAACAAGTAGGGTTTAACTTCGGCACAGAATGGCATGTGGTGCTACTATGTGTATGAGGCAGTATTAGATCCATGCTTATTGACCTTTCAATTTGTAAAAGTGGACGAGGCTGCAGAAGTTGGTGTCACTACCGTATTTCAACAACCATTAGCAGCCATCCAATGTCTGGTCTTCAGCTTCTACAAAATATTAAACCAAGGTATGAGGCTCAGAGTCCCTTTAACTTTTGAATTCTCATTTTCATTTTGCACTCTGATACATATGAAAGAATTTAGAACACTAAGGGGTTTCTTCTCCATTATAAGTGTACAATTCTATAATGATTAAGTTAAATAGTAGCTATGATTAAAAACAATTAGGAAGTAACTATAATTTTGGAAGATGGTAAAAGAAAACTAAGTTTAGTCGTAGGTGAAGGATAATGAAACAAAGCAAAGGTGGAGGGTAAAGAGAAAGTCAAGCACCTGGAAGTTTGTATCAGCATCCTGTGGAAAATGTGAACACTATAGAAATTCTGCTTAATACTAGATTTTTAATGAACGTTTTGCCTTCTAGATTCTCTCTCTCTCTCTCTCTCTCTCTCTCTCTCTCTCTCTCTTCATTTATTTATTTCTGTCCTTCTGTCTATTTTGGTTTAGTTTTAAAGAATCTTGCAAGAAAAATTAAAAGCCCTTAAAACAATGACTATTGTCACTAAGATAGTGAATAAAATACACTATCTTAGTGAGTATCAGGATTTGGAATTAGAACACAGTATTGTTAGCCATGAAGATAATACATTTCACAAATGAAAAAAGAGAGAGAGAGAAAATAGCTTCAAAAACTACAGTGACATCATTTTAGGACATAAAGCATAAACATATCTGAGTGGTTGATAATGTTGGTTTTCAAGTTATATGAAGAAAGCGAATATTGAAGAATTCAGCTACCAACTTGGATACATTTGTTATTGTTCCCTAACTGCTTGATAGAAATCAAAATTTCCACATTTTAAATGAATTAATTTAGCCATGTAAATTTTCACATTTACTTTCAAGAATCAGTCAAAAATCATTGCCTGCCAAGTAATTTCAAGTTGTTCTCTTGATCCTTGTATGATGGCAGATGCCTGCTCCCTGCATTCAGGCAATGCGCTAAGTCCTTCCCTGAGACTTTTGCTTTCACTCCAAGATTGCCCTGAGTTTGCTCTGTCTCAATAAGTCCCATGGTGACAAAATTCCAGGACGGTAGACTTTTCTTTTGTACAATCATTCTGCAATAATAGGCGCACTCAAAACAATAAGAGCTTCCAATACTGTGGAACTTCCAATCTAATAAATGTATTGTAGAGTTTTCACTTAAAAATAAAAGCTGATTTGAAACTCTTCAGACATTGCGATCAGGTTACTATTTTCATACAATTATGGAAATTTAAAATGCAAAGTTAATTGAAAAGTATGAAGACGAGAAGCAAGTGCTGTGCTTAAAATAGAGCATGACAGTCATGTTTCACTTAACTCTCATGGCAGAACGTAAATTAAGAATTCTGATGTGACATGCCAAATATTTTAGACGTGGAAGGATGCATACAACAGAGTCGGCTACTGATTACAAACTTAAACACACGATGTACAAGGCAACAAATTCATGCTCAAATGTTGACAAGTAATGTGTTCCGTATCCCAAGAAGTGATGCTGTGTATAAACCCCACCATTTCTGCATACAGGACAAAAAATTCATAATAGCATTCCTAAGCTCTATGTTACACCCCAGAGCCAAAATATCCATAAGGAACAAAGCAATGGTGTCACTCTGCACCTAACGTAAGATATTTTTGCTCATAACAAAATTTAAAAGAAACAAGTGTTACGTGAGATTCCATCAAAAACAGGTAATATAAAATTGAACTGCATAGATATGTACAGTAAATCTGCCTTACACTCTAAATATTACTCTATTTCTTATAAGTGAGCAGTCTCTTTGTAGAACTATGTTGAGAGTTAAGCAGAAACTAAAACTTCTATTGTTCCCCGTCTACTTCTGTGGATCTGCTCTTTAAGGTTATTCTCTTAGGATTTACAGTTCGGCGACAGAACAAAGAGCAAAACGCCTCAAAAATGTACCAGTGTACAGATTTCGCCAACCGTGAAATCTGAACCAAGAAAATATAAGTTATGTTTGTATATACTCTGAAATAAATTATAAAACATAATGACTAAAATAAAGATGTTAAAACACCCTCTCTTTTAAAAAAATCTAGTAGATATATTCCCCTAACATTGGTGAATGGAACCAGGTAGAATAGGTTTATTTTCATTGGATATTTGAATACAATCATCAAAGTAAATAACTTCATTCCCATCATGTAGAAACTGTGAAATAATAAACACAAGCCAGATCTCCCCTCACACGGTTCTTCTTAACATCCATTCACGTAGGCACATCTTTTGATACTGATGATATAATTAGGCTGTAATATCTAAATAAAGATCCCTTCTAAATGTGTTGCAAATTAAAAGTGATTTTCAGACCTATTCTAGAAACCATTGTCACATAGAACTCAAAGGCATCCCACTGCATATTTTATCTGTCAACTTACTCTCTTCCCTCATACTCACATGCCTTTTCCCACTCCCAAATTAGACTTTAAAATCCCTGAGGGCAGGACCTATCTATCTTGTTATTCCCTTTTGTACCCAATATTGTGGCAAGCAAGTTATGGGGTGCCCCGTGCTTATAAATGGATGAGAGCATGACTGGGAATGAAAGTATATGCATGCAAACCCCATAGCTGTTAGGGACTTTTGTCTCTCTTATCTCCACTTAGTCAAATGAGATGATCCAGTAGCACATCTCCACAGTGAAATGCTGTCATCAAGTTGCCCTTCTATGGAACACATAGCTGTATCCTTCAGAACATTATTTCCCATGTTGGGCTTTAGAGCACACCTAAATGCTGGATAGTAAAACTTTGCCCTATTTGTAATGGAAAGGCTGAACTAGAAGTAATCAAATATTTAGCCTTAAAAAATGTCCTTGGAATGTGTCTTTACTGCCAGAACCATCAAAGAACAGAATATGTTAGCCTATCACTCCTCAAGACCTTGTCAGAGAGTACTTCTGTTCTAAGAACTTCTAGGCAGAAGAAAGTTCTAAGGAATGGGGTTTGGGAAACAGTGTTTCAGAACACTGAAAGACATTGAGTTAAATCACCTTCACTAAAGTGTGTAGTACACTTGAAGGAGACATCTGGTGCCCTCTTAAATGTTTTGTACATCAAAAAAGGAGAATAGAGATAGACTCTCCAAATCCCTCCACACATGATCCCTCTTAAAAGGCCAGGAATGTAGTGTGATCAGGAATGTGGTGTGATCAGGAATGTAGTGTGACTAATGTGATCCTCTGGTACGGAAGGGGTTAAACTCCTTTGGAAGAGTTCTCTTAATTTTTCTCAAACTCTTGTTTACCTTTGCGTCATTTTCTTTACAAATATGTACCTGAAAAGCAATGACATCTTAAGACATACATCTTTAGAAGATGTATGCTTATAATTGGTCAATATTCGGCAATGTTCAGAAAACATTTTTTCATTATTGAATGGGATAGCTATGACGTTTTTATAAAGACACTCTAATGGATTGGTTCTGAAATTCTAGAAAATCTATTATGGTCTTGCAAAATACACAATGTACTCACTCTCTATGTGGCTAAATTTCAAATATTACAACTGAAGATGCTCCCACTGGGGAAGAAAAAGCACTATGGGAATTCAAGGGAATAGAGTGGCCATCGAACTTCACAGTGCTAACTGTCACAGGGTCTGTGACCATCTCTGGCAAGAGCTCTGTGACTCTGGGCCATTTCACAGTGTTAGAGACATCCGGACCTCTGTTACATATCAGGAGTAATAGCTTGGGTGGCTTTCAAACTACTTAGGGACAGCTGTCAGAGTGATGAAGAGCGGCAAACAGGTGGAGAACACAAGTCCTGAAAACACGGTCTCACTTTGATACTCCAACTTTCTAGTCTTTAGATGTTAAAATTCGGAGCAAAATTTACTTTTCAAGGGTCCAGTTAATTTTTACAGTTCCATTTCACTATCACATGCCCTAGTTCACATTTTAAATATGTCTTCATCTCATTTGTGGATGCTCTTGGTTCAAGTATAACAAAAATTTAATTTTTTTAATCATTGTATGTAGCTTATTTTATACTCATAACATCTTCCTCCTTAAATAAAAAAAAATGAGTCATGTCCCCTTTAAAAATAAAACTAAGGACAACATGGAAACTGGGAAAGTCAAGACCTGGCCACGCTTAACTTTAGAGTTATCTTTTCATGCTGCCTTTGGGACACTTCAACACTGTAGTGGATCATCCTTGAGGTAGAACTAAAATAAAACACAGCAGAAAAGAAGCAAAACCATTTACACAAAGCGGGAGACATGAACGAGAACGTGAGAGGTTTCCCTTTGCTTGTACACGGCGTTAGGCTTTACAGTCTTCCTTGACACACAGCTGAGAGATGGTCTTCTTCACGCGCAGGGCCGTCAGGCGTGCTGCCCCGTTGGCGTACCAGCACTCACGCATTATTCTTCCCATGACCCGGAGAGCCTTCAGGAGATAAAGACAGCAAAGGTTTAAGGTGCACAGAACAGAGGATTAAAGAAACAAAGTCACAGATCAGGGGACAATCGAGGAAACTGGGCCAAACTTCTGGGGAAAAAAAAATCCTTTTTTAAAGGCACAAATGTTAACCTTGCAAAGACTAGCTGAAATGAAATCATTGATTTCTGGAATGCACTGATGGCTATTGAACTCCACTAAGACGGGTGATGATAGCTGAGTGCTGTGGTACATGCTCACAGTCCCAGTACTGAGGAGGTGGAGGCAAAAGCAGCCGAAATTCAAGGCCAGGCCAGTTCCATGAAACCCTGTCTCAAATCAAACAGCTAAAAGCCACACAAGCTGTGGAGGACTGTGGAAACGATGTGAATTCCAAGTTACATTTAATCAGATGTCCATACCCTGAAAAAAAAAGTCATCAGACTGACAACTAGAATTTAAACTTTTATCATTCATAATTAATTGGATGTTGCAAACGATGATCTGAGGGTAAATAGAAAGACTTGGTATAAGTGAACTGTCAAAGAAAAGAAGACACACTTAGAGTGTCAACATGAGAGGCCCAAGAAGTCACTGAAGCTGGGGAGACTCCAGTGGCATATGCTCATCTTCTGATGTGGATCCTCAGAGATGAGAGACCACATGAGAAAGACAGGAAAGTCAACAAAAAACAATGAGAAGAGGTTGTAGATGGGGAAAAAAAAGGCCTTAGATTTAAACATGAAGCTTGAGCTAGTGAGATGGCTCAGCAGGGAAAGGCACCTTGCCATGGAGCCTGGAAATCTGAGTTTAACCTCGGGACTCACATGTACGATGAGAAAACTGACTCCTGCAGGCTGTCCTTTGGCCGTTGCCACTATGCTCTGGCATATACATGCACTTCCACATATATGTAAGAAAATAAACATAAGAAAAATGAATATGTGCATATGAATCTTCCCCCAAATGGAAGTCTCTAAGAAAATTCACTTCCTTTAACTTTTGGTAAAGAAAAAAAAATCTGTACAAATTTTTGCAATAAACCTAAACTCACAATGAAATCTGCATTAAGGGAGAGGAAGGGTTGCCATTAAGCAAAACATCAATCAAAACAATAACCAGCAGAATCATATCCATAAAGGAACTTATATTAAGTGTCAACGAGAGATGTAGGAGCAATGCAGGGTGAGAACGCTTCTGCCCCACAGGATCTGAGGGAGCCTTGCAGAGAGCCACACATCAGTGCAGAGGCTGGGGCTAAGCTGGGTGAGAATGCTTCTGCCCCAAAGAATCTGAGGGGGCCCTGTAGAGAGCCACACAACAGTGTAGAGGCTGTGGCTACGATGGCGAGCAAGCTGGCGACTTCTCTGCAGGAAGGGGACCCCTTGTTTTCCCCTGCCTTTCTTTCCAAATATGGAAGTTTTGTGAAACCCATACATGTACTGGACCTAACGATCCTGAGTTATTCATTCTTCAGCCCTTATGAAGAGGATGAAGAAGTAAAGAACACTGTCTTTGGCTTCCTGAATGCGTGGATGGACAAGAACCCTGAGGACTTCTGTGGACCCATAGATTTATTCCCTCTGAAATACATAAAGGCCTACTTGAGTGCGTTCATGCCACACTCAGATCGTAGTGCCCATTTCAATAGCCTCCTGACCCAGTTGCAGGAACAAAAGGCTAAGGGTTCACAGGCCAAAGAAAGGATGAGGAAGACTCAGATCTGGGGAGACACACATCCTCAGATCCAGAGATTCGATTGCTGTAAATTGGCAGGGAAAACAGCAAATCTGGAGCCAGATCCAACTTGTGCACCAGATCTGGACAACACAAAACCACCAGAAGTTTATGAGGCATGTGTGGCTGCAGCCACGTGTGGCAACAGCAGTCCAGCCAGCACACCTGATAACAGCTGTGGAACCTCTGTCTCAACAAGTCTGTAGATGGCACTGTATCTCTCAGTTATCTCCTCCTTGCTACAGTGGGCTTACCTATTTAGAGCACGGCCCTGTTATCTCTTGTCATCAATTTGGGTCTGTCCTTTATCTGAGCTGCTGCTCCTGCCTCTCATGATCAACCCCTGACTTCAATCCAGCAGCAGTTCCAGCTCTACAGCCAGCCTTCCCCTCTCCTGAGAAATACCCTTTTTACTTTTTTCTGATCTTTTCAGTATTGTGTTTATTTTAAGTATTGGTTTTAATAAACTGTTAGTGTTTGTTTAAAAAAAAAGTCAACGATTAGAAACATATTTAAAAAATAAAAGTCCAACTATCTGTAGAAGAGGGGAGAAACAGTACTTTCAGAACCAGTAAAAGTTCTTAGTATGAAAATAAAGACTCTCATGGGTATGTTAAATAGCAGATGAGACATATCTGAGGCAGAAGCAAAGAAGTGGAAAATAAATCCACAAGAATGAGTATACAGGTGCCAAGGTAGGAAATACAGGTGACACAGAGTAGAATCTGAAAGGTTTAATAGCAGCCACTGAGTTTTCCAAAAATAGAAATGGAGACAATGAGAGACAAATTATCTGAAGACATATTCTCACAGAATTTTCTAGAGCAGAGAAATGTCACAAGTCCTTAAAATGAGAGTAGTCTTTGTTCAAACAAGTTTAGCGGCGGCAAAGCTGGGTTCGATGGTGCATATTGTGACATCAGCACTCAGAGGCTACGGCAGGAGGATTCCTACCACTGTGGGCTACATGAAAAGAGCTTCCCTCAAAAAAAACAACAACAACAAAACAAAAACAAAGACTGAAGTACTGAAAGACTGGCCATGAGACATAGAGAAACTGCAGAACACTAAGGACAGAAAAGTTCTTAAAAGCAAGTAGAGCAAGAGAGATGCGCAGTGGTTAAGAGCACTCCTTTCTCTTGCAGGGGACCTGGGTCCAATTCCAAGCACTCACATGGTAACTCACAGCCATCCACGACTTCAGTTCCAAAGAATCCAAATTCTTTTCTGACCTCCCTGGGAACCAGGCACACACATGGTATACACACATACGTGCAGGCAAAATATTCTTTCACATAATGAATAACTCTCATTTAAAACAAGTAGAAAAGACATTAAAGCAAATTTGAATTAAAATCAACATCTATTTTTATTTAATCTAAAAGAAAAAATATATAGCAGTAAAAAAATGTTTTTAAGAAGCAAAGGTTACCTGACACCACTTTCAAGTAATATATCTGAGATCCCAAAAGCACAGGAAGAAAGAATGAGCAGAAATCTCATCTGTCTAAGTGGACACCTCAGAAGGATCAATAGCTTCAGAACTTGTTGGGCATATATATTTATATAGTATCACTCTCCTTTTACAATTTTTAAGTGTGTGTGTGTGTGTGTGTGTGTGTGTGTGTGTGTGTGTGTGTGTATAAAGAAAGTGTCACATCCCCCTTCAGCTGGACAGACAGTTTTGAGCCACTATGTCATTGCCGACAATCAAATTCTGGTCCTATGCGAAAGCAGCAAGTGGTGATAACTACTGAGCCATCTCTCCAGCCCTGCAAAATGGATAATCTTATTGTCAATTTGACAGAATTTAGAATCACCTTAGTAACACATTATTTAGGTGTGTCCATAAGGTCATTTCCAGAAAGAATTAAGAGAAAGTAAAGGATCTACCTGAAATGTTGCTGACGCTATCCCATGGGCTGATGTCCTGAGCTGAGTGACTGATGCCTGATGCTGCACCCCCACCATGATGGTCATGCACTCTGACCCTTTGGGACCATGAGACTCCAACTGAATGCTTTCTTTTTAAGTTTCCTTGGTCATGGTGCTTCTTCACAGCAATGGAAAAAAAACTAAGACACAGTGTGACCAGCTGCCTTGTGTTCCTGCTGCCACGTCTCTTCCACCATGATATTGCCTTCAAGCTTAGAGCTAAATTTAGCTCTTCCTTCTTTAAGTTCTTTTCATCAGATATTCTGTCTCCGCAACCATAAAATTCATTAATACATTTAACAAAATCCTTTCTAACAATGCTAACTATAAATCACATACGATAACCAATACTAGAATAGACAAAGAAATACTATTATAGCCACACAGAAGAATGCTACATAGCAATGAAAATGTACAGATTTTTATATGTCTGTGTGTATTAAAAAAATAAGAAGAATACATGTAACAGGTTTTGCTCATAATTTTCATAAACACATAAATGTAAATATTTTGGGATATACATATATGTGTGGCAAAACCTAAATAATATCATAGAATAGTAAAATCATTAATACCAACATTAAACACTCAGCAAGGCAGAAAATTCCTCAAAGATTTCTGAAAATATTCTGCTTTTTAAACTGTGTATTCACAAGTTTTCATTTAATTATTAACCTTTATATCCCCCATGTGAGTACATCCAACAATATTAGAAAACTAATTCTATTAGTATGCTATACAAGTCTCTAAGTCTGCTTCTTAAATAAACATAGAGTTGAGATAAGTAGACAAAAGACAAAAATACTAACACTTAGTATGGCTTGTATATGCTTAGCCCAGGGAGTGGCACTATTAGAAGGTGTGACCTTGTTGGAGTGTGTCACTGTGAGTGTGGGCTTTAAGACCCTCATCCTAGCTGCCTGGAAGCCAGTTTTCTGCTGGTAGCCTTCAGATGAAGATGTAAAACCTCTCAGCCCCTCTTGCACCATGCCCGAGTGGATGCTGCCATGCTCCTACCTTGATGATAATGGACTGAATTTCTGAACCTGTAAGCCAACCCCAGTTAAATGTTATCCTTATAAGAGCTGCCTTGGTCATGTGTCTGGTAACAGCAGTAAAACCCTAACTAAGGCATTTGCCTTAAATGAAAGAGTTAAAATCCTGGAAGAGGTAAACAGATGAGGTAAAAAGACAACTAGGTAAAACAATCCTATAAGAAAATAAAATATAACATGTCACCTAGATGGCTTAGTTATTATGTTCAACTCTGGCTGAAAATAAAGAGCAATGAATGGAACAGAGAGGTGGAGGCAGAGTAGGGGATCCCTGCCATTCCCTCTCTCTCTATCAGAGCTTACAGATGGTAGAATGAGCACTGTGTGTGCCTGCCATGCTTGGTTACAGTCCTGTATTGCTTGTGAAGACAAGACAGATAACAACTGGATCTAAGGTGAGGGGGCTTATCTGATGAGAGACATTAAGCATCAGATAGCGTGAGATCAAGCATAAATTACCAGGACAGAACAATTACCCACTGACTTTGCCCACGTCCTTCAGTTCCCAGCTCCTTTTCTTGTGATGGGACCATGACACTGGTTCTGCTAGGAGGCAAGAGAGGAAACCATATGTTCCTTGTGCTGAACCCTGAAGAGCCATGCTGTATCTCTGTTTCCTCTCTTTGCCAGATATAAAGACTGGGAAACTCCATGGGGATGGCAGTGTCAGGGAGCAGTGAGGATGAGGATTGAGCCACCTTGGTGAGGACATGTGTCTCGAACAATCACCCAAGCCAGAGAGGACTTCAGAGAAGCACTACTCAATGTCCTATTGTCTGAAACATCTGGGCTTCAGGATTTGTGTCGTAGATACATGCTACCAAAGACAACACAATTCCTCTTAAGATGTAAACAAAGGCACCATTCATATATGAAATGAATTAAGCAACTAGGTTAAAAAAGAACTACATATTCTCTGAACATGCTCACTGATGCAAATCTGAACAACAAAATAGAAATAGATAAGATCATAGTTTATGTTGGTCTCCAGGAGATGAAGAAGGGAAAGAGAAGAAGAGGGGTGGAGGGCAAGGGAGAATGACTGGGGAGGAATGTGATAGCAGGGAGGGAGAGGGAGGAAGAGAACATGGTAGACTTACTTCACAACTTTGCCACTGGTTTGGGAGATTTGGTCGGAGTTTCTGATCACAAACAACCTTCCTCATTTCTTCTATAGAAGGATCTGAAGGCACCATGTCATAGTAAGGCAGCTGATACTCCTCAACAAGTCCTATAAGAAATGTGAAAATACATTTCCCTACATTTATAATCAGTAATGATGCATATTTCAAGCTAATGCCACAGATTCTTCTGCCAGACACACTGATAGCCTGGAAAAATAGAACCTCACATTTGTTAAAATAATATATCTCTGTTAAACAGAATTCCCTTCAAATCACTCAGTTAAATACTTATATAGAGGTATGACATTTATAATATAAAGTAAATTTTATAAGATGTAAAATTAATAAAGGATTCTATACAATGCATAAAACACTGCATAAATAATATACACAATTTTAAACAATATAAAATAAAAGAAATATTGCCTCCAATAAAAACATTGTGACACTTTGATTTCATAAATTATCGTTATACAGTAAAAAAGTAATCCCAATTTCCCTAATTGCAATATCTATAGCATAACATCAGTGCTCTGTAAATAGAGTATATTTGCCTACCAAAACAGCTGTTTTGGTTTTGGAATGTCCAGGTATCTGGTTCAGCAGGTAAATTACTACTGCCAAACTTGTCAAAATGGTCCAGTCTCCAGTTTTACATGGCAGAAGGAAAAAAATGAAATCTCACAATGTCTCTGAGCTCAGTGGCATGGCATGGCATATATACATAAGAGAAAGAGAGAGAGAGAGAAAGAGAGAGAGAGAGAGAGAGAGAGAGAGAGAGACAGCATACAGACATACACACACAGACACACACAGACACACATTTACTCATGTGCATACACACACAGACACACATGTACTCATGTGCACACACACACACACACACACACACACACACACAGGAAGTCCTAAACCAAGCTGCATCCTAAGTGTGTCTCGCTTACAAGGGAATATCTGTAAAGAGCTTTATACAGGCATTTAACTTTTCTCCATTGATGCAACTATTTCATTACTGCATTAGCAGGGGTCCTGTTACTAATTTCTAAGCTCAGTGGAGCAGTAGAGGGCAAGAGGTGAGCTACCACTGACTTCCCAGCTCTATTTAATCTGGCATTGCTGTTAGGAAAAGCCTGGGAAACAGAAGGCTCACCGACCTGCTGCCTTGGCAAGACTCTTCTCTGGGATAAGAGTAAGGATACCAGCTGCCTCCAGACTCCAATCAGATAATTTTCAAGTGACACAAAATAATCATATGGGCATCAGAATGATCAGAACTGTCACTCTCGTCTAAGCAGAATTCAAAAGATAACCTCCACACACTATCCCCAGGAGATTCCTCTTTTGCTTCTGTAAAGAAATCACTGAATAGAATTCTCTTAACTATTCAGAAACAATTCAGTATACTGAGGAGACTATAACGAAAATCACATCTTGTACTCAGTGCCAAGGGAAGGGGAACAAAGGGTATTTCCAAAAGCTTACCTCCAACTGAACACCTTCGAGCTATTTCCCAGTAAACCAGCCCCACCGAATAGATGTCAGCTCGCTTGAAGGACTCAAAGATGCTCATGTTCATTGTATCATCAAGCATCTCCGGAGCCATATACCTTCAAAAATGTGCACATCGAGCTTCAGTCCAGCGAGACACAATTGTAATACATTTTGATACAAAACATAAATTAAGGTAGCACATCAGTTTCAACGGAACATCTCAAATACCATAATAGAGTGGAGTTTAAAAAAAACCACACAGTTATTGACACAACCATCACTTTTAAAACATTTTAAACAACGCTTAAGGTTATACAATTTCACACTATGGCAGGACCGACAGCAGCCTAGTACTTGGAAGGAATGAATTGGGAAGGTCAATGAGCAAAGCACTCAATGACAGAAACGGAGCTCAACAACCTGAAGAATTTGTCATCATGCAAAGTTCCCTTCTGACAAGCAGGGCATTTGCATCACCACAGGGGGCTCGATTGCCAATGCAAGGCTACATGGTATTCCACAAATATCTTATCAGAATGAAGAATCTTATTGCATACTATGGTCAAGAAAAGTCCTTGTTCGAACAAAGTTCAATGGAAGAAGGCTTAGACTCACAGGACCTGACTGAGTCTAACTGGCCCATACAGAGTTGAGCATTTTTCCAGATTATTTTTATTTAATCTTTGGGTTCGTTTCAAAGTATTAGGCTCCTCCAAAGGAAAGCAGCACCCAAGCCCTGCCTGAGTGTCCCTGGTGCCGGAATAGTAAGGTAGATGTCCTTATTAAGAAAAGAAGAGATATCCATTAGGGCTGCTTATTCTGGACATGCTTCCTGGGAATGAATCTACTTTTTAAGTCGACAGCAGACAGCAGATGGCTTGTACTCACTGACCTGAAATCTCAATTGTCTCAGTAGCCAGCTCTACCTCCTTAGAAATTCTCTATTCTCTTTGGTATGTCCAGGACAATAATATAATTAGCATAATTTCAAGGTCAAGAGCTCTGGAATTATAAAAAAGTACCATGAAGCCTGGAACCCAGTAAAGGACACGGAAGTAGACTAGCTGAGGAGCCACCTGCTGGTCAAACAAGGAAACACACCAGACACGTAGTGACTGATGAGCATGTCACAGCCACAGCTGTGTGTGCTCCTTTCGCTTCATGCTTCCCCTGGTGTTATCATATTCTGTTCCTTGAAGGTGGAAATTGTATTCAAATGAATATTACCGCAAAATACATTATTCTGTAAGACTAAGGGCACGCCCAGCTATTGGTAAGATACAAACTGATACATAAAATCTTTGTGTGTTAAGAATGAGGACTACCACATACACGGTTTTACTGTATACATCATCCCTAACCTATCTATTCAGGTGCACTGGTTTTGCATGTGTTCTTTAAAACTCGAGCCTATACAGCAAGCCATGAATTTCAGTCCACTGATGATGCTTAAGGGTGTTGGTTTCTTTTTTCTTTTTTTTTTCCTAGGAAAGACATCAGAAAATGTGTCACACTCCCAAGGCATGCCAACTATCTCTTTGCCACTGCCTGTGCTAGACTCTGCCCCAAAATGGCTACTTTGCCGGGTCAAAAAGTCAATCCTCTGTTTTTGTGATCCCACCTTGTCACTGGTGTCTTCATATCTCCAGAAAGACTTCTTGCTTTTTTTCGGCCTAACGGTTTTTGTTTTTTTGTTTTTTGTTTTTTTTCACATTTGGACACTCACCACAGGCGCTCAGGGTGTTTGATCAACCATTTAAGCCTTAGTAAGCCACCAATGAAAGTCATCTTACCTCTTTGTTCCCACTTTAGGATTCTGGGGTATGTCTATAGTATTCATGATAGAATCATGTTTCACAGCCAGCCCTAAGTCAGCTATGGCACAAGTGTCACATTTTTTGACTAAGATATTCTTTGACTTTATATCTCGGTGAGCAATAGCAGGCTTACCTATAAAGCGTAAGAGAAGTGTATTAACGTTTTTTTCTCATTAAAGCAAATAACTTAGACGCCTTAGCTCAAATGTCACCTCCTCAGACACAACGCCTCTGACTGCACACCCAAGTCCAGCAGACTTTTGAAGGGACAAGCAGTCTCCTCTTCAAATTCCGGGCTAAGTGAGGGCAGACTCTTGGCTTCATGATCAAGTAGTTCCAGTGTGAGGAGCACCAGGTGACAGTTGGGAACATTAACGACCAGATTATTTAATAAATGACTGGCAGCTACTATTTTGTGTGATTACACTAAGGCAAATATTTTCTAACAAAACATTTACTCACACTTTTACTGCTCTAGAATAGAAATTCCCAAGTGAGAATAGAAAAGCCATGGGGGGGGGTCCTTAAAACCACTATATATGATCTATCAGGATCAGGCCACCATTTCTTCACTTACTTCAACCAAAACCATATATGGAGGCAAATAGCATAAGGAAGAGCATGTGTGAAATTTCAGACAGTAAGCTAGATACTTAATGCATTTTCAAAAATGTAAACCAAAAATGCTATTTTTCCTACATTGCATTAAAATGTTGTAAAACATTTGAAAGCTGTTTCTCACATTAATATTTAATTGGCTAATTACAGTTCTTTGAAGTAAACAATTTTAAATTTCTCAATAAAAAGTTTTTGATGTGGAAATTATTAACAAATATAACCTACATTTACCAAAGTTTTGGGGATTTCAATAACTTATAAGGATATGAACTTAGTGACCTGTTTAAATATGATTCAGTTTCCTGTAGGCTCAGTGAATCGACAAGGCAGGGCATATCATTTGGCTTTCAAGTATGATATTCATATATTCACCCTTTTCTGTATTTTTGAGACAGTTCCAGCCTAGTATGGAACTCACCATGTAACCCTGGATGACTTCAAACTCATGGGCAATCCTTCTGTCCCTGATTTCCACACTCAGCTTCCACTCGTGGTCACATTATCTTTACCAATTACATTTCAATCATCAAAAGCAAGCATTTATATCATCAGTAATATAGGACTATATTATTGTCTTGGCCATCAAAACAAGGCCTCTAGGTCTGCAGTCTAATGGCAAGGATGGAGCCACTGAGGATGAAAACACATCAGGAATATCATGTGTGAGACTATGAAAAAGTTGCTTGCATCCTGACAAGAATCTCACTTTCATGAAGGACATCCACTGTTCCTCTCTATTTGGTGATGGCAATGACCTAAAATAAAGTCAATACAAAGACCAGCTTTCTGCAAGGCGATACATACCTTGAGTACCCACGATCTCCATGTGCAGGTGAGCCAGACCACTAGCTATTGAAAGTGCCAGCTTGACCATTCCAGCCACGGTCACTATGTTTCTATTCAGATAGTCATATAAGGAACCCTGTTCATGATACTCCGACACAAGCCAAAGTTGAGTCCAAGTTCCATTATCTGTCGAGAGAACAGCATTTGATGTTGTAAAGGTTGAAAAAGGAAAAGAGCACTTTTAACTACTGCAGATGTGGGTACGGTCAAAGCTTCCATCAAAACAGGAAGTTGTGAATGGCAGTTCCAACAAGTGAGTGACTCTTTCCCTGTTTGCTTTCATCAAAAGTTACTGTGCAGTGCATGGCAACCTTCTGAGAAAGGCACTGTAGGAGAAACTTTTGAGAGGCACCTTTAGCCTCCGTATGGCCTTGCCCATTACTATAAGAAAGATGAAAGCAACAAATCCAACAAATTTACACTATAATTACTACCATAAGACTGCTGAGATTCTAACAATATCCATGAAATTTGCCTCTTAAAATAGGAAGTTATGTACTCCAAACAGTTTTTTAAAGAGCCAAGATATTGCTAGGTATTCTCAAATAGCACATCTATTTAAACAAAAGCTAACTCGCCATTTTTAAAAAAAGACTGTTTAGCAGACTAGAAGTTAGTCTAGGGTTCCAACAGTTAGATGGAGCTTTCTAAACAGCGTCTGTGATGGTATGGGCAACCCTGATAAGTCCTGAGACTCAAATGAACTCTCCAGTGAGTGCTTAGCCTAGATGCTGCCCTGCCAGGTGCTACATGATCAGGAGCTGGAAGCTATCCAAAGATCTCATTTCCACAACCAGGCAGTGAGAAATCTTTGACTTACAAAAGCTAATATACTCTAAAGCTCACTAACAACCTACCACAATTAAGCCCACCCTCCAACTCCCTGCTGACACCCGTTCCTAGACATGTTCTCTCTCACACACACAACAAGGGTTTTTGTCCTACACTAGGCTATGATTTAGAACTGTAACTGTTACATGAAATAAATAATTTGAAAAGATGAAAGTGATTAGAGACCATCTTAGATCTGTACGGAATGACTGACAAGTAAGGGTCTGCCCAAGAGAATCCAGTTCCAAGGAGGAAAACAAGAATGGCCTCTTAGGACACTGGAATTAAACTAGTTCATCAAGATGAGCTGTGGACCTGGTTACTGCTGCACTGATGTCACTGCTAGGGCACTTGACCAGAAAATAACTCAGCTCAACTTTAGCAGGGTTTGGGAAAGTGGATCCTTAGCTGTGGAACAAAATGTCTGGTTTTCAAAATGCTGGAATATAGTGTTAAAGTATATGTCCTTAAGAAGTTGGAAAGAGGGACTGGAGAGGTGGCTAGGCAGTTAAGAGCACGGGCTGCTCTTCCAAAGGACTCAGGTTCAATTCTCAGCACCCGCAATAGCGGCTCACAATAAATTGTAACTCCAGTTCCAGGGGATTCAGTGTTCTCTTCTGGCCTCACTGGGCACTAGGTACAGACATGCATGCAGACAACCTACTCAAACACATGAACTAAAATAATGACAATAATAATAAGAGTAGTAGTAGCAGCAGTAGTAGTAATAGAACTCACTAAGAACTTTCTGTCTCAGACGATCTGAATTCTTGCTTAGGCTGCGAGGCTAAGCACTGCAAGGGAATATCAATAAAAGATAAAGATATCTATCTGGGTTCCCTGAGGGACAAGCCTGACTGCATAGGGGTTGATGTCAAAAGTATCCCCTCTCCAGGAAAAAGACATCGGGACGGGTATGGCCCTCATGCCTCACTGGACAACGACAGGGGGACTGGAGCCATTACAAAGTCCCCTTCAAATACTGGAGGTCAGGCCTCTATCCCCGCCCTCGCAAGATTTGAATTGCCACAGCCATTCTATACTTAGAGAAGGGAGGATATGTCGGCGGCAGCCCTGCTTACACACTGAAGGCCTAAAATCAGCCATAGGCCGAAAATCAGCAGTGGGCCTGTCATACATGTGTACTAACACCAAGTCTTGGGTCTCAGTGGAAGAACATTGAAAGAGATGGCTATAAGCTAATGTCAACGGGCAGCTTTTGTGGAAATTTATAAGCCTGAGTGGTCATAAACCTTGTAAATAGGTAGCCTTGGCAGACAATACCAGCTTAGATGAGGACAAAAGAGTCATAGACAGAGTCATAGTGACTTGTCCCCTGAACCTTCACCCAGCCGATACCCGGTTCTGAAGATATCTGTATTCCCCCTGAGCACCCACACTCCAGTGTCATTCCCTTCCCAACATCCTGCCTTTCTGTGTTTATAACCCCTGTGTGAATTAATTATGATTTGAGAAAAAAATTTTAAAAAAGATAAAAAAAAATTAAATTAAAAAAAAAAGAACTTTCTGTCTCAGCTCAACTCTCCTTCATTCTCCCAATAAATCCCAACTAGAAAACATAATTATGATCAAAATGTGCAAAACCGCTAAAGATCTCTTTTTCCATCTAATTAATAATAAATATTAAAATTATTAATATTTCCATTCTTAATATTAACTGTAATATTATAATATATCATATATTTTATATATAATACAATATGTAATTGTATATTGTATAAGTAATTACATATTATATATAATATAAAACATAACATGATTTATAATATGCTTATGGTATATTATTGACATTATTACTATTAATATTAATATTAATAATCAATATAAATTATTATCTTGTTTCTATCAGACAAAGGTGAAGTATTTTTAATTTTCCAGGAAATAGTAAATATGTAAAACTCACACATAATTTAGTTTAAACACTTTTGCGTTTTGATGAGAATGTAACTGTGGCCGCATCAAAATTCTTCATCATATTAAAATTATTAAAGTTCCTGTTTGAAACCCCACCAGGTTAGTTTCCTCAGTTCTGTCTACATTTCCCCTTTTTGTACAGTAAGATGAGGCAAAGCTTTGTAAGAAGTGGAAAGCCACAGAGATGATCCACCAACTACGCCCCTCCCTCACTACCCCAGCATACGTACAATATTTTGAGAATACTGACTTTAAATACCAGATAGGCGATGATCTGTTTTGTTCTGGGACACTAAAACAACTGACAGTTGTTATCTGTCAATGTTAAACTTCAAATTCTGAAGCATAGTCAAACTAACAATGATAGCAAACCCCACTAACAATCTCTTAACTCATTCTCACACTGTCTAGGGGGACCTGTGCTGAGATCTGGACACCCACAAGGAAAGCCTGTGACATAGAAGATAAATCCAGCTGATAAACAACAGCCATTCGAACTCCAATAAAGTCCCACTGGCCATCGCACCCAAATGCCATTCCAAAATGCTCTAGATATTTCCAAGACCCAGTGTGACTAAAGACAGGACAACTAGACTAGTATATTTTCCTAGGACTGGTTCCAGGGCAGAAGGCTGGTTCGTGCCCAATACGAGTTATCTAATATTTCAAATATCAGCCTTGGTGCATCATTATGACCCCACACCAATCATTTGCTTCTGCACTTTACTGTTTAGTTATATGCATTTGTATGTGGGAAAGAAAAGAGAATTTTCTTAATAAAGAAGATAGAACTGTATGTATTTTCCTGAGACATTGGTGATGACAACCCCTGGCAAGTGACCCAACATTGTTGCTTGGTAGCCCTGTTGAGCAGGACCTTACCTTTGTTGTCAGCTGCGATGAAACCGAGGATGTTCTCATGTCTTAGCATCACGGTCTGATAAATTTCTGCCTCACGGAACCAAGATCTCTCATCTCTGGAGGAGAATATTTTCACAGCTACATCTTCTCCACACCATCTTCCATGCCACACTTCCCCAAACCGACCTTTTCCTACGATTTCCTGAAGTACAATTGTCCTTGCGATTGTTCTTTGAACCAAAAGAGGCAGACCTAGTCAAAGGAAAGGCAGACTGATCATTCAAACAAAAGTCACAATGATGGTCACTGTTACAGGAAAAGCAAACGCTTAAACAAGTTTACTAAATTTGAAGAAATGGGCATCATTACAAAAAACTGTAATGCCAAGGAATGATCTATAAAATGTCCTAAATTACTAATTTCTCTTCTCTTGTTCACAAACATCACTTTTTAAACATAGCCTGCTGCTACAGATATCTCATTTCTAAGAACTGTGACAAATCCTGCTAAATTTCTCACCAAGCCAGTCTGACTCAATGGAAACCTGTATGGCTAACACTTGAAATACATGGCTCCTGGTACTGCTGCGAAGGGAAAACCATTCTTTGTGATATTTTTCTCAAAAAAAAAATAAAATGTGCATGTAAGAAATCAAATTCAGCCGGGCGGAGGTGACGCGTGCCTTTTATCCCAGCACTTGGGAGGCAGAGGCAGGCTGATTTCTGAGTTCGAGAGTTCAAGGCTAGCCTGGTCTACAGAGTGAGTTCCAGGACAGCCAGGGCTACACAGAGAAACCCTGTCTCGAAAAACAAAAAAAAAAGAAAAAGAAAAAAAGAAAGAAAGAAAGAAAGAAAGAAAGAAAGAAAGAAAGAAGTCAAATTCAATGTCAGACTTTGCTCTGACATTGAATATGTTTCTGAAGAATAAATACAAAAAAAAAACCATGTTCTTTGTGTATGTATAATGCTTGTCAATTTTTGTTGTGGTTGTTTTGAGGTAAGACAGATCTAACTGTGTATCTCTGGCTGACCTGGAAGTCACAATGCAGAGAAAACTGGCTTCAAACTTGCATAGACCTGCCTGCTTCTGCCTTGCAAGTGCTAGGACTAATGGTCCATTACACCATGCCCAGACTGATTGTATTTTTAAAACAATAACTCTACTTCTAAAGTACTATTCCATAGAATTAACACAAAATGTAGAGAATCTATGCTAAATTACAGAATACATTGTTGTTTATATTAAAGAAAAAGGAAACCTTTGAAATGTGGAATTCGGTGCAGAGCTGCAAGCAAAGATACATCATCTAGTCACTACAAGATGCTTACTTAACTTCTGTGAGCTTCAGCACTGTTCTCCAGGAAATGAGACAATATAGGAGTTAAGATGGGGATTGAAGAGCTAGCACTGTACCTGGCATAATGCATGATCAATAATGGCTACTCTCTTACTATTATTGCAAGCTCAGAATGGACCATATAAGGTTAACACTGACCGTGCTGCTAAGAAAGGGATTTTAATGACACTGGAAGCTACTTTGCTACAATGTTCATTGAAAACAGGGTAGTAAATTTTATCTCTATGAGTTGGTAGCTTTTCAAACTATGGATAGAAAAGAAACTGAAGCACATGATGGAATCAGAGTGGGTTATAATATTTTTCTTCTCATTCTCTATATTTTCAATATAAGGTCCATGAGGCTTCATTACTCCTGTAATTGTATTACAAATAGTTAAAGAGGCTACAGCATAAGTGTATTATAGAAAATCAGCTAGGCAATTGTCATTGTCCTCAGGTGGCTGGAGAAAACAATGCCCGTGTGGCTCCTCAGGGCATTGTCCCATGATCCAAGAATGAGCCAGTGTTTACACAGATGTTCTCATCTCTAGTAGAACCACCCACGATGCTGAAGAGGCACAGACTATAAATTCACTGGTATGAGCCTCAACAATTAGTCACCAAGCCCCACAGTCCAAAAGTTCTTTGGGGACCATCTGGTTCAGCCTCATCATCTATCGATGAGAAAATTGGAGCCTGACAGTAATCAGACCTAAAGAGAGTCTGCTGCTGCCAGAGACTGGCCCAGAATGCTTTGTCCCCGAGATGAGACAGACCTGTGCTCCTCACTGTGGAAAGAGAGACATCCAACGATAACAGTTATCTTTGTAGGCTTCGCTCAATGTGTTTGGCACAACGTGATACTAGCAATTAAGCCAAATCTCAGAGTCACCCCCCTCTCTGCATCATCACTGACAAAGAAAGAAAGGAATCAGTAAAGTTTTCACACTGCAGTTGATGCAACACCCAATTGGTGAACAAAGAAGAATGTGTAAGGGGTCAGTGGGGTGAGCAGGGTGAGGCAGGAGAACGAGAGCTTCTTCACCAGCTTCCAAAGCAAATCACAAAACGAATCTCAGTTGGTTTTGTGCTATACACCGTCAGGCTGCATTTGAACAGAAACTTTGTCTCTTGCTAGGAGTTCATTTTAATCTATTCACTGGGGATTATAGAAAGCTGATGTCTGGCTTGTGTCACCATCTGTCAGAATGCTATAGAGTAAAACAAAGAAGCAGGCTCCCCACTTCCTTAAAAGCCGCCTGAGACAAAGCTCACTCTCAAGCAGAGTCCAATAAAACATCATTTATTTTCACTTTGTAGCCTCTCTGTCTCTTTGAAATTTGTCCCTGACCTGGTCATGGATAAGCTTCATAATCAGGGTTTTTCAATATCTGACAAAGCTGCCTCAGATCCAAGGTCACCAACCAATTGAGAAAGGCAGAGAAGAAGCAGGTTGGTCCAGTCTCCTCCCCACAGGAAAGCTATTGTGGCAGATGTGTTGCTGACGGTAAACCTGTTCTATGATGATCAAAGGCATGTGCTTTTAGCTAGGGGTCACTGACAAACAACTGTGGCTATACAATATGCCTAAAGCTTATTCAAATTTATCTTTAAGGGAAGTTATCCATAAGCAGAGCCCGGTGATGCTGATCTACAGATTGAAGTTAGGGACACCTTGTTGCCACCCAGTGTCACACACACAAATGATAGATAGATAGATAGATAGATAGATAGATAGATAGATAGATAGATAGATA
>NW_021604636.1:8817745-8855590 GCF_004785775.1 Grammomys surdaster | reverse complement strand
ATAGATAGATAGATAGATAGATAGATAGATAGATAGATAGATAGATAAAGTAAGTCTGTGGATGCAGCTCAGGGTAAGAGAACTTTGTCCAGCATGTGATGTTTGAGGCACTGGGTTCAATCTTTACTGCAAAATCAAAAAGATCTGGGCGTAGGCATGTTTATTTCCTCCTCTCATAAAATATCTTATAACATTCTCAAAGGGAACAGTTCAGAAGCCAACAAATTCATATCCATGACTGAAACACACTTTTAAAAACCATTCAAAAACATAATTTTTTTATTTTTATTGTTACATGTATAGTATATACAAATATATATAAACACACTCTGAAGACTGCATTTGGTGTGTCTGAACTTGGGGTCCACATGAGATTTGGTGGCTTCATGAGATTTTGCCCTTCCACATTAACATGTTTACTGGTGTTGTCCATGTTCTGGCCATGTCCAGGCCGTGTCCAAGTAGTTGAGGTCTCACAGGTGAAATTTCCCTGCTGATTACAGGAGGCGCAATCTCACAGAAGACTTCCTGCTTCTCTGGCTCTTACCATCTTTCTACTCCATCTTCTGCAATGTTCCCTGAGCCTCGGGTGTAGGAGTTGTGTTGTAGATGTATGCTCTGATACCATAATCAGTTGTCCTATGAAATTTGAACATTACGGCTCTCTGCAATGGTCTGCATCCACTGAAGGAAAAAAGTAAGCTTCCTACACTAATCTACACTGATCTGGGTCTGTGCTACTTGTCGAAATTTTGTATTTTGTGTTCAGCTCATGACTTTTTCCTATAAAAAAATATCAATTGCATTTATTTATTTGTATAGAGGGGCATTATAAGGAGTGTACGTTCAAAGAACAACCAATGAGGATCTGCTCTTTCCTTCTACCAAATGACTCCTTGGAAATGAACGCAATTCTTCAGGCTTGGCAACAAGCACCAATAGTCAGTGAGCTATCTTGACAGTTCATTATTCCTTTCTTAAATGACACATCTACTTGTCTGCTTTTTAATTTGTATCATTTAACTTGGAGAAGAAATCCTTGGGGTCAGATTCAATACACTTAAAGAGTAGAAATATAAACAAACACCATGACCGAAAGCAACTTGCAGGCAGAAAGGGTAAATTTACTTGGCATATACTTCGAGATTACAGTTTATCTTGAAGGAAGTCAGGGTAGGAACCTGGGGGCAGGAACTGTGGGGAAACATTGCTTGCTGGAACACTCCCTGGCACATTTGTATTTAGCTTCCTTGTATGGTCCAAGAACCTCTACCCAAGGATGATACTGCCTATACTAGGCTGAGCCCTTCTGTAGCAACTAGCAATCAAGACAATTCCTCATAAGACCCACAGGCCAACCTGATCCAAGGAACTTGTCAACTGAGGCTTCTCCTTTCAGATGTCCCTAGGTTGAGTTGACGATAAAAACTAAACAGGGTACCACCTAACATCATCAAGTGATCTAAGACTTGGCTTTCTCTTTAAAACATGTCACTTCACGGTATACTTATGCCCTGGACCACCATTATTACTCTTTGGGTCACCAAAATGTTGTTCCTTTCTGATGCATCCAGAGAACTTCCTGTTAAGTATGGGTGCCTGAATGAAAGTGATGTGGTTTCCCTCTTGCCTCTCTAAGTGTGTCTGCCTGGCTGCTGCTCACACCTACCAGTGAGAGAGGCCCTTGAAGCTGTGTGTTTGGTTTGGTGTGGTTTGGTTTGGTTTGGTTTGGTTTGGTTTGGTTTGGTTTGGTTTGGTTTGGTTTGGTTTGGTTTGGTTTGGTTTGGCTTGGTTGTTTGGTTTCCTTTCATTTTTTTTCAAGCCAAGGATTTGCCATGGAGCCCAGGCTGGTCTCTAACTCAGCCTCCCAAGTACTTATATTACAGAAAGGTACCATTGTTCCTGGTTGGAATAAAGACACTAATGATCCTTCTAAAGCAAAGAGAGTTGTAAGGGTGTATGAAGTGGCTCTTCTGGGTGTACTCTTGGTCACGTATCTGCAAAGCCAAGGACTAAGGATTTCTAGAAATTCAGATGGGAAGAGAGGAACCACCATAACTTCAGGGAAATCCTGCCCTGTTCCTATACTCCATGATGTTTTGTCAGATTAAGAAAGGCTCTTTTACTCCATGATGTAGTCTGGAACTCAGAATTGTTTCATTAGAGGTCTGAATCCATTAAAGAAGAAAACGTGGTGGTGAGGGAACAACTTGAGCCGCAGAGTCACCCAGGGATGCCATGAGCTTCTTCAGGCTCCCACTTCTGGGCTTCCAGAACATAACATGATTTCATTCCAGGGCAGCTCCTGTTACCTTCTAAAAGCACATCCCCACAGGACACCTACAGATCTGGAAGGCCTCCTGGGGTCACAAACAAATGTCCACAGGAAAACAGCCTTATTAACTAACACTTCCTGGACTTAGCCCCAACAACCCTAACTACTCTGCTCCCACAACAAATAAACAAGGAACCAAATCTCACTGTGTTAAACAAAACAAAACAAAAAAAAACAATTAACATGTCCCATGAGTTTTGAGACAGCAGCAGGAATCAACTAAAAATTCTACAGCAGAATATTAATGAACTAAAAATATGTTATAAATTAAAACAAAGAGATACAATGGTATGTCAATGACTTTCATTTTTATAAGAATCAGATATTCACTTGTTTAACTCTGAGTTCAAATATATGTAGAAAAGGCCATATGGAACCTGCATTAAAAAATAAATATTCCAGTTATTTAAAAAAAGAAACTAAACTCAAAGAGGCTGCAGTGCACATCTAAGAAGACATCAGGACAGTTTTCTTCTTCGTCCAACAAAGTGGCATTTTTAATATTTTTTCATACACTGTATTTTGATCATGTTTTTCCCTCCTCCACTTCCTCCCCACTCAGCTCCATGGTCCTTCCCCTCCTCTCCCCCCATCTCTATATCTCTGTATGCCTGTGATGTGTGTGCGAATGTGGTGGATGCCTCTCTTCCTCTCTCTTGCACACAAAAGAAAAGAGGAAGGTAAAAATGGAATGTAGTAAAGAGACAAAGAAGAAACTGAAATAAGATTAAATTTGGGAAGGAGCAGGGTGATGGGAAATTCGTGGGGGACAACTAATCTTAAAGCCCTTTTGAAAAACTATACAGAAACCTACTTCTGTAATCCTTCAAGCAATTTCTTTTCCTTTTTTCATCATTTTTTATTAGATATTTTATTTATTTACAATACAGATGTCATCCCCTTTCCCCATTTCCCCTCCCTAGAACACCCTATCCCATCCCCCTCCTTTACTCTTTTATACCATTTTAATTACATGCATGTATTAAGGTCAGTTCTAGGTTGAGGGTCTAGCAATACAATAGATGCAAATAGTCAAGAAATAAGCAAGACAATAAACACAAATAGTCAAAGAAAAAGCAAGGTATTAAACACAATTCTGTGAACACCCACTGTTTCTAAGGGCTTATCAGGATGACCAAAGTATCTGTTCCAACTTCCCTGTCCTAGTCCAAGGTCATTTTCATGTCTGAAGCCTACTTCCTTGTTCTAGCCTAAAATTTAGATTCCTGTCTGAAATTACTTCTTTGTTCTAGCCTAATATTTAGGTTCCTACCTGAAATTACTTCTTCATTCTAGCCTAATTAATGTCAGATTCTTGCCCCTCAAGCGGAGTCTATCCATGACTTTGTTTATCCTATCCCTATTGAGCACTTTAGTTGATGAGTTCACATTGGACATTTTTATCAAAGCCACTATTCACTTATTTTTAAACAAGAGTGTGCTTACTGAAAATATACACCTACCAGAGCCTGAGCCTGAGGCAGTGGCATCATATATCAGATCTTTGAGTGTCTTTCCAGCATTTACAAGGCTGTACTCTGCCAGTGGTTCCTCCACGTTGTGTCTCTTGGTCTTCCTGTATGTGCATTGGCGGTCCTGGCAGGCCCATATAGTTAGCATGGCTGCTATGGACAGGAGACAAATGGGCACAGTGATAACAACCGTCAGCTCTGTGGGGCCAAGTCTGGGGGCATTTGGAGATGCTGCAGTTTAAAAAGAAAGATGAAAGAAACCATTAATCAACTCATGAAAAATGTTTTTGACATATTCCTTTTTAAAAAGATATTTTTCTGTCTATATGTTGTTAGAATTTGTTTACAGTGATTTTTGGAGAGTTTTGTAGTAATTCTAAACCAAGGATTATTTTATTTTATTTTTGAGACAGGATCTCATGTAGCCCAGGTTAACAAGAAACTACGTAGACAAAGATGGCCTTGAACTCTTAAGCTTCCTGTTTCCACCTTGCCAGCAGTGGGATTAAAGGCATGTGCCACAAGGCATAATGACATATGCATATGAAAATTTCACAATAAAACCCATTCATTACTTTATATGAAAGTTGAAAAAATGGTTTAAAAGTACTAACATTAAAAATGTTTCAGAAATCCAGGTATTGTCATTAATATGGTATTGGTGACTACAGTAGACTATGCAGCTGCCAAAGTATGGATTTAAATTCACTGGCAAAGGCTACAATGCAAGCAAAGATAAGAACACCGTGTGAGCTGTCTGCTGCTATGACTATGACCGTGGGAGGCAGTGGTAAGATTACAGAAGCAATGGCTGGGAAAATTTGAAACATCCTCCAAAATATTTGATACTTTTCTTTTTAACGTTTTCTCCTTGTTATTCAACAGTCCCATCCTTACAGAAATCCCATCCATCCATTCATTCATTTCACAAATAATCCTCAAGCTCTTGAAATATGGCGCTATTAGTCTGGGGGCTGGAAATCAATTAGTGAAGAGTCCGTCCTTACTGTCTGATGCGTACTCTCATAAACACAGACCGCTAGGCAGACGGCTGCATGGTAAGACGAACAGAAGACGGGATGAGTGCTATGAATCAGCAGGAAGGAAGACATCATGAGAGCAAAATGTCGCTTTAGGTTGAGTGGACCTAGAAAAGCCCTCTGGGAAAGTGTCCTGGAGACAGTGACACAAAGAAAGAAGGAACAAAGATGCTTGGTGCCAGCATGGGGAAGGGGGAGCCAGTGAAAGGGACCCATTTATTTCCATTGATACTTCGTAAATATAACTTTGCAACTGTTATGAATCATAATGTAAATATCTGTGCTTTCCGACAGTCTTAGGCAACCCCTGTGAAAGGGTTCTTCAGCCCCCAAGGGGGGTGAGGGGTCACAACCCACAGGTATTATACACATTAGGAACTATTTGGTCGGTTTGGAAACATATCCTAGAGAACAGGTAATGGGGGGCAGGAGGAGGAAATGGGATCAGGAAATTGAAGGGAAACCTTGCGTGGTGTGTTGGAAGCTAAGGGAAGGAATATGAGTTTCTTTTCACATGAAAGAAGATGTGAGGATTGGGGATATGTTTGAAGTTTTATTCTGAGTGGCCACTGTGTCAAGAGACACTGGAGCAGGAAGAATGAAAACGGAGAACGGGCTGAAGCCCAAGTCAATAAGCCTAGTAAAAAGTGTTGATCTCAGCTAACAACCCCACCAAAAGGTATTTTCAGGAAGCTCGACACAGAGTGACACATCTACAGTCCCAGAGAGAGTAGGACTGAAAACTCAAGGTCAGCCTTGACAACATAGTTTAATTCTCTCAAATTAAAAATAAATAAATAAATAAAACTTGTAGATATTTTAAAAGAATTTCTTCACAGTCTCCACTCACTTCCTGGAAACTCAAGATCACCACATGGTAGTCATTTGCTGGTTCATGTATTATCTGACTGTCTCTGGGGACCATGAGCTTTGTAAGGAGAGGAAACTTGCCTGTGGTATTCCTAGCTGAATCCCCAGTGTTTACAGCAGTGCCTGACTCACAGCAGGTCACCAGTAAAGAGTTCTTAACTGTTGGGTCACTGAAAAATCAACTAGCTTTATTCCTGCTATGTAAGAGATCTCTCCTTTAGAAATGTCGATATGCTCATTGAAACCAAATAATAGTAAGACATAATTAAGGGAAGGGAAGATGGCTTAGTGCAATGGTTCTCAACCTGTGTGTCACAACCCCTCTAGGGGTCAAACGACCCTTTTACAGGGGTCACCCAAGACCATCTGAAAGCACAGATATTTACATTATGATGCATCACCACAGCAAAATGACAGTTATGAGGTAGCAAACAAAATAATTTTATGGTTGGGGTTCAGCATAACTGCACTAATGGTCTCAGCATTAAGAATGTTGAGAACCACTGGCTCAGTGGGTCGAGCATTCACTGCACAAATGTAAGGACCAGAGTTCGGATCTCCAGAACCCATGTAGAAGCCAAGAGGACATGGAGGCCTGTCTGTAATCCTGGCATCGAGAGACAGAGACAGGATCCTCCGAGCAGGCTGCCCAACTAGACAAGCCAAATAACCAAGGTCTGAGCTCACTGCCTCAATGTGTAAAGTGGAGGTCAATGAAAGAGGACACATGATACCAACCTCTGTCTTCATAAATACACACACGCACACCACACACACACACACACACATACACGAACAAACATACACCTACATATATACACCATGCACACATACACATAAGGAAAAAAGATATAATTATATTCATAGCCGTCTATTTAATGAAACATTAATCTAACATTTCAGATTTTTCTTTTAAACTTACAAAAACAGTGATACATGAAAAGTTCATGATGACAGACACCTTCTGCTTTTAAGTTAATTTTCCCCTTGAAGTTGGTGTGTTGCTTGCCTCTTCTTGGCTCACTGAAGATTACCTCTGCACCAGTTTAATTTTAGAGTCATGTCCTATCTCCAGCGGTTCTGATTTCTGCTATTTTGGTTTTTTTTAACTTTTACTTATGTTTATTTATATGTATGTCTGTTTATCCCTGTCTGTCTGTATTTGTACCATAGGCAAGCAGATGCCTGTGGAGGCCAGAAAAGGATGTAGGAACCCCTGGAGCTGGAGGTACAGACAGTTGTCAACTGAATGCAGGTCCTTTACAAAAACATTACACACTCTTAGGCACTGATGAAGCCATCTCACCATCCCACGGTTTTTGTTTTTAAAATGCTTTGAGGTATGTTTGTGAAACTGTTACAACAGAATTTAGGAGATTTGAGTTCTCAAACATCTCAAACTTTCCTGGAGAAAGGAAAGTCCTGCTTGGTTGTGGGTTACCTCCTTTACATCCAGAACCTTAGGATAACCACACCCTCCACCTTCAAGACTCACTCCAGCCAGGCTAAGAAAGGCTCAGCTACAGCCCACTTAGGGCACAGCACCTGTATTCAGATAAGTGACTGACAATGAGTTTCGTGAATCATGCTACCCTTGTGCTGTCAAAACTGGATAATAAGCGCATTACTGATACTTGCATTTCGTTCCGGATATGGCAAAAAATATATGTGAAACATTTGAAAACAATTGGGTTTGACAGAAGATACATCCACTTTGTCCCTGGTGTGCTCCTAGGTGTGTCACCACAGACCCAGCAGCTGCCCATCAGCTGTCAGTAGGTAAAGGACTCTGAGGCTCAGTCCAGACTCTTGTGCTTCCACAGTACATGGAAACTGCCCACTACATATCTGTGTATCTCAGGACTCCTCTGGGATCATTAGCTGCTGAGCAGGAGGATGGAGAGAGCTTGGCCTGGAGTATTCTTCAAGGGGTGCTAAAATGTGTTCTCTGGTAACTAGGCTTCAGAAACCCTTAACCAAGTCCTTGTGACTTTTGAAGCTTGCTATTGTAAAAGAACATAACTGCCGATTCAACAATGGTCATGCTATTTTTCTGTATCCTCACGGAGGATCGTAGGTATTCAAAAAAGCCACCGAGTGAATTCATCTTCTGAATTAAGGTTTTTTTTTTTCTTTTTGAATACCCGTTTCCACACCTGCAGCTCTGTCATCAGAGGCCTTCATATAGCTACATTTAATTTTGATATCTCCTATTAGGAGCCACCAACATAAACATTAGCCTTTAAAAGCTATTGATTGTCTCCATTCTGGTAAAGCTCTATTAAGCAGAGCTCAGCTCATCGCTATGGCAACTAATAGAGACAAAAGGTCAGCAAACGTGAAATCAGTGTCACCTGCCATGACGCCAGCAACCGCTCTCAGAGATGTTTACTGTAGATGGCCAATGTTTCTCCCTTTGTGAACAGATCTACTGATATAAGTTAGTAAGGGACGAAAAAAAGATTACTCAGCTAGAAACAGGCTAGCAACACCAACCAGAAGGGATTCCTTAAACACTGAGCAATTCTAAAAGCAAACATCTGTAAACCCTTGCCTTAAATTAAATGTTCCCTGTAATCCTAATGGGAAAGAAAAAAAAAAACAAGTGTATACATACAGCCAATGAGTTGGGATAGAAAACAATGGTAGGAGATAGCTTTGACACAAACACTACTTTTGGAACAATAATGAGTTCACAGGAGAACTTATTATTTGACAACTGCTAGTGAAGATGATTCTTTGGTGACAGTGGAAGTACACTCAACATGAGGGCACAAGTGACATCTGGGGAACACTGCATCACTAAGTCAAAGCACTTTCTTCCTGAGCCAATTAAATGAAAAAAAATGGGAGTGCAAAAGTACTAGCCAACATGTGTGTAAAACCAGCTCACAAGCATCTCTCCAGGACTCTGAAATCCATTGAACTGGGAAAAGAAATACAAGTCTCTTGTGGTATTTATGGGGAGTAATTTAAAATTCACACTAGAGTCCCTTATATAAAATGGAATAAGACGTTTACATAACCCACACACCACTCCTCCACGCACTTCAATTTTTCTCCAGATTACTTCTAAAAACTAATACAATGTAAATGCTATGTCATGGTCACATTGTGTAAAGGATAATATTAAAGAAAAAGTCTGTAGAGATGTGTTTAAACACATTTCCCCCCTAAATACTTTCAGTGTGAAGTTGACTGAATCTGTGGAGGCAGAACTCATAGATACGGAAGGTGAGATGGATTAACAAGGCAGAGGAAGGGGGAAAAAGGAAGGGCAAACAGAAGAAGGGAGGAAGAGAGGTTGTGAAGAAAGGAGAGAGGAAGAAAGGAAGGGAGGGAGGGAGGAAAGAAGGAAAGAAGAGAGAGGGGTGGAAGGGAGGGAAGGAGGAAGGGATAGAGAGAGGAAGGAAGGAAGGAAGGAAGGAAGGAAGGAAGGAAGGAAGGAAGGAAGGAAAGAAGGAGGGAAGGAAGGACAGACTTAACTGGTGAATTTGCATCTTTCCTTCAGTGCCTAGTAGAGCTGATGGTGAAGTCACCAGGACCTGTAGCAGAGAGAGTTCAGCTCTGTCATCCTCTCCCTGGACTGCTGCTCACATCAGCTTCCTCCCACACGTTCTCATTTCTTGCTTTGGAAGCAAACTCAACAAGTTGCAAAGAAATAGAGGAGACAACATGGACGTGATTCTCATGTTCTCTCAACCACCTCTGACCTTGTATCTTTTATCAAAGGGACAAAAAGTTATTGGTGTTCATTAGATGTATATGGCCCCAGCTTACCAATTTCACCTTCCCTTGGTATGCATTGAGATTGCTTGGTGAGCTACTATAGGAGATTGGTTAGGACTGAGGAGAATTACGGTTAAGTGAGTGTGGTTAAATGCATTTGATCAAGTATTTTTAGAACATCCAAATTGCTACTGCCATGAAAATCTTAGTCTACGTCTACATTCAATTTATTGCAAACGTTTTTCTCTCCCACTTTAAAATGGTACTAAGGTGACTAAAATGAATGTGTACAATGAGGCAAAATAGAGAAATGTCTGGAAATCACAGAGATTAAGGAGGTATTCACTAGATAAACAGATAGCTTAAGGTAATTCAGGCAGACAAGAGTAAGCCAGACGGTTTCCTACAAACAGTGTTTTCTACAAAACTCAAGGTTTGTGCTTCTTTGCCAAACATTATTATAACAAGTGGCTACAAAAAAAATTAAAAGAGCCCAAAATACCCTTAAGAGACCCAGGTTAATCACCCCTTATTAAAGACTCCTTTCATTATGTACAGTAGCACTGAGGTCAGAATGTACCCTGGAAGGAACAAGAGGACTAGTCACAACCCTAGACTTCTGCCTGACCTCACAGGGATCATGGACTCGTTGGCTGTAGGCAGATACCCGCCTCCCCACTCTCTGCCTCCTGCTTGTCTTAGTCCACTACTCCTTTCCATCAGTGACCATGATAAGAGTCAGGAAGAATAAGCCAGACTCACATTCATTTGGCCAGATTTTTCCAGAATGCTTCACTGTGCACAGCAGCAAATGCTCTTCCTTATGCACACACTGCTAGTCAGGTTTTCAAAGCACTGTGATCAACAGGCACTTCCTGTACAGAACCATAAGTCTAAAATATTCTCCTAAGCTTCTGCAGGAACAAGCCAAAGTATTTCTACCTTTAATCTGAACTGTGACCTATTTAAACAAGTTTCATTGCTCTGGTGCTCTATCTAGAAAAAGTCTTCAACTGGACAAATTTCATAATTTCTTTTGCAGGCAGGTGGCATCACACATAAAGATATTTTCTGGACAACTTTATGTGGTGTGTCTAGTTTTGGGAGGAGTATGTACCAAACTGCAAACTTTTCACCAATGTTTTTATGTTTTAAGGAAATAAGAGCAATGGGCTGAAAATATTATTATTGACATAAGAGCATAATAATAATAACGATAAAAAGCTTCTCTCAGGTAAAGATGAGATTCATAGGCTGTTGGAAGAGGGAGAGAGAACTATTTAGTGTTTAAAAGTGCTCCTTGCTATTCCAGAGAGCCAGCATTCATGATGGGGAGTGGGCACAGCTTACAACACCTATCACTCCAGATCCAGAGGATCCAATACCCTCTTCTGATCTCTATGAGTACCCACTTGCATATGATATACACTCACACAGGTATGCAGATAAGTGTTGATGATAATATTTAAAATGGTGACACTCAATCTGCCTTGTTCTTATGGGGCCACCATGTTCCTGACTAGACAAGGCCTGAGGCCAAGAGCCGCAGCATGCTCTTGCCACTGCTTGGCTTTGACCACTGCTCAGACTGGCACCCATGAAATGCCAGCGTGGGATGGTTCTGCCAATCTCCCATGCTGTCTCCACAAAGCTTGGCTGAACCCCAGAATACCCGCCATGCCAGCAGTACCCTATAGAATGAAGACTCTTATTGCTTAAATATTACCCAATATTTATATGTTTGGAAATGCTCAATTAACAAGATGCCCACACAATTAGAGTTGTTACCCAATACCTAACCTTAGATTAAAAATTGTTATCCAGGACTGTTCTTGATGCATCCGTTGTTCCTCATGGCTGCTACATCTCTCCTCCCTCCTCCTAACTCCTCCTCTTCCTTCTCCCCTTCCTTTCCTCGCTCCTCCCACATTGGCTCTTCCCCAATCACTATGCTTATTGCAAATAATGTAGCAGCAGCAGGAACCATCCTGCTACACATAAGTATACACAAACTTTTGATCGTTAAAAACATAAAATATTGGAAGAAAACCCATGTAGGTTTCACAGTTCATTTTCCTTCATTTCAGGGCAGAAAAGGACAATAGTATTTCATCTCTGTGACCAAGACATGTGTCAGTCAGTGGTAGGTGTTTATGAGGACATTAGATGCCAGTAATTCAAAATATAGTCTACGCTATCTTTCACCAAAAATGAGTCTTTTCTGTTAGAAAAATGAAAGTCTTCCTAGCTCACAGCAGACAGCCTTGCTCAGGGAAAGGTTCTTAACAAATTGATGACAAAGGAGCTACATGTCTTTGTCCCAATGTCTTCACTGGGATAAGCTCTAATGTATTCCACAAAGCAGCTTGCTCTCTTGGAAAAGATTAATAAGCAGATTTTGACCTCGTTCAAGGTCTCATCATAGTCACCAAAACAGATTTGAGTGAGGCATAAAGGTATTTACATGCATAGAGCCTTGCCCAGTGTAGAACACTCAATTTAAAATTGGTTATAAATTTTATGTTCAATCGCCCATTGCATCCTTATGAAGAAACATTTCTAATTTAAATCACTGCACTTGTTTCTGGAGGCTAGAAATGTTTCTTCTATTCAATTTTCAAAACACAAGTTTGATTTCTTGGAATGTTAGAGTTAATTGAACTTAGAAAAATTAAAATATAGCACCTTCCACTTTTTCGGATGAGGTGGGGGAATCCTGTCTGGCACAGCTGTCAGATGTGCACCGCATCCTTCAGGAAAGCTGTGAAAGGATTTACTCCTGAGATGGAGGAGCAATCCCACGAGGAGCCAGGAAGGCTTTTTTCATGCACACGTTACCTCATTCTGATTATAGGAACGAATTCGTGTCTCAAACAGAATGCCAAAGTCAAAAGACAATGACAGAAGCAATGTTTTTCTAGTGAAGTCTTAATCTTTCACAAATCATAGTATATTTTCAAACTATTGATATTTAATAAAATTGATCCTTTGGGCAGTTTCTCTTTCTTCAGATGAAAACCTTTCATTTCCCTGCAAGTCTTATTTAGACATGTCCCTTATGAGTAGCCGTCACATGCCTCACACAACTGATATAATAAATGTATCTTTTCTTTATACAGTTAAGAACAGAACAGGAAATAAGCATTGGTCAAAGTACACACCTTTTAATGTTGTACCTAGTTTTTTTTTAGTTTAAAATGACTATTTAAATTAGTGAAAAATAAGGTAGTTGTTTCAAAGTAGTATGTTATAATGTAGAAGGGGAAAATGCAACATTACAGTTCCATTGCCCTTATCTGGCACTGGTTTTGGGTAGCAGAAGAGAAATAAAGATTGTATAGCTTGAAGGTTGTTGGTGAATAGTCTATTTCCATATGAAGAGCTGTAATTAGTGTAAGCATGTACCAAATAGCAATTCCTCTCACAATTTACCCTATAAATTACTGACTCCTCTAGTCCAAGCTTCCTTGCTTTGTGCTACATGAATTGTCATGGATTGTAGAGTGCTTTTGATATTCCTTGTCAGCATAACTACTTCTTTAGGTGTTCTCTATATCATCACCGAGAATCACCAGAAAACATTGAAGTGCAGGCTAGCAACAAAAGAACAAAGTATGGTTGTTCACATAGGAAAAGATTTTCTTAGATATTAAGGAGGAAAGTAAGATATAAGATTGTACTAACCTGAACAATTCGATATATTAAAATAAGACATATATTACACTAACCTGTTAATCTGGGGAATTAGGTGTGACTTATAAACATCATAAATTATGTCTCATAGTTAATTCTGGAGGCTAGGAAATACAAAACCAAAGTGCCATCAGTGTTCTGGCTCATGTAGGTACCTTTGTCTGTTTTCAAGTATTTCATATGTTTCAAAGGAGCTACCTTAAACATCCTTTATAAGGACATTGATCCCACCCTGAAGACTCCACCCTCCTGACCTAATTACTTCCTCAAAGGCCCCACATCCCAATCCCATCACCTTCCAGATTAGATTCTTGAAACAACCATTAAATTAGTTATGGGCTGTTTCCTCTATATCTGAGCTTTGAAGAGTCTAGGTCAGAACCACCTGTCCTTGGAAGCTTAGCAGGGTTTATGGTGGCTCCTCTAGAGCAGTGGAACTTTCTCTAAAGGAGTGTTTTTAAATCACTGACTCAAATTCTTTAATGCCACAGGACTATGCTCATTGGTAAACTGTAATTTTATAGAAAATTATCTGCCCATTGCCAGGGTATATTAATTAATATTAACTAATTATTAAGTAAAATAATATTAATTGATTGGTTATATTGTGGTTTATTCATTAAAATCTCCCTCTGAGATTGTAGACATGTCTTATATTTCCTTATGCTTGGTAATGCACTTGCAGACACAAGAAAAAGATTATGTTCTCAATTGTGAACAACTTGATTCTTTTTCTTGTGTGTGTGTATGGGTGTGTACATGTGAAGTGCAAGCCCACAGAGCTAGTGTTTGAACAGATCATTTTTTAACTCTAGCAACTCTTCTGCATTGATGTTTATTCTGTCTGCTAAATTTGCTATTTTACTTAGCAAAAGTAAATTATCATCTTTGTTTAATGTATATGTTATACTTCTCTATGAAAATTATTTTAATGTTCCCATAACCAACTCTGCCACTTTACTCTGTTGTGGATAGCTCTGGTGTTAACTATATTTTGATGCTAATTTCTCTCTCCTTCGAGAGTCTGTGGACAAGGAGTGAATCACATACACAGGTGACTTCTTGTGAAACTTCTCCCCACCTTAACTAGTAAAAGAGAGGCAGGAGTCAGTGATTGGGCAGTGGAAGGGAAGATGGAGCTGAAAAGTTTGGGGGAGAAGGAAGAGGAGAGGGGGGACAGGAGAGGGAAGGATGGAAGATGGAGGAATAACAGGACATCTAGATTCCGAAGGGCTTTAAGTAGCCACAGGTAGCTATGAATATGATATAAGGGATGGATAATTACAGGATAATTTGTCTTATAAATTTATATTCTTATTTATTGGCTCTGAAATGACTATGTGGGCATCTTGTGAATTGAGAATTTATTGATATATAAATCTGACTAATTAATTATAAGTTTCTAGAGTTTTGATTTTCTGAGTTAAGGGGATTTGTGATCGCTGACCACAGGGGGTGGATGGCTGGCAAGGTACAGGTGGCTCTGAGGCAGGTGAACCAGAGAAGAAAAGACTGCTGACCTGGGGCTAGCCAAGAGGTGGCAAGGCTACTGGGCAGACAGTAGCTGGGTATAGCGCAGCATGGTGCCTCCTTTTTAATACTTCCTGCAACATTACTCTTCATTATGGAAAGGCCAACGTCCATCTTCACTATGTCTCTTCTGAGTTTAATTTACCTTTTTTCCTCTGACAAATGTAAGCCTTTCCCTTTGTGTTGGTATCCAACAGTTAGTTGTACAGTGTGTTGGGGCTTTCTTCTCACTTGTCCTGGTGATACTTTTTGAATGTCTGAAATTCATAGACTCATGTCCTTCTCAATTTTGATCTATTAGCTGTGTAAACAGTTCTTTTTCCCAAGGTGGTTTGGTATGGTATGGTATGGTATGGTATGGTATGGTATGGTATGGATTGGTTTGGTTTGGTATGGTATGGTATGGTATGGTATGGTATGGTATGGTATGGTATGGTTTGGTTTAGTTTGGTATGGTTTGATTTGGTTTGATTTGATATGGTTTGGTTTGGTTTGATTTGATATGGTTTGGTATGGTTTGGTATAGTTTGGTTTAGTTTGGTTTGGCATGGTTTGGTTTGCTTTGGTTTGGTTTGATATGGTTTGGCTTGGTTTGATTTGGTATAGTCTCTTTTGGTTTGGTATGGTTTGGTATGGTTTGGTATAGTTTAGTTTGGTTTGGTTTAGTTTGGTTTGGTTTGGTTTGGTTTGGTTTGGTTTGGTTTGGTTTGGCTTGGCTTGGCTTGGCTTGGCTTGGCTTGGCTTGGCTTGGCTTGGCTTGGCTTGGCTTGGCTTGGTTTGGCATGGTTTGGTTTGGTTTGGCTTGGCTTGGCTTGGCTTGGCTTGGCTTGGCTTGGCTTGGCCTGGCCTGGCCTGGCCTGGCTTGGCTTGGCTTGGCTTGGCTTGGCTTGGCTTGGTTTGGTTTGGTTTGGTTTGGTTTGGTTTGGCTTGGCTTGGCTTGGTTTGGCATGGTTTGGTTTGGCATGGTATGGTTTGGTTTGGCTTGGCTTGGCTTGGCTTGGCTTGGCTTGGCTTGGCTTGGTTTGGTTTTCTCTCTGCTCTTTTGTACTATTACATAAGGCCTACCTGATACTAATCCTTTATATACTTGTCTTTTTGTCACCTCTCTTCAATTTCCCATCATTTGTTGTCTCCACATTACATAGAAATCAATTTAATTTGGCCCAAATCTTAGATTTATAATATCTCATCAGTTGTTAAGCTTATTTCTCAGTTTTTAATGTCAATTGTATTTTTATTAATGTTTTCTTCTGCTACTCTTCACATCTACTAGATCACTATTTTATGTTTTTTTTTTCTCTACACATATTTTCAAATTTGCCTTTTGTTTCCTAAAACTGAGGAGAGCACTGAGTCTATAATCATCCTGCTAATTCCCTGTGCATGTGTTCTTCTATACTGGTTCTTATGCTTTTAAGATTTATTTAATTTTTAATGTATATGAGTACTAACCTGCAAATAGATACTGTATACCTACATACCTGGTACTCATGAGGGCCAGAAGAGGGAAGATCACACAGAATTGGAGTTATAGACAGTTATGAGCCCACCATAAGGATGCTAAAAATCTGAACCCCAGTTCCCTGCATGAGCAGAAGGTCTCTTAATTGCTGAGCCATCTCTCCAGACCCTGGTTCATCTTTTTGCTTTCTTATATTCCCTAGTATTGGCTATTCTGCATTCTGTACTGATTGTGTGCTTCTCTGTCTCCTGCAGGCCTGATGTTGAAGTGTCTTCATCCTAAGCAAATGTATATTCCCTGCCAGGAGGCAGTTGGCATGGTTGAAGTCTTCTGAAATCTAAGAAAGTTTTTTATCTGGAGAATCCTGTATCACTCCAGCATACTAACAAGATCCTGAAGTCTACAAGACAGCCAGACTCTGCCCGCAGTCTGTCAGGAATGTTAGTATTTCTGTTTTCTGCTCTATGTAGGACTAAACTAAAGGTCTTGCATAGGGTAAGAAGGAGATGAGATTATATGGTTGGTTTAAACTTACATCAAGGAAAGAAACTTGATAATTCATTTGCATATAGTCTGCTTCTATTGGATTACCTAATTTGGCAAACTTTGCTTCTTGACATTTATCGCTTTTGAAACTTGAACACTCTAATAACAAAATGTATTGGCTTCACTAACAATGGGAGATTCACGTGAGTCAGAAAATAGCAGAAAGAAAGATCAGAAAGTTTAGTAAGAATGTCCTCACTGGTCAAGGTGCTCACAGGACAATCACATGACTCAGTTCTCTTGCTTAAGAAACCACAGACTCTATTACATCCCAATTTCTTATTATCATTGTCAATGAACCTCTTTTTATCACTTAAGGTGTTATTATCTAATTCTCTGATGACTCTTAGTTGAAAACATCTTGACTAATCTAGTGGGTTGGAAAACTGTATGCGGCCACATTAATGTGTATCTCTTTAGCTATTAGTGAGGTTGAACACCATTTCAGTACTTGATCACTTTGGAATTTTTTGGCCTCTACTTTAAATTTTCTAGTTGTATCCCCTGCTGTTTCCTGGGTTTTTCATTTAGAATCCTTCTCTCTTCCTCCCTTCCTCTAGTTACTCATACAAGCACACACACACACACATTTTCTAAATATGTCTATGTCACTTTTTTTCTCAGTCATATATACTACAAATAGTTCTACCCAATATTTAATTTATCTTCTAGTTTTATTTATGTTCTTTTCTCATTCATTTTATTTTAGTTTTCATGTACTCAATTATATTTGTCTTTTCCTTTTATAGATCTAAGTTTCCTGTCTTATTTAGGAACAGTTTCCATACTATAAAGTCATACACTCTTTTCTTCTAAATTTGCCTCTGACATTTAAATTGTTCTATATGTCACAATTAGATATTTAATCAAGCTGTAATTTATTTTTGTATATGATGTGACACTTGATACAACCCTGTTTTCTTCCAGATGGATAGATATTTATGCCAGTATCCTTTAAAAAAAAATAAACCATTCTAGAGTTTCCATTTTTGCCGAGCTTCACTTTAGATGGCCACAGTCACCCTTACTGGTACTGAATACATTGAAATGCTAAATAAAATAGAAACAATTTTCTTCTGTTTGATGGTTGGGGCTGTGGGGGTGTGGGGGGATGGATTGCTCAGCAGCCAAAATTACAGTGAAAATCCAGACTGTGCTGGAGTACTGCAGGATCTGCCAGCGTACCCTGGAACTGTTTGCTCGGCCATGGTGACCAAGTACTTAGTGTACAAAGACAGAAGATAAAACAGGATCCTGAAACAATGAAAAGTCAGGCCAGAGATGCCGAGGTAAAACAGACATGACACATGACACTGCCTTGAATACATAAGAAACAAAAATATTCAACAGAGGGAGACAGAGAAAGTCTTCTTTCTCAACCATTGCTTTTAGTAGAACAGAGAGAAAAGGAATGGGCAGGGAAAGGGAAAGAGAGGGGAAAGTGGAAAGGGGAGGGAAAGAAGGGAAAGGGAAGAGGAGGGGAAGGAAAAGACTAAGATGAGGAAGAAGGGAAGGAAAAAGAGAAGAGGAGAGAAGGAAGGAAAAGCAGGCTTAGAGATCACTCTCTATATCTACCCAGAATAGTTCATTAAAATATGGAATAGATTTTGGTGGACTGCACACCAAGACACTTGGCAAAAATTAATCTCAATCTTTTCTGAGGAAATAAATTTAAGGTAGGTTTCTACCATTTCTCCAAATAAGGATCCCAAAACAAACGCACATTCAAAAATCATAAACAAGGAATTAAGCCAGGAAGCATGAGTCAGCAGAACCAAAAAACAGCAGAAGTCAGCCCACAGAAGCTGTAGACGTTGAAATGGTTAAATGTCAAAAATTAGGGGGGTGGGGATGGAAGGAGGGAGGAGTTTATAAACTCCAGTTTACACCAAGTAAAAATGGCGAAGAATTCCTGGAAAGGAGCTGTGTCTTCACAAGCTGACTGACTGGATAGAATATCAATGACACAAAGAAGTTTGCAAGTCACAGGTCCAGAGTCTAAAGCCAATTCATTTTGGAATATCTTTAGAGCCAATCTTTGCTTTCCTCTGTGGCAGAACTAACATCAGGCAACTAGCAAACAAAGCTTAAATGAACATCCTGATAAACGGATTAAGAGCTTTAGATAGTATTCCTCATCAATCAAAGGACCAGTGATGCCCTTTGAGGTGAGAGTTGTGCTTTCCTGGTAACATTCGTAAAGTAATGTGAGAAAAATTGAGGAGAATGAGACTATGGAACTCAAACAAGTTACTGTTGGGACAAATATATCCTAGATACAGAAAATTGTTCCTTAGTATTTGTTTCCCCTACACAAATGTTCTCCTCCGTGCATACTGACATATGCAAATCAATATATTCCTTTTGAACTAGAAATATTCTGGAAGGGCTAAGATTACTTCCTTTACTTCTGAAAGTAAAATATTCTAGCCAAAATATCTTCTCTCTTAATCTCATAGGAACTGAGAATGAACAACCTGTAAATGTCATGACTGTAGGGAGGACTAGGCCAAAGGGCACAGGGTCAAAATGAGAAACACACCTCCAGGAAGAGGCAGTGATTAATAGAAAGATTTTTTCCTTCTACACTAAGAATAAACATGAAAAAGAGATTAGACAGGGAAAGCTCTAGAAAACATGAGTTTCTCTTGTTTAATTAATCTGCATAATCTATATTAAAATTTTAAACATATGATACCACATTTGTTTTGTGGGTCTGACAGGTTTGTTGTTTGTAAAGCCACGAACTTAAGTACTAGTCCAAAAAAAGATTCATTTTTGAAATGGTTGTTGCTTTCCAAATTTCAAAAAGAAATAACATACCTCTATTTGTGCTCACATCAAACTTGGAAAATTCTTTATTTCTTCAGCCACATCACAACAGTAACTGTTTAAATAAACTTCAAGGAAGGGAGAAAAATTCCTAGTATTATATTTCTACCAAAATATAAGCTTACTTCAATCATATAAAACTACTAACTCCTAAAAATTATACCCATGTGTAAAATTAAACCAGAAGGTAGGTTTTAAGAGCAAATGATTCAATTTAAATATGATCTAAATTAAATTTCAGTCTCAGTGATGTGAATTAATTTGTCTTAAATCTAATCAATTTTAGGCCATTTAAAAGAAAAAAATGTGTGAAGTTAAAATAGTAACTAACATTTTGAATAGTTTTTTTATACTCATGAATTAAAATAATAAATGCCCTTGCTCCATTTACAAATTCCACCCTTTAAATACCAGTTAAAGTGGTGTTTCTTAAGCTGAGAAAAAGCCTATCAGTGGGATCCAACCAGCTCTTTTTATTTTATTTTCTTTCCTTAAGGAAATAGCAAGGATTGAAGTACCTTATACATTTTAAAGGTTTGTTTTGCAAAATTCTTGTTCTATGTCCATGTGAGGTGAAACAAATTATACAAAATGAGTCTCTTTCTCTGTCACAATAGAAGCCCACATGAAAGCCGCTATGCTCTTAGGAATTAGCATCAAACATTTAAAAGCATTTTGAAGAAGGAAGAAAGTAAGTACCAGGGGTTTCCAGCTGTGTGTTACTAGGACCACAGCAGTCAGCAAATGGGGTAGAGGAGGCACAGGCTTAATGGCGTAGAGGAGGCACAAATTTTATTCAACCTAGAAATTTTATCACAAAGAAACAGACCAAGAGGCCAGCTACTACAAACAAGATCTAAGAACAACAAAAGGCCACCTGAAGCAAACCGAGACTTGGTTTCTCGTCAAATCACACACCCACAAATGGTCTGTAGGGTGATGGATGAAAAGTGGGGAGCATGGGGGCAAAGATCCTATCACAATGCTAAAGGGAAGTTCCACATCTTCACAACAGCTTCTACTCAGCTCCTGACTCTTTCTACATGTTGGCCACGGGCATGAAGCTCACTGTCAAGTACTGCAGAGATATCACCCTGCTTTTCAATATGTACGTGATCATATTTGAAATTGACATCTCCATAATATGCAGAGCAGGGTCACCGATCATAGTCTCTGATGACATGAAAATGGTGTAATTGTTGACACAGTCTGTGCAGCTCCTTAGCTTACATTTTCAGCCTTTCTCCATGTAGCTATTGGTCCGTGCATCCCTAATAGCCATTTTTAGCTCCCCCCTACCCCTTTACCCCAACTCCAGCCAAAGCAGCTCCATACAAAGAGAACACATGTCCTACAAGTAGACCTATTCAATTTAACCCCCATTTACCATAGACTGCCACTTAATGATACAAATTCTTAGTTTCAATAAATGGGTTTGAATTCAGTGATATATACAGCATTTCTTGTAGATATATTAGTAATGGCTACAAAACACACATTTCCTCGTGTATGGATACGTTTAGAACTTAATTACTGCAACCCATTGTCATACGGTAATCTTAACAAAGTCATGAAAATGCTAGGATAAAAATGAATATACATAGGCCAAGTAGTGGTGGCACATGCCTTTAATTCCAGCATTTGGGAGGCAGAGGCAGGCAGATTTCTGGGTTCGAGGCCAGCCTGGTCTACAGAGTGAGTTCCAGGACAGCCAGGGCTACACAGAGAAACCCCGTCTCAAAAAACAAAAAAACAAAAACAAAAAAAAAGCAACAACAACAATAAAATGGAATATATATTTAAGATTAAAAAAAGTTTCACCTAAGTGAAAAAATAAAAGAGAAATCTTTCAATTAATACTGTTAGTATAAGAATTGATGGTTAAAGACTGGCAAGGATGGTGGACACAATTCTGTAAATCTCAGCAGTTAGAAATCTGGAGACACAGAAATAACTGTGAACTTGAGAGAGCAGCTTGAGCTACAGAGTGAGTAGCAAACAAGCTCTGTCTCAAAACAAAACCATAAACAAATATCTAAACAAAGTAAAGCACAAAAGGCAGCAAGTCTTTTCTTCCACAGCCTCCATTAACCAAAACATTAGAAGTTCCAAATTGTGTAAAAATACAAGAAAGAGAATTAAATGAACATAAGTCAGAATATAGAATTTTAAAATGACTATAGAACATTAGAACTAATACATGATCTTTAGACTCTTGATGCAAGATCAATTAACAAAATTAACTTTTTCACATAGGAGAAATTAACATTTATAAACTGAGATACTAAAATGCCCTTCATGCCAACCAATGACTGGTCTAAGTTGAGGCCCCCACCACTGAGAGCCCACATCCTACACTGCATCAGTGATCAGGAACTGAAGGCAGGATAGCCCAGAAACCTAGAGTAGAACCAAATATGACGGGCATTAAAAAAAAATCAATGAAATCATTCCTAATGATGTTCTGATGTATTCGCAGATTCATGCGTAGTTCAGTCATCATTACAGAGGGTGCCTACAGCACCTGTTAGGAGCAATACAGACACCCACAGGCAATCATTAAGCAGGAGAGAGTCAAGCTTGGAGGTCCCCATCAAGTCCCACCCCTTGGAGCCCTGGGAAACCTCCTTAAGATGAGGAAGAATTATAGGAGCAAGAGGGGTCAAGGTCACAGGGAGATCATCAACTGAGCAGGGCTCCTAGAGACTCACAGAGACGGAAGCTGCTGCCACAGAGCTTGCGTGGGTCTGTGCTAGGTCCTCTACATGTATGTTATGGTTGTTGGCTTGGGTTTTATGGGGACTCCTGACAGTGGGACTGAGAGTGTCTGTGACTCTTTTGCCTGCTCTGGGGACCCTTTTTCCACCTACTAGATTGCCTTGCCCAGCCTTGATGTAAGTGTTTGTGCCTGCTCTTATTGCATCTTCTGGTACCAAGTTCCACTGATGCCTCTGGGAGACTTGCTGTCTTCTGAGGGGCAGGCAGGAGTGGGGGAATGGGTTTGGAGGAGAAGAAAATGGGGGGACTGAGAGGAATGGAGAGGAAAAGCTGTGCTGGGGATATGGTGTATAAGAGTGGAATTTTTTTAATGATATTCACAATTACATTGAATAGTTTAGTAAAAGTGATGAAGCATTTCCCTGACAACTATGAAGCATGACTTAAGAGTAACTGGAGAACAAAATAAATGAGAAAACATACTATGTTCATAGATCAATATTGACAAAGTGACTATTTTCTCTACATTATTCTATACATTCAACCCTCATTCAATCAAAATCTTAGCATGTGTTTTGTAGAAATAATAAAACTGACATGAAAATGAAAATTACTTATAATACTAGACTCAGGTTTTATAAAACAAGTTAGAAGAGCCATACATCCAAATTTCAATATTTATTAAAAACTTGTAATAATCAAGACAGTTCACAGTAGCCTACAACACATAACAACTATGTAGCATAGGGCATCCATAAATGTACCCACTTAATGATATATATATATATACATATATACACATACACACATATATCTACCTTATTTTCAACTTAAGTATCAAAATAACTTTCCATAGAAAGGCTAGAGCTTTTTTATTTTTCAAACATTATTTGTTGGGTTAGAGAGATGGATGGGTCAGTGGTTAAAAGCACTGATTGCTCTTCCAGAGGTCCTGAGTTCAATTCCTAGCAACCACACAGTGATTCACAACCATCTGTAATGAGATCTGATGCCCTCCTCTGGTGTGTTTAAAGAGATCTACAGTGTAAATAAATACATCTTTTTAAAAAAAATTTGTTTTTATTTTAGGTGTAGAGCTGTTTGCCTGCATATCTACACTAGGTATATACAATGCTCACAGGGGCCATAAAAGGGAGAAGATTCTTTGGACCAGGGTTACAAAGGGATATAGGTTGCTATGTAGATTCTAGGAAGCAAAGCATGGTCTTCAGGAAGAACAGCTAATGCTCTTAACCCATGAGCCATCTCTCCAACACAAAGGTCAGAGCTTTTTTAACATCCATGCTGGATGTTAAAACAACTTTTTACCCACATGGAAAAAATAAATTAAATTATACCTTCCCCTCACCATTATGTGCTGTGTCATTTTATACAAATTGAAACTGAACATAATGCTAAGTGTAAAAACTAAAAAGAGCCAGGCGGTAGTTGTGCATACCTTTAGCCCCAACACTCAGGAGTCAGAGGCAGGCAAATCTCTGAGTTCCAGGACAGCCAGGGTTACACAGAGAAATCCTGTCTTGAAAGACAAACAAACAAAATAACTTGTTTTAAAAAAAAACTAAAATAATTTTTAAAACCAAATATATAATTCAATATTATTTAATGTAATTTGTTTTTAAGTGCTTAGAATTTTTGATCCACATAAGTGAGTTGTATACTCTAACAAAGTTCATTGTGATTTCTCAGTACAGACCTACAAGTGCATGCATGAAGTTCAATATCATGTTTACCACTTAAATCGTCACCGAAAATTTCTCTAAAGTACTACTATGGCACCTATTTCATGCTTTAGGCAACACTTTTTCAAGGATAACTTCACATGGTTCAACCTGGCAAATTATAGTTGACCCAAGTCATGCTCTAAAGCTCTGTAATGTGTGTTTAGATGGTACTTCCTCCCCGTTTTATACATAGCTTTCCTGGACTCAGTGATGATCTGAACTGTCATGGACATGTCCTTTCCTAGTTTACCTGAGACCCAGAGGCATCCTAAAGTAAGACTTTATATTTAGTGATGGTCTTATCAATGACAAGATCCAAAAGGTGCAGGGGTTGAAGAGGGAAGTCCATTGGCTATAGCAGTGGCCTTTTCTAAGTCCACGGTGGGTCAGTCAGCACAAGTACAGGACAGGACTCTAAAGCATCTCTTCCAGGTCAAGATGTTGCTATGTACCTGGGCAATCAAAGGGTCTTGGTGGGGTAGAATGTACACTGATAGTAAGCTCAGTCAAGAACCAGTCTTTCATTCTTTTAAAGATCAGTGTTTGTGAGGGGTGATTTTAACATGATAAAGCATGCATGCTTTAGAAGTAGTTTGATGAAGCTTAGTGGGTGTATGACCATGGAAATGCCATGACACTTCTGTCATTCTAAACGCTCTCTTGGTCCCTTCCCTTCTACTGGGGTAGGCCAGTTGGTCTTCTATCACTGTAGATTAGATAGTTTCTTTTCTTTTTCTTTCTTTGATAAAAATAATTCACAGAAATTTACATTTTAGCTTAGGTCCATTAATTATGTCAAGAAACCATAACTCATGTGGTCACATTTCCCCAAGACTATGACACTGCTGTTGCCGTTTTGACAGCGATGTGAAATTTAAAAATTAGAAAAACAAATAATCAACCTAAGCTAGACTCTAGAGAATTCCACCAGCTGAAAACAAGAAGAGATGCAAAACACACATTTTTATCTTAGGAAACATTTAGACGGTTTGTTTTCTGCCATGCTATCATCTTCCAAAACTGAAATGAAATATAGTTAGGGAAGAGTGTGGCTAAGCAACCCTCTTACCTGTGGGAAGGTGCAGTGTGATATTGTTGCAGAAGTCTGTGAAGCAGCATTCAGTTTTGGTCACGTTGTTGGAACTGTGACAGAAGACCTGAGCATTTAATTCCGGGAGGGACACGCATGATTTGATCACCTGCTCTTTCCCATTGGTTAGCATGACAGAGGCCCAACATGCTCCTTCAGTTTGGCAGGTAAAGTTTGAAGAATCACACAAAAGACAGACACACTTCAGTCCTGGAAAGAGTAAGGCAAGAAGTTTTAAAAGGCAGAAGATGGCAGAGAGTTACTTTGTAGTGCTTGAGAATAGAAACCAAACTTAACAAAACGTGAAGACGAGTTTTAAAATGTGATAAAGATGCCCTCTTGATCCTGTGTCTAGTTATTATAATTGATACAGTTGTCCCTATAGTTACTGTTTTCCTGGTCCATGCTCTAAATCCTTCTTAAGCTCAATTGGTTTTCTCCCAAATCGATAGCTCCTATGAAATGCTAGGAAACAGTATCTCAGCAACAAGAGAAGCCTGCTGGCACAGCTTCCAGAACAATGACAGAGGCGAGGGCAACTGCAACCTAACAAACCAGCACACCCTGTTCACTTACACTTCTCCAAACTTTTAAATGAATGTGCTGAGCACAAAACAAATTTTAGAAACGCATAGATCTCAAACCGGTGGTGATGCTTCTATTCTTTGCATCTCAAAGCTGTTATGGTTGTTGTAGGCACATTTAAGGCATTGATGGATCATTCTACTTGCCCCCCCCCTCCACCTAGGAATGTATTTTAGAATGACAGCCATTCAAATGCAGACTTTAACCTTCAGACAATTTTTAAATGTGTACCTCTATTCCACAGAAGAATAAACATTGATAATAGAGTTTAATGTAATGTTGACAATAAAACGTTCAAAACACTGACATTGTTAAATTAATCTGTTTATTAACAGCATCTTAACATTCTTCTTAGCATATACACTCATACTCTCACAAATACACGTTCAAGTGGATTGATGTTTCTGTCTTGATATGAAATGTTGTCAGTATAGAGTACAGAGGTTAGAATTTATTCAGATTTTCATTTCAAAAGATCATTTCTAAATACTCCAATTTGTAGTATTTCTGTCGTGACTTGAATGAATATTTTGTTAAATCATAACTGTCCCCCAAATTATCTTAATATCCAAAGTTGTAAACACTATTAATAAAAATTAGTCTTTAAATTTCTAATTACTAAAGCTAGATCTAATTTTATACTGATAAAATATTCAATTTATAAATGACTAATCATGAATAAATGCCCTTTTTTATCCGTAGTAAAGATCTGTAGTAGAATCAGATATTTTAGGTTGGCTGACCTTTCATAGAGCCAGGTGTATAAAACCTAGTGATTAAGAAACGTGTTAAGGAGGCTAGAGAGATGGTGCAGCCATTAAAGGCTGAGGCTCACAACCTAAGAAACTCAAACACGTTTTAAGATAGAGAATGCTTTTAACTTCAGCACTCAAGAGGCGGAGGCGGATGAATCTCTGCAAGTTCCAGACCAGCAGGGATACATAGTAAGACCCTGTCCAAACCAACAACAATAGAAGCGTGTTAAATCAGTTTCCCATATAAAAGAGTAATCACATAAAGAGCAGCCTTTAACCCAGATGTCTCTAATTGTGGAATCATAGCATTTCCCAACCTGGCAAGTGTCTTCAACACCTGACTGTACAAGCTTTGCGATCTCGGACATTATTTGGTCCCTCTGGGTGTCATCTGAAAGGTGCTAACTACAATGACAACATACTTAATCATCCTGTTGCTATGGAGACTAAATTAATCATATAAATCCTTTGCACCCACTTCTGGCACATAGGAAATATGACACAAGCATTAGTAACAGCCTCTCCTAACACTCAAAAAAGTTCAACTAGTTTTCTTACAGGAACCATCAGCAGACCTCCATCATCCACTCAGGAGTAGCTGCAGGAAGCAGGATACAGCAACCACTCAAAAGGCCTAGCAAAGAAATGTGTCTCTGCTCTACCAGTGGGACTGAGTGTCCTCATGCCTTGCAAGGGTTTCCTCTGATCCTACTACTTTCTAGCATCTGATAATAAGATATAAATGTAATGTAACAAACAAAAATAGCAGAGGAATTACAACTCAGGTTGGTCTGTACTGTTTTGATAAATTTCAATGCATTTCTTAAATTTTACCACAGTCAGTACAAACAGGAAAGGGAATCTGCCCGGGTATTGTTCCTCACTTGCTGGCTGACTTTGGGGAACAACAGTGTCCTTCGAAAATGAACCAAAGTGAGTGTACTAGGTCCAGAAATCTTGAATTCCCCAATGGAGAATGCACTATCTGCACTTGACAGATATGATGACTCTAAATTTATAATTTGTAAAAATCTGATATTATAAAGCATGAAAAGCACTAGCCACTCTGTCTGGTCTGTACTCTCATAGGTAAGAGGCTGGAAGTCAGTAGACTACTTTTGACATACTATCTCAAAGCCCTTGTCACTATGGTTATCAGAATCTTCAATTGTCTGGACTCGAGAGCTGTCTCAGCAATTAAAAGTGCTTGGTTCTCCTGTCCAGGACCGGGATTCGCTCCTTGCCCACCAAATGGATGTTCATGATTAGCTGTAACTCCATTTCCAATGCATCCATTCCCCTTTTCTGGTCTTTCTGGGCACCGCATGCACATGGTACCCAGACATACATGTAAGAGAGAGAGCCATATATATAAAATAATATAAAGACATATTTTTTAAAAATTGAAATTTTGTTTCCAGGAGAGCTAAGCCAGGAAGTCCAGACAACGAACTAAGGGATACAGGGCCCCACTGAGTGAGAACGGCCATTAAGAGCTCAACATTTAAGCTGACTTCATTTCCATTTATTATGGTGTACAATTCTCACGACACTTGGCTGTCAGTATCTGCATTTTACAGATATGAAATGAGGCACAAAAAACATCAAGTAATTGACTGAATGTAACAACCTTTAACTTACACAAGCAATCTTGTTTCTGTCCCACCAAAGCTGCCGTGGTGGCAGGAACCAGTCTCGTCACCCCACTAGTTTCTAGGGACTAAATAAAATATATTGATATAAGAGAAATGAATTAATCATCACTACTGATATCGAAAATTTTGATCTGTTTTATTTCAATGAAGTTTAAGACCAGGTAGATATTTTTCTAACACCAGTTTACTGTCAGGACAGATAGTCAAGTAAAAATCAGGAGGATGTGCCCTGCAGATAGAACAAATATCTAAATTTTTGGTTCTAAATTCTGCATTAAGCAAGCCTCTGTGAGACACATCCCCTATATTTCTTTTCAAATCACTGACTGTATCTTAATTAAAATCATTATATCGTATTTCTAACCAAGGGATGATCTGCATTTTCCACTCATTTCTTAAGAAGCTGTAGAGTTTCTTTCGGTTTAAAATGAAAGTTACAAAGCAGGATAATATCAGGCCTTAGAGAAGACACAGAAAACATCGCCCCACTTTAAACCTTGCATAACAGAAAACGCTGACAAAATTGAGGATTGTTAATGGTAATGGTTTCAAACATCTGCTCAATGTCCGCACTGTCTCCAGGTCAATTGGCAGTCCACTGCACTGACGGGGAACATAGAGCAAGCTAAATGAGACCTATGATGTAAGAGTAATCCAGGCCACATTCTCTATCTCCTCTCTGACTTCTCACCAATCCTCTCTGCAGTTGCCTTTGTACAATTAGAGAATGTTTACGTCAGCCATGCTCAACACTGAACCGTAAGCTGCCAATTAAAATGGAAGTTGCGGTTATTGATTTGATTTATGCTTTTCTTATTTTGTTTCTTTAAACCTGATGCTAATTGAGTCAGTTCTTCTAGAGTATTCCATGGCAGGGTAAATCTGGTCGTTAGCAGATAACAGCCCCTCCTTGTGATTCTTTATCTTATGCTTTCCCTTACAATGTACTTAAGTCATATGGTGTAAGACAGCAAATGAAGTTGAAGAAAGAGGCAATTATCTGTAATAAGGAGGTCTATTAGACCTTTCCCAACACGAGGACTGCACTTTTCTCGTGTCTCTTCCCACCCCTTTAATTATCTCCTTTTTTCTCCTTCTTTGCCAATTAGTCTATAAAAGCCAAGACATCTGTTACCCAAAAGACATCTGTTACCCACATCTACCAAATGATGTGCACATTCCTAATCAAACAGAAAGTAAATTTTCATCCATTTCTTACACATGATGACCAGCACACCCTGTTGGCCGAAGTGTAAAAATTATTAGGCTACAATGTGTGAGTGAGTGTGTGTGTGTGTGTGTGTGTGTGTGTGTCTTTAGATCCTATGTCACTAAAAAGACAAAATTTTTGGCAAATAATTTGGGCTAGTTCTTTCAGTATATTGGCTTTATCTTACCTGTTTCCTACATCGTGAGACCATATGCTGAACTATGTAGTGAACACGTCGAACATCTGACTTCATACTCACACCTCTTTCCCCAATGCTTAGTTTACTTTGTCCGATAGCTCTACTTTTAGCCCAGGCTATCAAGCCCAATTTCCTTTTTTAATTTAGATTGTGTTTGAGATGTGACCTTCTGAATGTTTAATCTTTTCATCATTTGTAGGCTTCTGAAATAACAAAGGGGAAAATCCAAGCTCATCAAAGAGCTGGAAGTGCACTGGAAAGACACAAGACAAATGGCAGCTGAGAGTCTAAAAGGATTTGCCCTGTGGCCCTTTCTTGCCTCCCTTTTAGACTGATCTTACTATGTTACTACACTGCCCAGACTGGTATTGCATTTAGGGAATCCTCCTGTCTCAGCTTCCCAAGGGCTTGGACTGTAGGCACATACAGCGACATCTGGCTTTGCCTTTCTTATTGGTAAAGAGAAAGCAGAACTGAAGACTAAAACAGTGCTAAAGAAATGTGGGCAAAATAAATGCAATGCTTTGGTCTAAAGGGCTTTTGATACAGACTTGTCACATAGAAACTCTATTTGATGGGCCGTCTCTGAGAAAATCCTGTGCAGCGTGTCCCTCACGCCTCTAACTCAGGGAAGCATGCCCTGCTTGCTCAGAAGCAATGCAATACCTGCCAAGAGGGAGCCCATCCAGGAAGCCCGGTTTAACTTCCAACCACTAGGCTCAGGAAGAGCACAATGCACTGACCATTCATTCGGAGCTTCTCAATAGAAACACAGTATTTAATAAAAAGTGGTTAACTACCAGAATCCAGGCCTTAAACAAATTTCTTAGTCGTTCCCAGACCCCACCAGTTTTCCTGGCTTCTGTTGCTCTGAGTTTGCATCCTTATCTCGGTATAAGTGCCTTAGCAATTCTTGTCTGTGAAGGATAGGAAGAGAGCACTGGAGTTGAAACAGATAGAAGGCAAAGTTGATACTTTCAAATCACACAAATGTTTCAGGTAGTGTGAGAGTCCTACTGTTTCACCACCCATCTGAACTTCTCTAGTCAATGTTAAAGACGGTCTACCTAGTAAGGGTAGTATCAAATGAGAAGATACTGGTCTTTCCACTATCTGCAAATTTTAAGGAAATAAAAGGGGAAGGATGGAAACCTGAAGGTATTGCAGGCTCTGTGAATGGTGTCAGATATTCAGGGACACTTGATTAATTCTTTAATCATACAAAGTATGCCCGCTGTCATAGAACACATACTCAAAAGACTCGTGAGTCAAATGAGACTCGTGAGTTCCACGCCCTGAAAGCTGAGGACTCTATAATCTTTCATCTTTCATGCAAAGAAAAATGTTTCCGAATAATATTTCAAAAAATAATGTGTAATAAGGCCAAAGTGTGTTGTTTACTTATAGCCTCAATGTTGTCACAAAGCATAGAAAAGATAATTATGGTGACATGAGGTCATAGTGCAATTTAAAAACCAGAAAGTTATCATTTGCATGTTTTTGCTTATCAGCATAGGTTGCTTTTCACGGATCTGTCTCAAAAAGATTACAGTATTAGCCTCAGAGATCCTACAACATGTCACATACAAAAATCAGCAATTAGGGGGTATTGCCTAGTTAGCTGATATGTGACAAAACTTTTTGTGTAGATTCTATTAAAATATCTCTTAAAATAAGTGAATATAAAGATAGAAGAAATGTTATGGGAAGATGGCAGTCCACTCCTTCAGATCATTGGAGGTTAGGCACCAATGGGCAACAGGCTGGGTAGCCAGGGTGGGACTTGTGTGGTGACTACACAGTGCAGCATAATCTAAAGTCTTTTCCTCTTAGAGAGGGTGCAGACTGTTTTGAGTCTCTTGACCAAGTCTCCATTTTGTAGTTTTGTGTAACAGGAAATACCCAATCTGGAGTATCTCATCAGAAACCAATAGCATCCTCATCATGGGACACTGTTCCTCTGACACACTCTTAGGTAGCTTTCTCTCCTTTCATCCTTAGGGAGCTTTCTGTCCCTTCATCCTTTAAAATGTAACGTCCGCTGCTCAGGAGACTAGCAGTACTCAGTAGACTCCAGTCATGTCTAGAATATAGTAAGTCAACAATGCTAGAGGCCCACAGGCTAAAAGTCTGAGCTCTTCCTTCCTTTTTAATGTTATCACTGGTCTCCTTTGCATGGCTCTTAAAACGAATCTTCCCCCTCTTGCCTTTGTTCCTGTTCCCTTCGCCCAAGGTACCTCCCCTCTTCCTTCTAATTCGTTAGGCCTCAGCTCAGATGTCTCCCCCTGGGTAAAATCTGCAGAATTCTCCTGATCAAGAATCTGTTCCTTGCTTCTCTTGGTTCTTTCCACATATCTATAATTAAGCTCATTTATTGTATTTGTACCAGTACAATGAAAATGTTACAAAGCGAGACCTTCACCATTTCCATCCAAGAACATTCCCAACACCTACAGCAGGGTCTCACTGTGTTATACTGGTGTGATAGGGGTGGGCTGGACTATAGGGGTGAGCTGGACTATAGGGGTGGGCTGGACTACAATTTGTACAAAACTGAAAACTATAGATGCATTCAGAGCTAAAATTCATACAGCCTATAACTATTTTTGTCATCATGTTTTTTTCCAAGTCTTACATGTGAGTTGTTCATATCTAAATCCATTAATACAACTTAGATGCTGCTATTACACTCATTCCTTCCAGATGACGTCACAATCACACGTTTTCTTTGTTATGATCATTTAATGGAAGGCACAGCACTGTCGTTGTCGGTGAATGTAGATAGTAGGCAGTATTTTCTTATTTTTAGACATTTTGGTTGTTTTCAGTTTTTGCAAACAAATAACACTGTGATGAGCCTTTCTTAGGCAGGAGTCCCAGACTGGAATTACAACATTCAACATTCTTGATAGCTATTGTGAAAGAATTTTCCAGAGCTGCTCCATTTAAGTTTTCCACTGGTATTGTATGAAAGCACCACAGGATGAGCGTCAGTGTTTGGTTCCCTGAAATAAGATGACAGTTGTAGCTTATACTAACCTTCATTTCCCAGCTAAAGGAGTTAACTTTTGTTTTTCCAAATATTTATTTGGTTTCCTGTTGGATAAGATTTTGGTTGTTTGTGTTCATCTCCTGTGAATCTTTTCTTTTTTAATAACTTGTAAGAGTGTTTGTAACGATGGAAGCCCTTATCATTTCCCTATTTCATACGTGCTGCTTTCTCTTAACCCTGTCTTCATTTGTTTGGTTGGTTGGTTCTCTCTTGTTGTACTGAGGGTGAAAGCCCAAGAATTCTAGCAAATGCATGAGTAGTTGGTTTTTTTGGTTTTATGATTCTCTCCTTGTCAGAAACCAATCCAGCAATATGCATGCTATTGAAATGACAGTAAATTACCCATAATCCTCATGTTCCCAAAATGACTACTGTTACTGGCTTCTCCAAATCTCTTTATATAGAGTTCATACTTAGATACGTGTAGACTCATGTTTTACTTGAAATGTCTTCCTTGTCCTAAACCTTGGCAAATCTTCTCTCTAGATATATTCTAAATATTCAGTATTTACTTTCAATTTACGAATAGTCACGGACAGTTCATTTTTACATGCATATGGAATTTTGATGTGTATTGAACATGTTGCTAATACACATTTCTCTTTAGAACATTCGAAGACATACCTTTTTTTTAAAATCTTTAAGCGTTAAAAGGTTTTTAGAATTATTGTTTGCCATAGGCCAAGCCCTGGGTTAAGGAAGAGAGTGGGGGAGGTGGGAGGTTAACAGCGTGCCCTAAAGGACTTTTGCCCATTAGGTATAAAGGTTGACTGTGTTACAACAAGCATGCTTGAATACACGCTGTTGGAACACCGAGGTGGGGCATTGCTTCACCCAACTAGGGCTGGGGACAAGAAACTCAAGGCAATTGGGCGGGGGACCCGGAAAAGCTTCTTTGCAGCCAGCTCTGCTATTGTCAGACAGCCAGGAAAAACCACAGCAGCCGGGGAAACCGCGGCAGCCCTCGCCCACCAGACGGGCATGGAGTGTCTCGCCTGCCCCCTCCCTGTCAGCGGCTTCTGTCACTCCCACTCTCCAGCTGGAAGAGACTCCCAGCTTGCTGCCCACTCCATCACCACCTCCGGTGTCCCAGTCACCAGCCTCCACGGGGGGCCCTAGGGCCTGTATGCCACGGAGAATGATCAGTCCTTTCCCCTGGCCTGTATAGAGGGGCTCCAAGCCTCCTGGACTCGGGCTGTCTCTCTGGCCGCTGGCCATGTAGGGCACTGCAGAACACCTCTTTGTCCCCACCTCGCAAACTCCAGGCTTGCTTTGTCTCTTACTTCAGAGCCCAGCAAAGGGAGACTTACTCCAGGGATGGAATGGTTTCGGGGGGCATCTGGGTACCACCTAGTGGCTGCAGAGATAGTATGCAGGCCACCGGGGCCACGTTTACATGGTGGCCTCTACCAAGATCATGAACAATAAAATCTCACATCCCAGATTTCCCTTGGTTGAAATTTTAGAATCCCACCACTGCAGTATGAACTGCATTACTCTGGAAAACCTACCCTCCTAGCTTATGTCTGCAACCAGGTAAGGTGGGACATGCCTCTCAAAAGCAAGGATGGCCTAAGTCAAAGATCAAGGGATTATCTTTGGAAAATTTCAAATGCTAAAATTAACTATCCTTTAGAATGTTAAATTTATTTTAATTTCCTATTTGCTAATACAAATTGATATACAAAATTTCCCAGTAAAGGCTCTGTCAGAAGTAAGGCACAAATCCTGATTTTTGGTCAGCCTACACCTTTATATTGCTTTACCAGGACTTGGAGGATAGTGTATATTTTAGATATAGATATAGATTAGAGATAGAGATAGAGAGAGGGAGAGAGATAGAGAGAGGGAGAGAGAGAGCAGAAATAATTTAATCATATATGCTTTAATTGATAATAGATTGTTGATTACAAGTATACCAGTATACAATTTTAATATTGTTTCCATGGAAAATAACAAGCAATTAATGCCACTCCGGCAGAATGCAATTTTGAGCAATATCATGTAATATCGCATTGGAGAGTGAACGTGTGTAAAGAAGGCAGCATTTTAGGAGTCATGCACTAACCAGGACAGGTAAAAGCCAAACTGGATTTAAGGTCCTAAGCCTAGCTTTAGTCACGTTGTCTTTGAAGAATATGTCTCAACCAATCACTCTGAGAAAGTATTCTTAGATGATCATGAATGTTCCCTTCAGTTCTATGGTGGTTTGAATAGGTATGGCCCCCCCATAGACTCGCGTGTTTGAAAGCTTGGCCCACAAAAAGTGGCACTGTTCAGAGGTGTGGCTTTGTTGGAGGAAGTGTGTCACTATGGATGTGGGCTGTGAGGTCTCATGCATGCTTGAGTCTGCCCAGTGGGACAGTCTTCTTCTGCTGCCTGTGGATCCAGATGTAGAACTCCTGGGTCCTCGAGCACCACATCTGCCTACATACTGCCATGGCGGGAACTCCATGATGATAATGAACTAAACCTCTGAAACTGTAAGCCAGCTCCAATGAAATGTTCTCTTTTATAGAGTTGCTATAGTCAAGGTGTCTCTTCACAGCAATGGAAACTCTAAGACAAGGTCTAAGATTCTGCAACTCTAAGGGATGACTGCTCCATACAATGGTGTCATCATACCGTGAGAGCAGTATGTGTGAGAATACACCCAGAGAATCAAGGATTTTCCATGTTGGAACCACAGGTTAGGAAGAAACATGTTCCAGAGAGTTTACCCTGATCAGGCTGAAGCCAGTCATAAGAATTCATCCTTTGGAGGTCTCTGAAGGTGTGGAGGTCACCACCTGATGCTTTCTCTCTTCAATGAAGTGTAGAGAATCCAAGAAACAAATGGGAGAGGACCCCAAGAGTGTGAATGCAATGATAAGAGGAGAGAAAGCTGACACCCAATCCTAACTTAACAATAAAGACAATAAGAAAACTAATGAATTCAAAGAAGAAACTAAAATTGTAAAGCAAATGATCAATTGGTAATTAATCGTTAAATTCCAGGGCTGGAAGAAGTAGTCCTCAAGTGTTCTTAGGGGCTCACTCATTGAAATGTTGACTCTAGGAATGTGATGGAGATATCACAATCCATATGTACACCCCCTACAATGGTAGGTCAGATATGGTCAAGAATAGATGAATCTAGAAATAACAGGGAGCTCCCTGAAGGAAGAAGTGGATCTAGCTAAAAAGACTGACAAGAGAGGTGTCTTAGTTGGGGTTTTACTGCTGTGAACAAACACCATGATCAAGGCAGCTCTTATAAGGACAACATTTAATGGGGCTGGCTTGGGTTCAGAGGTTCAGTCCATTATCAAAGTGGGAGCATGGCAGCTCTGGGTAGACATGGGGCTGGAGGAGTTAGGAGTTTTACATCTTCACCTGAAGTCCAATAAGAGAAGACTGACTTCCAGGCAGCTAGAAGGAGAGTCTGAAAGCCCACAACTACAGTGAACACTTCAACAAGACTACACCTACTCCAGCAAGTCCACATCTCCAACTAGTGCCACGCCCTGGGCCAAGCATATTCAAACCACCATGGGAGGGGTTGAAATAGGAAGAATGGGGCAAGTGATTAGAGAAGTGTGTGTGTGTGTGTGTGTGTGTGTGCGTGCGTGTGTGTGTGTGTGTGTGTGTGTGTGTACTGATCCCCGTGTCCCTTTCAAATATTGACCCCAACGCTCATCGATCTAGCCTAGATATTCACAAGAATTTGTATAATGCAAAAAGAAAGGGCAGCAGTTCCTGGCCCTATCTGCATAGAAGATGGGTAGGAGTGGGAGCTGATGAGTGGGAGGTGAACTTCTTAAATCCGTAATTTTAAAAAAAATATTTCTAAAAATATAATTCTCAGACTTCTAGGGATGATCACAGTCACTTTAGAAGATGAAGTTACATGGCTTCTCCTGGATTCTCTGTCTATCAACGTATCACTCAACATAATAACTGCCCTTGGCTAGAGATTGCACAGGCAAGAGAAGAGAGAGAAAACGGAACACTGCGAATGCTCAGGCTTTGTCTCAGCCAGAGAAAACGGAACAGCTTGTCCTACATTGTTCTGCTTCTTGGGTATAAATTAATGTGAAACAAAAGTGACCACGAAAAAACTAACAAACAAACAAAAATCCCTGTCTTCCTATCTGTGTTGATTTCTACTTGGTCAGAATTTCACCAGGTTTGTGACTAAAGACAGTGTGCCTTGAAAAATTTTACCCATGATTGAAATCCTGAAGCCCTCATAGACCAGCCCTGTGGCCTGAATAGATACTGCTCCTCTCTAAATAGGTCTTCCACACTGCTGATAAGGAGGGAATTTATCCCACACGGTTGTTTTGAAGATTAAATGATATAGATGATACATTTCATGTGTTTCTGATAATAAAAACTACAACTCTAGCTCCCACCATTGCAGATAATGGACTCCCAGCTCTTTAGTCGAGATCCAAGCCTCACTCTCTAAAATACAACTTTCAGAGTACTGGCAAATCGTTCGAGTTTTCATTAACTCTTACTTTTAAAGCCATACTACCATAAATGAAACAAAACCAGTGATTCAAAAACAACAGAAGCATTGCAAAACAATAACACCTGATTATTTTCAGAGGTTAGAAATATCTGGAAAACTAACTATCCTCCCTCATACTCAGTACTATACTTAAATTTCTCCTTCTCAATTAATTGGATTCTTTTTTTTAGATTTAGATTTTACAAACATTTCCACAGAATAAGGAACAAAGTATATGAACAAAAAAAAAACCTGCCAATAATATGGAAAACTAATCCCATTAATATTCAAGGAAAAAAGCAAATTCAAAGATCTAATCTTAATGTCAAACTAGAAATGATTTTATAAATTATAATAACTATAAATTGGTGGGAACTTAAGGCTCAGAGATCATTGCAGAGGAGGAGGCAAAAAGATTGCAGAAGACAAAGGAACAGGAAGTTTGCTCTAAGAGTGTCTTCCTAGAAATGCCAAAGTAGCTACACCCATAAAGTCTCACCAACACAGCTGCCGAAACAAAGCCTGAACAATGACAAGATCAATAGACAACCTAACGTGGAGCAGGGAAGTCTCAGGAGGACTTCACCCTAGACAAAGAACTACAAGAAACAAGGGATGATGCCGAGAGCAGGAAGAATAGTCTTCCCCACTGAAGAGCCAATTATTTATGCAATACCAAATGGTCAGCTCTGAAAACACACACATACAAGTAACATTTTACAGACACAGAAAGTTATATTTATATATTTGGGGAAATAAAGATATAGATAGATATATTATAGATAGATAGATAGATAGATAGATAGATAGATAGATAGATAGATAGATA
>NW_021604636.1:8815519-8817735 GCF_004785775.1 Grammomys surdaster | reverse complement strand
ATAGATAGATAGATAGATAGATAGATAGATAGATAGATAGATAGATAATAGAGAAAGATGATATAGATACAGAGAAATAGATACACGGAGATAGAGATAATGATAGAGATAGATGATATACATAAAGAAGTAGATATAGATGTGTATATATGTATGTGTACATGTATGTGTACGTGATCATGTATGTGTAAGTGTATGTATATGTATAAACAACAACTAAAAAATCAGGCCATGAATTTGAAAGAGACCAAGGTAGGTGGTACATGGAAGGAGCTGGAGAGAGAAGGGGAAGGGTAATGCTATTATATTACAACCTTAAAAAAATAAAATACATATATTTAAATTAGGGGAGGGTGATGGATAAAATATAATCTTTATATCAAGTCCAATTAGGAAAACTGCAGAGTCTTAAAATATTTGTTAGTTTTGAGATTGTACATAGAGCTCGTCTTTGAGATGAAATGATCACTAAGTTTATTTGGAATTTCTTGTTAATTATAAGACTAAAACATGGAAACAGGTAAAATACTCCCAAGTCAGAATATTTGAAAAGATTTTGATATGTAAATATTGCAATAGATCTTACTTCTTAGGAGTGTGTAATTATCATGGAACTTGCCAACTATAGATGTTTAAAAAGCAGAATCATCAAACATATGCATTGAAACAGAGACTATGAGGAAGTACCTCAAAAGCATAGTGCTCCCTGAGGTACGAAGCTGAAGGGGACCTTCAACGCATTCCTCTAACTCTCCATGCTGGACACTTATCAATACTGTAGTCAGAAATGGATGTGATTTTGTTAAAGTCATCCCTTGATCTGCCAAAGTACTTTTGCTCACATGGAGTAGCTGAAGATGTCATAGGGATACCTTCCTTCAGCTGTGCTGAAGGTCTTTATGAGAGCCTTGGTAGCAGTCTGGGTGAAGACCCTCAGGCCCTGCTGCCATACTGTACCACCCCACAGTCCCAGAACTGAAATTGGTACTCCAAAATTAAACTAGCATATTGAGTGCAGGGCTGTCCATGAACAAATCAAAGAGATAATCATTCCCTATTTCTCTCTTTCTCTATGCAAACTTCTCTAATAATGTGGGCACAAACCAAAAGCCAGCATAGCCTGAGAGGCCATCCTCCTGTCATTCCAATTGTCTTGGAGAGGGTTAGGACAGACCTGGTCACTTTCCTGACTATAGAAGATAATCAAGAAAATGCTAACTGCCAACTGTATGCATGATAACATAGTGAAAGAGAGCACCAGTAACCTGACTCAGCAAAATGAGGCTTGTTAAATGTATTCCTGAGACTGCAGATATAAGCAAAAATCTCCATAAGTAATCCTTACAGTAGAGTTAATGGGGCAAGGGAACCCATGAGCTCATAAGTGTTCCCTCTCCTGTTAAACCGAATGCTTTCATTTTTAAAGGGACACAGGAGCATCACTACAATCACAAAGAGCTTCGTCTACATACGGGTAAGGCGCCTGCATTGCAGTCTCCTTTGCTGAGGGCACATGCTACTATATACTAACTAATTAAATGTACTGTAATATATCCAAGATTGATTTTGGGTTTTTTTTTCTACTTTGTATCATTTTGCAAAGTGAAAATGATACATACAAAAAGTAATACATGCAGAAAGTTTTCACTTACAAAGAAACATCTATGGCAAAATTAAATCAATTATTTATGATTTTAAAATATTTTATTTGTTTAATTAATATCACAAATGCATATGGCAAAAAATAATAATATAGAAAAAATTAAAATGAAAATTACATCTCCCTGGTCTCCTTCCCAGAGGCATCGTTTGGACCAATTGGTTGCTTCTCTTTCAGATATGCACTCAGATATTGAGAACATGCTACTGTTTCCGATTATGAAGTTTGAAACATAGTCCAAAGCTTCTGGTTTGTATACATTCTAAGTTTCTATGCACCCCCCATTGGTGAAGGAGAGCCAGGTATACTGAGATGGAATTCACATTTGGATCACTCATTCCTTCTAGTGTACACAGTTGGATAGTGGCACCTCAATTTCCTCTCCCAGGTCTCGTCCTTCCTTTAATATAACGCCTGCCTCTTCCTATCCAGTTTCTGGCAAACAGCAATGTGTTCTGGTCCTGAGTCTGCCTTCTCCACAATGTCAAGTAAATGCAGCCTTCTAAGACTGTTTTGTTTTGTTTTGTTTTGTTTTGTTTTGTTTTGTTTTGTTTTG
>NW_021604636.1:8809177-8815509 GCF_004785775.1 Grammomys surdaster | reverse complement strand
TGTTTTGTTTTGTTTTGTTTTGTTTTGTTTTGTTTTGTTTTGTTTTGCTTTGCTTTGCTTTGCTTTGCTTTGCTTTGTTTCACATTGCCTAAGGCGTTTCACATCTTGAAGGCCTTGGGTTTCTTGTGAATAGATATTCAAGTCTGTATATTCACTCAATAATTAAAGGATGTCTGAATTTCTCCTGGTTTTTATGGATTAAATCTTTTTTTACAACAAGCACGAACATAAAGATCTTCATGTGATATAAGTTTTGTTTCTCTCCGCCAAATATAAGACAATGGAATTACTGTGTTGTATAGAAAGTAAATGCTTATATAAATATCTAAAATGTTTCCCAGAACAGTTGCAACACTTTACATTCTAATCAACAATATATGCGTATTCAAGATATTTATATCTTTGAAAAAGTTCTTATTGGACTGTGAACTATTAAATTGTAAGTATCCTTTATATATAGTGAATCAAAGGGCTTACCAAGTAACTACACTTTTAGTTTGGATGATTTCTAAGCTATAATTTGTTAGTGGAATGTTACTATGAGAACTCTAAAAAGTGTTGCCTATGCTAAGTTACTAAGTTCAGAAGACTTCAGTGTTAGCTTTTAGAGTTTGTCTATAGTTTAGATTTTATTGTTAGATCCTTGGTGTATTCTGATAGTTTCAGACATGAAGTTATGCTTTGAGGATTTGGTTTGACTAGGTTTGGTTTGGTTTGGTTTAGTTTGGTTTGGTTTGGTTTGGTTTATTGATAACCAGATATTCCAGAATCATTTGTGTAAAACAAAATTCTTATCTTCTTTAGAAACATTTATTTACATTCATATACTCAGTGTGTGTTTGTGTGTGTGTGTGTGTGTGTGTAAAGTCAGAGGACAACTTGCCAGAGTCTATTCTCTTGTGGACCATGTAAATCCCAGGAATCAAATCAGATCATATAGGCTTAGATGCTTCTATCCATGGAGGTATCCAAGCTGGCTGTCCACAAAGCTATATGTCATCTCTTAACATAAAGCAGTTGAATCGTGCGTGAGGATCTACCTCTCATCTAGTCAATTACACATTCCTTTTTAAATCTTATTTACTTATGCATCTGAGTGCTCTGCTTGCATGTATACTTGCATGGTAGAAGAGAGCATCAGATCTCACTGTAGATCATTGTGAGCCACCATGTGGTTTCTGGGAATTGAACTCAGGACCTCTGGACAAGCAGCCAATGCTCTTAACCACTGAGCCATGTCTCTAGCCCGAATTACACATTCTTAAGTACTGTACTTTGCTGTTCTTACAGTGCTGCAGTCATACCCAGGGCCACATATAGACAAGTAGCCTACTACCAAGCAACATCCTCAGTCAGTCATTATTGCCAGCTTTGAAGCCTTGAAATTGGGTATCATAAATGGCCCAGCTTTGTTCTCTCCTTAAGATTTAGATATCTACACTTGTCATGCTTTAAATAAAAAAGGATCCAATAATCTCATATATTTGCATGGTTGGTTCCCAGAAGGTGGAATTGCTTGAGAAGGATTAGGAGGCGTGGCCATGCTGGAGGAGCATGTAGGCTTTGAGGCTTCAAAAGCCCATACAATTCCAAGTTAGCTCTCTCTGGCCCATGCTTGTGGATCAGATGTAAGCTCTCAGTTACTGCTTTGTAGATGAAAATGCAGGCATGACATGGCAGCTAGCCTACCTGGCACACTACATGTCTAATAAGAAGCATGGCATGCCATGCTCCTGACGTCAGAACACTGAATTCTGAAATAGCATGAGTAGCTGGTAGCTGGCTTTCAGAGACGTCTGTACTCTCCACACCTCCTTTAATGTGCTTCTTCTGCATAGAGATCCTGATGGTATGATGACTCACTATCCAATATGAGGCTTCCACTGTAAAAAATGATTGTTCACATGCAAAAAAGAAGATGAAGCCCCCTGAAACCCTCTCCAGAGTGGTTTATCTCTGAGCCCTTTACCAAGTCTCAGGTCTTGCTGTCTTGTCACAGGACCACCCTTTAACAAGGGCACTGTCCCAGCGTCAGGCAAGCATGTCTGCTGCCATGCTCACTGACGATAGCCATGAAGCTCTCTGTTCTGTACCTTGCCCTGGTGGCAGTGTCTTATCAAAGCAATAGAAAAGTAACTGAAATGGGTCTCCTTTATCCTTCACATAAATTTTAGAAAATCAATCTGGAAAATTCTGTAAAAATTTCTGCTAGGCTTTTGTTTAGAATATGACTTGGATTATGTGAAATCTGTGCAACGATCTAATGTTGACTGACATATTAACAATATGGACAACCAGGCACAATGGCTCACACCTACAGTCTCAGCATGTGGAAGGCTGAAATAGAGGATGGCTAATTTGACTACAGACAAAGAACCTCTCTCAACAAAACCAAAATGAATCAAAATCTTACACAAGCCTCCCATTGTGTGAATACAGCATAGAACTTCATTTCTTTATCTCTTTAAATTCTCTCAACAGTGTGGGGTAGTGTAGCATTATCGTCTAGGTGTTAGCTGTTTCATTGATCTCCTGTAAGTTTCTTCTGTAGTTTGCTGAAATGGTGATCCACAATATTACATGTTTTTAATGTCACATTAGATATTTCATTTCCAGGCTAAATCTCATTTGATTATATCTTATTGCCCTATTATTATGTTGTCATTAACCTTGATAATAATTTTTTAAGATCTTGCACCTTCATGAGAAATATTTGTTGTTTTCTTTTGTTTTGGCTTCTGAGTAATATAGCTTCTACGAGCAGAAAGCACTTTCAACACTTCAATACTGGAAGCATATATATATATTATCTTCCTAAAATTTAAGGGCCTAGAGTCTTCTTTGATAGAAAGATTTGAGCACCATGGGTTTGTGTGCATCCTCTTTTAATTCCATCAATGTTTTACTTGCTTCTGAAGCTCCATAACTGGATCCACAAACATTTAAGATTATTATGTCTTCATGACAAAGATATTCCCTCATTATTATAGAATTGGCCCTGGTACCATCCAATAACAAAGTGTACAGTATGTGTTACTAATATAGCTACTTTAGCTTTCTTATGATTAGTATTTACATTAAACAAGTGTTTCCCACACTTTTAGCGTATTTGTTTTTGAATTTAAAGTGCATTTCTTATATTCAGAGAGGGATTATTTTATAGACAATAAAAAGCTGAGTGTTGCATTTTCATACACTCTGATGCTTTCACTCTTTAATTGTTTTATTTAAACCATTTACAATTGGTGTTGATATGACTGAATTAAGCGCTAACATCTTGCTAATTGAATTTGAGTTTATATCTGCTTTTGGTGTCTTCTCTTTATTTCTGATCACATAACTTTATCATCAGCTAATAATCAGTACAAAAGTTTGAAAAGTTTACTGACATTTAAAGTTTTGGTCTGATGGTTATAAGTTGATTACTTGACCTTAAAAAAGAAAACCTAAAATCATAATTAAGTATGATGATTACATCACAGATTTATGGGCCAGAATGTATTCGCAATTAGTAGCTTGTCCCAGTATGTTTAGTTTGACCTCAACCATTTGATTCGCTCAGTATTTTGGATTTTATTTATTTGCATTACTGGTTGGCTTCTTATTTATATTTCCTCTAAAATATTTTAAGTTGCTCCCTGTAAACAGAATACATCTTAAATCACAGTACACTATACTTAGCATATGTTCAAATATTACAACATTTTACATGTGGTTTAGGGAATTTAAATTTGGAAATTCCTGTTCCCCTTCCTATCTGATCTAAGGCTGAGATTGTACACTTACCTATGTACATGGTACACATTCACACAGACTTGTTACTATTTTTCCTTAAAGACTCAATGACATTTTTGAATGTTTATACTTAAGAAAAATGTATTTTGTATTATATTTTATCATTACTGTAGATCTTTGTTTGTTGATGCATCTCCAATAGTCTGTCTGATGAATATATATTTTGCCTTTTAAAAACTTATAAAAATGTGTTAAAAACCAGGTCCATGGACAACAAATTCAGTTTTATTTCTTTAATTTTGTAAATTTCTTCTCTGCTTTTTTTTTTTTTTTTTTGGTTTTTCGAGACAGGGTTTCTCTGTATAGCCCGAGCTGTCCTGTCTTCTCTGCTTTAGAAGATAACATCCCGTGTTGTAAATGCTGACCTTACTTTAGTTGGGGATTGTAGTCACGCTGACTCTTTGAGCATCCTAGGTTTTATGTTTCCTTTTTCAATGGTATCAGTATTGCTTCACAGGTTTGAATCTCCATAGTTGCACACATATACACAAGAACAGTATAACTGTATTTTTAAGGTAATTCCTATCTTCAAATTTATGATACTTTCTCTAGATGCGACTATTTCCTGAAGAGCCATCAAAAATATTGGCTCCTGTTCTGCATGTCTTGAAGTTCTTTCATCTGAAGAATCACATCAGTTCATGCGTTTGTTATCATGAAATTTCATTGCAGTTATCTCACATATCTATATGCTGTTTCTAACATCAGCATCATGTCTAAATCTGCTACACACATCATTTTCGTTGACGCAAGTATACTCTTTATAAACTTAGTCATGCTATCATGTGGTCTTTGCATTTAAAGTTGGGTATTGTTGGGGGTAAAGAGGGATAATGTGTGAAGTAAGAAGACGGAAGTGTGAACATTAAAAGTATGAATAAAATATCACCATGTTGACTGAACATTGAATTAAGAAAGAATAGATCTACATCAATATGAAATCATTAACTAAAAAGTAGAATTAAGAAATCAGAAACATAAATAAAAATGAAACACTAAAAATAGTACCAGCTCCACAAAAAAGAAAAAAGAACAAGGACAAAAAGAAAGAACGGTTAATAACTATATCAATTTGTAGGTGGGACAATGACTCTAATTAAAGTCAGATAGTGTCATTTGCCAAAGAGTTAAAGGATGTGCTTCTATCATAGCCTGTAGAGCTCACAATAATAAAAACACAGATAAGCTGTTAGTAAAATGGTGGTGAAAATAACATACACAAGCATTAAACATCATGACATTATCATAACTGCATCAAGATAATATTACTGGGATACTCTATCACTGAGCTATATAAAGAGAATTATCTTATAGTAAAAAAATAAATAAATAAATAAATAGTCCATCAAGAAGGCATCAATATTACATGCATATTTGTACAATTAAAAAAATTTCAAAATACATGAAATGAAATTTGACAAACCTAAAGCTGGGAAGAAAAAATGGCTGAGTGAGTAGAGGTGTCTGCAGTCAAGTCTGACAACCTGAGTTCTATATCATAGAAAGAGAGAACCAAATTCTGCAAGGTGCCCTCTGAACTCTGCACACAATCCACGGCATATGAGTGCACACAAGAGAGAGATGATAGAGAGAGAGAGAGAGAGAGAGAGAGAGAGAGAGAGAGAGAGAGGAGAGAGAGAGAGGAGAGAGAGGAGAGAGAGAGAAAAAAACACACAAAATACACATAAATGCACACAAATTAACAATAACAATAGTAGTGATAGTAATAATGTTTACGAAAGAACTAAAGAAAAAAACTAGACAAATACTCAACATAATAGGAAAGTTTTTAACACAGTTTTCTCAGTAAAAATATACACAATTTGAACAATACTACCCACAAACTTAACCTAATTGGCAGTTACAAATCAGAATTTAAATAACAAAAAAGTATTTACAGAAACAAAAATACCAGATGTCATTGAGAGTCTGGCATCAAGGAATGACTGGAGAGGGACAGGAGGCAGTCCACCATTGTGAAGTTAATCATTAATATCTTTTAAAGACTAGCTGAGTGCATTTCTCAAAATGAATACACAAGAATATCATATATAAATATTTGATCATAGGAGAAAAATGTGAACAAATATTGAACTCTTTATAATATGCATGCTGAAGCATTTAGTAAGAAACATGCTACTGTCTATAAGTTACTTAAGAACACATAAAAATGATACGTATTAATAGGAAAAGGGGTGAGCAAATGGGTCAGCATTTGACAAAAGTAAAAAAGAAACCAGTAATAAAAATGAGGTTAGAAAGTAGATGAGCAGTAACAGTAAAGCTATTTCAATTTTGATATTCTAAGATTGATAAATTAGGTAATAAGTTGGACAGTGAAGGAAAAGTAAAATAAAACTTTGTAAAAGTAAAAGCAAACTAGAATTCATAGCCAAGAGAGTATATTACCAAACACTGGGGAAGAAAATTGTTCACACTAAAGCAAAAAATAATACAGTTGATTGGTAAGGAAGAAAGAAAATAAGAAAGAAAGAAAGAAAGAAAGAAAGAAAGAAAGAAAGAAAGAAAGAAAGAGA
>NW_021604636.1:8780183-8809077 GCF_004785775.1 Grammomys surdaster | reverse complement strand
AGGGAGGGAGGGAGGGAGGGAGGAAGGAAGGATACTGGCGATGATAAATATACAGGTAAATGGAAACTGATGTTCATTTCATTAATTTATTTAAACATAATTAAATGTTTAAGACACAATAAGCAAATGTATTTGATGGTTTGAAATACATTTAGAAGTATAATAGTGGCAACCAACCATCAGACTGAGCACAGGGATCCCAATGGAGGAGTTGGGAGAAAGACTGAAGGAGCTAAAGAGTTTACAACTCCATGGGAAGAACAATATCAATACCCCCCCAGAGCTCCCAGGGACTAAACCACCAACCAAAGAGTACACATGGAAGGACCCATGGGTCCAGCTGCGTGTGTAGCAGAGAATGACCTTATCCAGCATCACTGGGAGAGGAGGCCCTGGATCCTGTGGTGGCCCAATGCCCCAGCATAGGGGGATGCTAGGGTGGTGAGGCAGGAGTGGGTGGGTGGGTGGGGGAGCACCCTCATAGAAGCAGAGGAAGGGAGGATGGAATAGGGGGTTTGTGGGGGTGGGGGAACTAGGAAAGGGGACAACATTTGAAATGTAAATAAATAAAATAACCAATAAAAGCGAAGTATAATGGATGGATGCCATTACAGCACAAACACGAAGGAAATTGAAGCACAGGATGAAGTACTTAATCTATGGTCATTTAAAGATGGAAGCAAGAATTTTTGATGTAATAGCCAAAACAAAAAGATGTGGCTTACAAGTTAATAGTGGAAGCAATATATAATACCTGTCCTTGTTCTAATATATCAACTGAAGTCAAGGAAAGAAAGGCAATGAACACTTTAAAAATAAGTGACAGCTTTAAACCCAGCCACACTGATAAATACATTCAATATATATGTTTTATATACCCCAGTTAAAAGGCGAGTAGGTAAGAGTCGGTGATAACAACTCGCCTATACGCTTGCTACAAAAGAAAAAAAAAATCCAAGTCTAAGTACAAAGCCATATGTAAGATAACAGGCAAATGGAAAAAATCTGTAAAATGCAGGCCTTCCCTTGGCCCCAGAAACTTATAATAGCTACCCTAATAGTTTTTCTAAATAAATGTAAAAATATTGACTATAAGAATAGTAAGACTACATACACAGGATCGACTTCAAAGCAAACAGTACTATTACCAATTATGAAGAGCAGTGTGTCATTTTAATAAATAGCTTCATAGATAAAACAGATTTCCCAATATGTATCAAAAAGACATAATATGGGCTGGAGAGACAGCTCAGTGGTTAAGAGAATCGGCTGTTCTTCAAGACATTCTAAGTTCAACTGCCAACACCCAGATAGGGGTTCACAACCACTCATAACCCCAGTGCTAAGCACACATGTAGTACATGAACACAAATGGCGGCAAAATACTCATATACGTAGATATACACTTCAGAAATACACTTCAGAAAGAAGATATAATAATCTTATATGTGAGTAGATCCAATAACAAAACTTGAAATCCAAATGGCAAACTCTGGGAAAGCTAGAAATATAAATAGACAAATACACAGGTAAATTAAAAAATTCAACACTCCTTCCTTTAGTAATTGGGAGAGCGTGAGACAAAAATTCAGTAAGATATACAAGATTTAAATAGCACTGTCAAGCAGCCTAAGCCAACAGGTTTTTACAAAACATACAGCCCATGCCAAGCAGAATCGTCTCCTGCATACCCACTAGGTCAGACACATGGTGACCTATAAAACAAACACAAAGTGGAATAATTGAAACCATACAGGTTATAGATTTTCATTAAGCCAACAATGGAGTTAAATTAAAATTTAATTTTAAAAAGTTCCTAAAACATTTGTAAATCAAACAACAGGTATCTATATTCCATATAGGCCCCACAAAATTAACAAGGCAATGAGAAAATATTTTAAATTCAATCAAAGTAGAAGCATAACCCAGATGATCCTGTGTGGATGGACTAGAGCAGCTGAAGAGCCAGATGCTTACAGCTTTAAATATGTATGTTAGAAAAAAACCAAAGATCATAAGTGAATGACTGAAGAAAGTATCAGCAAACTCTAGTCTGGGACGTTTATAAATGAACTTTTATTGAAATGCAGCAACACCTATCCATTTGTGCACTGTCTCTGGGTGCTTCCATTCCTGCAAAGGAAGAATTAAAGAGTTGCAACCAAGTCGTTAGGACACCAATCCCAAAGCCAGAATATATGTACTACTAGATCCCATAGGGAAAAGCTGCCAACACTTGACCTAAGGTACTATTTCAAGAAACAAAACAAACTAAATTAATCAAATCGGAAGTAAGTAGCAAAAAATGAAATAATGAAACTGATCATGGGAGAAAGTGAAACAATGAACCAATAATACCGACAGCTGTACATTTGAAATAAATCAACAAAATTGATAAACCTTTAGTCATAGATTCACCAAGGTAAAAAAAGAGATGGAGTTCAAATTACCAATGTCAGAAATACAAAAGGGAGCACCATGACAATGTGTGATATGTGATAAGCTATTACAAATTCCTCTTCGCTGGTGACAAAACCCAAACTGTCTTGTGCTTGAATCACTAACCCCCAACTCTTTAAAAGAGGTCTGAGTGTTCTACTGAGGGCAATATGCAAAAAGCAATTCCTTTTAGTAAAACTATAGCTAGAGAGTTTTTCTTAAATAATTCCATTCAAGTACACATTTATTATCCTACAAGGAATCTTCTAATTCTAGAACTATTATTCCACTCTCCCAGGTTCGGTACATTGTCTATTTCCTGGAAATACATATTGCAGACTGTAAGTGGAGTTTAAGTGAGAACACAGTCTTACTATAACTCTAAGAGCAGGCAAATGTTCAGAGCCGAATTTTTACTCTTGAAGAGTGTGAATGGGGGTGGTGGTAAAGAAGAAGAAAATACACGTCTAGGAGAGCAGGCCAGGAAAGTGTCATCAGACAGAACTGTGAGATGTGAGGAACTAATACTTTTTAATATATTCTGGCTCTGTTTTAAAACAGCCTGTTTTTTTTAAAAAAAAAAAATTCTAATCTGGATTACCACTCTCTCAATTACCGTCTCTTGGATAAGCATACATGTATGAAACATTTTGCAGTAGAATTACCATTTCCCAGGCCTGATGGACTACATTTTGTCTTGTCCTATTTTTGACCACACATGCACACACACACACACACACACACACACGCAAAATCTTCCTTTAAATCAATCATGAAGTTGTTCAAAACTTTTAATCAGCACACAGAGATGTGGCACCTATCACTGTCCTGGTGTCTTGACATGAGATCAAGATGACAAAAGGGACTTGAGGGTGGGTGGGCGGGGAGGGCGGGGATGTCCGGCTCACCTTCAAATGTTGAGCATTCTGATGACATTTCTATGTGAAAAGTTTAATGAAAAACGAGATTGCTCTAATTTGGGACGTATAAGTCATTGCAGATTTAAATTGTTTTAAAAAATAATAAGCAAGCTCTTGAGTCATACTGAATGATTCAGCCATGAATTCTTGAGAGGATTAATTTAAAACAGCTCCAAAGAGACAATCATGCCTACTCTCAGAAAGACAGAAGAGAATAACAGAAAAGGTAAGTGATTTGGGGGAGGGGGGGAGTGAAGAATCAGAACAAGTAGAACCTTGCTAGCCAATCAGAGCAGGGATGAGCAAGAAAGGAAGTGGTCGTGTGGGCTTGAGTGGGACCAGTCTTCTGGAAGTGTTTCACATTCTCACCATCTCCCTCTCTCTCTTTCTTCTTACTGAATTCCTAAGGGAAAGTAGATGTTTGTATTGTTCGTGTTCTAGGGACTGGGTAGCCCTCACATTTTGAGATCTAACTCTCAAAACCAAGAAAGATACAGAAGTCAGAGTCATATTTTTTTCTTCTGTCTCCTTCTGAAATGAATACAGGAAAAGTAAGTGCTGCCTCGGCATAGAGAAGATACTCAGCATCTTTTCCCACAGATCCGGTGCCTATGCCTTACTTCACATCATTGTTACCTGTGTCCCTCATGGGTTTCCCTGAGAGCTGCACTAATGTGTGTGTTGGAGTTACGCCATGCAGTTAGGGTCTAAAGCAACAGGTTACAAGACGTTATTTTCCTTTGTTCTGCCATAACCAGCCCGTTTTTCTAGGTCTTCCCACTTAACCAAGGAAAGGCATTTAAGCCAAGATGATATTTAGGTTTTCCTAATATGATATATAATACATATACTATATTATAGTGTACTATTTTATATACTATATAATATAAAAGTATCACTTTTATATTACTTATGAACATACCACATTACCTTAAAATAAAAATAAACCCTGAAGTTTTGATAACTGACTGGCAGAACATAAATCTTACTATACAGCAAGCCAAAGCACCAAAAGATGCAGAAGAAACCTCAAAGATGACCAATAAGGTGCGGCACATCATGTCCTTTGTTCTTAGGAAGTTTGCTTTGTTACTTTAGTTTATCATCGATACTTGAAAATTCATTCTATCATTTGTTAAAATATTTCTGTATGTGAGAGTATATCTAGAGCCTGAGAATCCATGAGTGCAAGTATGTATTCATTGAAAGTGGGACCAGTCAGCTGGTAACAACAGTCGTAGGTGGAGACTAAGCTAGAGCAAAAGCGAAATAGCCACTGGCTGCTATTTTTGTATTCTGGATCCTTTCCCAAAAGACTCGCAATAATTCTTTTAAATTGTGGCCCCAAACCACAAACTGTGTTAGATAGGGCAGGTCCCACGGGGCTTAACAGCCTCTCTTATCATGACCTTGTCTGGTTCCCCAGCCCCTAACTTTCTGATTTGCAACAAGCAACTGATTTGCAATAAGTTAGACAAGTACTACTGAGAAAAGTAAGTCATTTGGGTGTTTACTGCCTGGAAGAATTTCTCCTAAAAGAGAAAACACAAAAGAATATTCAAAAGAAAAAATGCCCTCAAATGGTAGCATCAATAAATAACAATCACTTTCAAAAGGCTGCAGATTTGGGTGAAAACAACTGTTTTGATTCAACAATCACTTCCAGGGCCCCCAGAGAATTATGTTTGTCTCCTCTGCATACGTTCTTATGTTGACATATTCAAAATCACATTGGAAACGGCTAGAGCTGCTTCTGTCCACACAGAAGCAGGGGAACTTCCTGTTCAAAGAGCTCACTGTGACCTATCCTGAGACACAACCTGGGACAAAAGTTCCAAGAGACCTGACACAGAAAATAGGTCTGCTCTGTTCTTTCAACAACAAAGCCAGGAATATGTGCAGCAAGAATTCATATTATCACAGTATTTTTTTCTTGTGGGCTGCAAGCTAAAGTCAGAGAGTTCCCAGTTAACTGAAATGTACTCACAAAAATTATTTTTTGTTTGTTTGTTTATTTTCAAGACAGGGTTTCTCCATATAGCCCTGGCTGTTCTGAAACTCATTCTGTAGACCAGGCTGGCCTTGAACTCACAGATCTGCCTGTCTCTGCCTCCCAAGTGCTGGGATTAAAGGTGTGCACCACCACTGGCCATCATAGAAACTGATTGTTAATATATGTATGTTTGGTGCTGTACTGGTGATACCTGAAGACTACAAATTTATTCATTATTTACCTGAAATTCAGTTTAACTGGGTCTGTGCTTTGTTGACTAAATTTGCGAGCCTAACATATCTTTCAAAATTATCTGCAAATGGCTTTGGCTCAGGTTTTACCATCAGCCCAGACATGCCCTCTAAACTCCAGACCCTTAAAATCAATTTCTTTCTTAAGATGTCCACTTTAATGTCTAATGGGCATTTGAAACTCAACTGAATAATCACCTCCATTAATCCACAGCTTAACTCCTGCTATCTGCAGCTGCCCCCTCCTCTCCCAGACTAGATCTCCCTGTAATTTTTCTGGCCCCTGACAGGTCCATTGCCTGAGTTAAAGAGTGTCCTCCTTAGTTACAATGCGCTGCCACTTCAAATAACTTTTTGTATCTTTATTTTTGCACAACTTACATGAATTAGGGGAGCTCATGACTTTGCATCCCTGTATGAGACTTGGCAAAAGCCTTGGGCAGTTCAGATGATGAAGAAATAAGCCCCAAGGGTGCCCACAGATTTCTCCTCTGCCAGAGATATCTCTTCCTTGGAACCAGAGAGACTCTTGCCACATTTGTACCCGTCAACCAGTAAATGACTGTGTCTGAAGAAGGGCAAAGGTGGCAACAGCTTCTGTGTTTGTAAGCTTAGCCCAGGTTTTCACTTTCCCTTCTAGAAGCACTGCTGAGAACCTCTGTGAACTGCTAATGCTTGCTTGAGGGGAAACATCTCACCGCCTAGTACCCTTACCCCCGCAGCAGTTATTAAAGGAAACACTTAGCTCTGTACTTCTCAAGAGATGGCTCTTTACTGACCAAAGGACAAAGGAGTGGAGTGACATCAGAAGAAAAGGCACAAGATGTAACCCTGCAGGATCCCGGTGCACCTCAGTGCAGAGGATCCCAGGACATTCCTGCCCGTTCTTTCTTTGTTTAGTATGAACAAGGAGTGTTGTAAAAGCTGTGAGATTTCATCCTATCAAACGTCAAGGTGTCTAAAAGCCACATAACAAGAAGAGCCCTTTTAAATAATCTGTGTAGATCGGTGATTAGTGTTTCTAAGATTCTGCCAGCTGTTATGACTCTGGAATTCATAGAGGAACAATCAACTCTTCTGTGACTCTGTGCCACCTCAAAGGTAACAGAGATGCTGGAGAGGATCAGCCAAAGCAGAAATGGCCAACTACTTTACCATGTTTTCAGATATTCAGGGTCAGTTTGGAAGCTGGTGCTTTCTATAACACAGTCTCACTATGTTTTCTTATCGAGACAACTTCCCATATAACATGCCAACCATGTCAAGCACACATTTGTAAATGCTCAGTAGGGTTAGTGACATAGTTTATAAAAAGAGGCTAGAAACCATTTGAAAAATACAAGTTAAGTGTTGGGGAGGAAACTACCTAGAATTCTGTTATCAAAACACCAAAGAGGGCCTGAAGCCATGGTTCAGTGACTAAAATAAAGGTTACCCTTAGAGTGGACTCAGGTTCATTCCCAGCACCTACATGGTAGCTAACAACCATTTGTAACTCAAATTTCAGGGATCCGACACTGTCTTCTGCCCTCCTCAGGCACCAAGCAAGCACATAGCATATGGCACACAACTGCACGCACGCGCGCACTCGCACACACACACACATAGACACACACAGACACACACAGAGGCATATGTTCATATACATAAAATGAAAGTTAATAAATCTAAAAAGGTCATCAAAGAATTATATAAAACCTGGAACAAATAATGTAAACGTCAACACGTGTTGCTTATGTAGGACACAAACAGGCTACAAGTTTCAAAAAATCTGAAAATATTGTATTGGAAAGAAAAGTTGGCCACAAAAGGTCAATTTTAATAAGTTTGCCACTATCTTGATACATTACTTCCATATTATGCATTTCTCTACTATCTCAGTTTTTAAGAAAACAATCAAATTTAAGTGGAATATATATCATAATGTATATATATTGCATCTTAGTGTCAAACGTTTCCATGCCCTGTCAAAAACATATGGGACATACTTTATTATGTTGCTGTGCCTTAGTTTCTATTATAAAACAAAACATCTCTCTCCAGCATACATTAAAAAATATAATTCTTTTTCTCTTTGTATTCTCCCTTTTTTTTTTTTAAAGGTACCTTGGTTAACCTAGACAGACAGGTTCACAGGTAGCCAATCAAAACTGTGAAACTTGGAAGCTGCCTTGGAGGTTTTGTAGTTTGGGGTGGTAAATTCTATTCAATTGTCAAGAGCACGCATTCAGCATCCCAAGTTAGCAGAGTGCTCGCCCATGTTCTAGGAGGACTTTGGCACAGTCGACTTTGTTCCCAACGATGGATTTTCTAAACTCTGACTTTCCCCTCATCATCTTCCTGGCTGCAGTACAGTAATTGCTTTCCTAAAGATGGCTAAAATGTTTTCATTCTCCAATTTTATCACTTAATTCTTTCCAATTATCGCTTTTTAACTAGAATATTGTACTTGGTAATTCTCTCAGGCCATCTGAAATCTGTACATGACAGCAATCATACTACTCAAAACAATCTCTTGCACATGTCACCATGAGGAAACTACCCACCCTGAGTATAGCTATTAATGTCAAACAGATTGTCATCTGCAAAAACAACCAAAAAAGCATCAAAATCAGTTTCGGACAAAGTACTGCTCTATGGAAAAACACCAGGTTTTTATATATATATACAAATGTCTTCAATGTCTGAAAATTTTAAAGAATGAAGTAGGGTGGGACCTGTCCCTGTTCTCTCAAATCCAGGGCAATGTAGTTCCAGTTCAGACTTTTTTTTTTAAAGCAAAGATGCATTTGCCCCAGTTTCTAGTAAACATCGTAAAAGAAACGTTTGGATTCTAGCTCGGGTCGAGGACTCTATTTAGCCTATCGCAACACAGACCTGTTATAAACGCTGGGACGCTTGCCATACCCCACTTCCGGAAACTGAGTTAAAAAAAAAAAAAAAAAAACCTCCTACCTCGAAAGCAACGTGCATTGCGAGCTACGCAGACTGGAGCCCCCTTTCCTGCCTCCCAAGATTGGCACCAATGGCCTTTGGAATATACTTCACCTAGGAAAACTCAGCCTAAGTTGCCACCTCCTCCCTCACCATGCGCCCACCTTGTGCGTCTCTCTGGGGCTCCACACGTAGCCACCCCCAGAGCGCACCTGGACTCCTCCAAGTCCCTGCAGTGTGAAGTAGTGGCGCCCAGCTCCCAGCCAAGCACGCACCTACAAATGCTCCCCTACTCCCTCTGCTGCAAAGTGTCCTCAAATTAATCACCCACCTCAGTCCCGATCTCCAAGCCCCACGTCCCCGTCGCCTTTCCTCCCTTGATGATTTCGTCCCCAAACACCTGTACACCTCCCTACCCCTCCGGCTGCCAGACATCAGGTGCCCACGCTGCGCCCTGCCTCACGCGCTCTTAGCCCACTGTGGTTTCCCCACTAGGCTTCCCGGACGGCCACCTGGCCCAGAGTACCTTCTGTCACCTCTGATCACTCGCAGACCGCCCCCACTACCACCCCCACTAGCTCGGGAAAGAGACACCCACCATACCTGCCGCAAGGTCGGCGGCCAGGGCCACCAGCAGGAGAGCCAGGCTCAGTGCGGAGCCGAGCGCCGGGGTCATGGCCACCCGGTGGCGTTGCAAAGCTTCGGGGTCCCAGAACGCAGCCTGCCGCACGGCCCGCTTTGAAGTTCCCGGGGCGCGGGAGGGGAGCGCAGCCGCGACACCCTTCGGAAGTGCGCGGTTGGCTCTAGTGGCAGCGGGCGCTCCCCTCCGCCGCCTCCCCCATCCCACGCCCCCCGCCGCTGGCGGCGCGCCTCCTGCCACTGGCCCCGCGGGCTGCCTCGAGGGACAGGGCCCGCCCCTGCCGCGCCTCCACGAGCACCGCTGCCAGCCACCCTCCCGAGGGCGGGGCAGGAGACCGAGGGCGGAGGGGTGGCGGGGAGGTGACACCTCTTGTGGGCGAAGAGAAGCGGGGCCGCGCCAGGTCCCCGAGATTAGCTTTTCCTTGTGGGAGTGGGAGTTGCGGGGGTTGGGGGGATAGGAGAGCAAAGCCCAGCTGAGACTTTAAAGACACGTAGGACGGCAGCAGCTGCTTTCTCTACAGTCTCCTACAGAAGATCCACCTTTCTAGATCCCTCCACATTCCTTTATTCGTCCCTAAATGTGACTAGCTTGAGCCATGAGAACTCCACAGGCTGTTTCCCCAGGTATGCCCCACCACAGCAGCCCAGTTCTTAGGTCTATGAAAGCTCTCCCTCTCTGTGGATCCCTGAAAATGACCCAAGACACCATTGCCTTCGGACCACACAGCTCTGCTTTACCAAACTCCATTCCTATCATCAAGACTTCATGTGCCCAGAAAACGATGGCACACAGCTGAGACAGCTGTGCCGGGTGGCATAGCCGTCTACAATGAGTAATGAAAGATGGAAGGACCAGACACAGACACATGTAGAAGGTAACTCTGGAGTTACAGAGTTAGCAACTGGGAGGGGGGGAGGATAAAGAAAAGAAAAAAAATTGCTCAAATCATAGAAAGTCATTTGAGTACTGCTTAACACCACCACCACCACCACCAAACGTGCAACCTCCTGCTAAAGATTACCAACAAATGGCTGCTTTCCATCCAGATCGGGGCCCAAAATATAAGAATAACCATCACCAATTAAATAGAAAACAAATATAAACTCCATTTATTCATGCAGCCTGAACGTAAAAATGAATGGAATTGTTTTCATTTGAATGACACACAAAACCAAGACTACAAAGCCGGTGCTATCACTGGTGGTAGAAGGCTCCTCGAAAGTGCTTGAGTCATATCAGTTAATTGCTTTAGAGTAATAGATACGTCTTCACCTATCTTAGCACTAAACAGCAAACGTTCTTTCTGAAGCCTGAGAAAACTCTGCAAAGATGCCTTCGCTGTCAAAGGATGATGGCGCTGTTGGAGGCGGATGCGTGATGGACTTTGAAGCACGAGAGTAGCAGTTCTGGGGAACTTTTGTACCATCACGGAGGATGAATCAAAACATCCCAGAGTATAAAAAGACTTCGTCCTCATTTCATCCTAGATCCAAACAAACAACAGTAACAACAAAAAAATGGAGATGTGGTTATGGAGATGTGGTACACATCTGAGCCCTTCCAGACACCCACAACTAGACATTTAAAAAAAATAAGCAAGAAAATCCTTGGGCACAGTATATTGTAGCTTTGCCCTGGCCCACAGCTGGGTTCTACTTTAGTACTGACCAGATCAAAAAAGACAGTGTGGCGGTGCAGGTGCAGCGCATGCACTCAGCCGACACCAGGTGTTTACTCCTAAATACTTGTCTTTAATACAGAAAATTGTGTCCTCTGCAAGTTGGGATGATCTTGTTTTGTAAGAAAGCAAGGTTTTTAGGCCAAGAAGTCAGATGTTGAGTAACGTTAACACTCCGAACGAACGCAGTGGTTTTCTCTCAGTCTGATGCTGCACTGTCAATATAGTCTCTAGAAACAGCAGGTGAGTATCTAGTGCTTGCAAAGTGTCCATCGCAAATCGATATGGGCTGTACTTAGAAAATCCATGTCATGTTGCAAAGACTTAGTGTAAAAGCGGTAATGTAAGGTACATTACAAATGAACAAAATTTACCTTGTTTTACAAGTCAATACCGTAACATTTTGGCAATTGGAATAAATAAGTCAGAATGTATGTGATGGGGTCTCATAAGACTATAAGACAAACAAACAAAAAGTCCGGTTTCTAAGAGACATCATATCCATCAGAAAATTGTAGCGCTTTACAGAACATGTACTTTTAATGTTTTGTTATATGCGTTTATTTATTGGGGGTTCTCTCTCTCTCTCTCTCTCTCTATCTATCTATCTCTATCTCTCTCTCCCTCTCTCATATGTGTGTGTGAGAGAGAGAGAAAGAGAGAGAGAAGGGAGAGAGAGAGGAGGGGGAGAGGGAGAAGGAGAAGGAGAGAGAGAGAGAGAGAGAGAGAGAGAGAGAGAGAGAGGGAGAGAGGAGGAAAAAGAGGGAGGGACGGAGAGGCAGAAGGAGAGACAGATCCAGAGCATGTCAGTGGAGGTACCATTTTTTTCCCTCCACCATTCAGGTCTCAGGAATTTAGGCCTTTGTCAGGCTTTGTCGGGTAAATGCTGAGCCATCTCACCAACCCCAAGACTCTTCCTTTTGATGGGGTACTAGTGTAAAATATAAAACCTACTCTACCGTAAGTCACATACAGTTGTGCACACCAACAATACTGGATAACAATAAAATAATTGTTTGTTTGCATATGCACTATATGATAGTTTTATTTTCAAAGTGCACCTTATCCACTTAAATATATTTAAATCCATCTGTAAGTTAGCTGCTCCTGGCAGGATCTTCAAGAGGGTTCCAGAAGAAGGCAGTGGAGCAGTAGAAGATGACAATGCCATTCGCGTATTGACCACGAAGACCTTTTCTTGGGGACTGACCAGCTAAAGGTGGTAATTACCAATGATAATGAGAACCTTGGCTCACTGTAGGCTCTGTATCTTAGTTTTAAAAACAAAAAGTGTTAAGAGGTAAAAGTGAGTCAATACAAAAGGCGCTTGCTGCCAAACCTGACAGCCTGAGCTTCATCCCTAAGACTCACATGGTGGAAGGAGAGAATCAACTCCCCAAATTTGTCCTCTGATCTCCGCATGCACTCCTTTTTCCTCCCTGGATGAGTAAATAGATAGATAGATAGATAGATAGATAGATAGATAGATAGATAGATAGATAGATGGATGGATGTAATAAAGTATTTTTAAGAAAAATAAAATTTTAAGTAGATTAAAGCTTATGGAACAGAGATAGAAATAAGGAACCGTAACGTGTGTTGTAAGCTAAATAATATTACAAACAAGTCAAAAAGTTTCCAAAAATTAGGGTTATTAAAGCTATTGCAAACTGGGCTAAATTTATTATTGAAGAAAAAACAATTACATATTACAAAGTTAGTGTACCCCATATATAAGGTATTACACAGTGAGATTTAATGCCTTCTGTGAGCTCAGTGCTCACTCACAAGTAGCCTGGAGCAACCCCCAGTCCTTTGCCCAGAGCAAATTTTCCTCTTTGGGAGTGCTTCATGCACTTAATCACACTGTATTTCATGATGGCTTCCTATGTTTAGATATAGTTAGACTCAAAAGCAATCAGTGCTCTGACATAGTTGTCTAGAGCTTCAGTTCAGAAACATGCTGTGAGGATTTGTAGCAGAGGACCAAAGGTTATACCATATAATATAGGTGTGTGGGAGGCCACAGTGTCTAAGTTCAGGTCATTCTCTATGATGGTTCTGTAACAAAGAATTTGCCAAATGAACCATTTCCAAGAACTTATTCCTTCATAAGGCTATCGTTACCATATATTATTAAAATTAATGACATGTATCCCTTTTTACTTTTTTAATATGTGCTGTGTTTTGCATAAGTGTTCTCTTCAGATTCATGAGGCTTGGCTGTTCTCTGTGTTGTTATTGGTATGTGAGGTTGGCTCTAAAAAGCAGAGTCTAAATGTCTTTGGTTGTGGGGACATATCCCCAAGAAATATGGTGAGACCCAAGGCCTTACTCTTCTCTCTTTTACCTGCCATTTATGAGGTAAGCTGTTTAACTCTGCCACTCCCCCATCACCATCTTAACATGCTACCAACAGGTCCAAAGCACCCGGGCCAGCAGATAGTACGCTGAAACCTCTAACCACGTGAGTTAAAACCTATCAGGACTGGGGAGATAGCTCCATCCTGGGATTGCCTGGCACGTAATCACTAGGGCCTATTTCAGATCCCAAGCACCCACACAAGGCACATATCTGTAACCCCAGCACTTTGAAAGTAGACGTGGGTAGATTGCAGGTGCTCATCAGCCAGCAAACAAAGCTGAATTGATGAGCTCTGGGTTCAATGAGAGACTCTGTCAAAAGAAAAAAACAGTAATAAATGATAAATGAAGATTCAAGGCACTATGACCTCTGGCTTCCATGCTTGCACACCAGGACACTTACACAGACACATACAGGAACATGTACACACACACACACACACACACACGCACACACAAGGCTTCCCTTCAGAATTTCATTATCTCTAGTTTTGCTGTATTTAATAGAAAAAATGACTGTCCATGTGTGTGTGTGTGTGTGTGTGTGTGTGTGTGTGTGTGTGTGGTGTATGTGTTTTGCCTGTACTTTGTGTGTGCTTTCTCAGAGGCCAGAGGAGGACACTGGATGTCATTTCCTATCACTCTACACCTTATTCTTTTAATACAATGTCTCTTCCTGAATTTAGAACCTACCCTCCCACCACCTGCAGCACCACCACCCCAATTGGACTGGCTGCTATCCAAAAAAAAAACAAAAACAAAAACAACAAAAACAAAACAAAAAAAACCAGCCATCTTCCTGCCTATTCTCCCCTCTCAGTACTGGGCTTACAGGCTCTTACAGCCATGGCCTGCTGTTTAGCTGGGTGCTAGAGACATAAACTCATGTCCTCATGATTGCAAAGCAAGTATGTTACTCACTGCAATCTCCCCAGCCCCTAAAGTGACTTGACATAGTATGCCTACTAGAACTGTATATCACATATGAGGCTCACAGTCTACCTCTTTTGGACAGTATTGGTTAAAGAATTCTTATGACATGGTTGGAGGTGCCTACCTTGTCTTAAGAACTGTGTTTTTTAAAAACCGAAGCTAAAAGATCAAGAAATATATTTCTAGTCAACAAATGAATATTCTTTATCTTTAGAATTTTGTGTGCAATAGTTTGTGATACAACCTAGGGTTAAGGTGTTAAATATTTAAGTTCTTAGGCTGAAGGCATGGCTCATCAGTTAAGAATACATAGTGATATTTTAGAGGACCTATGTTTGGTTCCCAGCAACTATGACAGCTCACAACCACCTGTAACTCCAGTCCCAAGGAATCTGACACATTTATATTTTTTTTGGCTCCATAGACACCTGCACTCACATGGACATACCCATACACACACACACACACACACACACACACACACACACACACATGATTTAAAGATTAATATTTGAAAACTTAAGTTTTTAATTTTAAGTCTATTCTATGCTAGGTTCTTAAAGGCCATATTTCCTATCTTGTATGAGTATTTAATGTCAATACCATGAAAACTTTGAAGAAAATAATTAACCACTGTAAATGTATTGAATCCTGAAAGCTGGCAAATTATAAATTTGGCAATGAAAAATGCTCTTAATACATTGGGGTCCTTAGTATCATCTTTAAGGAAACCAAGAGAAGATCTTTTAATGTTTCCTAATTTATATATGGACTGTACACACACACACACGCACACACGCACACACACACACACACACCTTTATGGAAAAATTTACTCTTAATCTTTTAAAATTAACTGCTTTGTTTGTTTGTTTGTCTGTCTGTCTGTCTGTCTGTCTGTCTGAATTTTAGTCTGTGACAGATACTCACTGTTTAGCCAAGGCTAGCCTTGAGTTGATTTTCTTGCCTTCAAATCCTAGATGCTGAAATCATAAGCATATGCCACAACACCCAGCTAAAATAAACTATTAATAATAAAATCATCATCAGAGCATATGAGCTGTTCCACTAATTTAATGTAAACAATGGAAATTCATATTTCATGTGATAAACATGTCTTTAATATTTTTGAACATAACAAAATATTTCATATGCAAGACTCCTAAATTTCATGAAAAAGAAATTTACACACAGATATGTTTCTCGAGATTTAGCGTCTCCCCTACCTTAATCACTTAGCTGTACATATCCATTGCTATAGCAACCTGCTACCATAACTCCCAGATTCTCATAACCAAAAGAAAACAAATAACTAAGGGGTTCATAACCCCTCGCTCGACAGACTTTGAGTAAATCTTATGCAAGCAAGTGAAGCCAGCATGAGGATGTTAAAACACAGAAATACAATAGCTTTGTAGAGTATCATTCTACATGAGTAAAGCGGACAAACTTGGGTAATAGCTGAATATGAGGACTGTTTACTTGAGTGGTTGTTTAGGAACTTTTATCATATACATTTCTTATTATTGTCCTTTCCATAAACTCCAAGGTTCTCTATATTGTACTCCTCATTTCCTTTTGAGTCATTGTTTTATCATGAAATGAACATACAAGGAGTAGGCACACTACGCTAACCTGTGAGGCACTGGCAAGGCCTCATCTTCTGTTTGGCTGAAACTTCCCTTCACTAATTGCCCTATGACCCTGACAGAAAGAACGGTGTGCTCGTTTCCACTTTCTCAGATTTTAATTTCAGAAATCTCTGAACCGTGAGGACTCGTATGTGTTTCTATCGTCTTTTAAATATATTTACATTCTGTAAAAAGATCTCAGTATCGACATTCAATGAGTGTACCTACCACACAAGACAGCTTGGATTTCCTAAGGAAGAAAAATACACATTAAACCTTTTGTAAACGTAGGTGATAAAAAGAGATATCGGACAGTTCCTTAGCTAAGCTGCTGCTCAGAGCTTTAAGGTTGTCTTCAGGACTTTAATTTTCATTTTGCCCTGCCTTCTGTAGGCCCTACACCATCACTGATTTCCATACCCTCCTATGACATTGGCTGTCCTCTGATTCAATCAATCAAACCCTATGAACGGCCTCTGTCGAGGTACACTCCGTACCAGACCCGTGAGAGGCAGTTTGGAGATTCAGTTCTACGGAAGCAAACCACTGTCACTTAGATCATTTCCTTAGAGTGGATCTGTAATGACACCCTGCACAAGCCAGGTCACCAAGAGGTAAGAGAGTTAGATGACTCAGTGCAAGCCTACCACTTTCTGGGAAATGAGCTCAAAAAGAACAAAGGTATTAAAATGCCAGGCCAAAAAAAAAAAAAATAGGATTCTGATCATCTTGACTCAAGTCAAGAAGTGGTTAAAAGCTTCACTGAGGAGGGAGTCAATCGTGAGGAAGGAGCAGCCATCAGTCAACCATAGCTATTGAGGACTTGACCTGTGATTTCTGGCTGATAAGTACTATACAGGTTAAATACATACCAGATTTCAAAGACCTAACACAGAAGAAATGCTTAGGAATTTATTAATAATTTTACATTCATTGCATGTTGAAATGATAATATTTTATATACTAGGTTAAATTAAATATTAAAATTAATTTCATCTATTTTCATGCAGCCAAGTAGAAATCTAGCTTTCATTTGTGGGTGTCTCTTTATTTCCAAGGGAAAATATTACTCTAATGAATCACTGTTGAGTACCAGGGGCCATTTTTCCTATAGTTGATGTGTGGGAACAGTCAGATGCTTTTCCCTGGCACATTGTTCCTACTTCGGCTGTCTTTCCCTCCTTCCCCTCCCCAGTGCTGACACATATTTGGTCAACAATCAAGTCATAGTTACATTTCTTTTGTGTTGTCACTGTCATTTCCTGCTGTTGTTTCTACAGTCTGTTCTCTGAGTAATTTCATACCTGAGTTGTCATAATTAGCTATTAAATCATGCCTGTCACTTCACATTATCCCCACCTTAATGCGCCCTCAGGGCTACAATGAAAACAACTATCTATCTGTGTGGTTAGGATTATATTCCCATTGCCCTGAAGTCTTGAGTCACCATCCTTGCCCTGAGACTCAACACTAACCTCTCTAGCATACCAGTTCTCAAATCTTCTGATATCATGGCCCCTAAATGGTTTCCAGAAATTCAATGGGCCCTAAAGAGCTTGTGTTTAGGTGGGCTACACCTCTTAGCATTAACTATCCTAAAAATTAAAAGACTACATGAAGCTCATGAAGAAGGAAGATCAAGTGTGGGTGCTTCAGTCCTTCTTAGAAGGAGTAACAAAATACTCAAGAGAGCAAACATAGAGACAAAGCATGGGACAGAAACTGAAGGAGGGGCCGTCTGGAGACCATTCCACCTGGGTATCGATCCCATGTGCAGTCACCAAAGGTAGACACTGATGTAGATGTCAGGAAGTGCATGCTGACAGGAACCTGACATAGCTGTCTCCTTAGAGGTCCGCAAGAGTCTGATATATTCAGAGGCAGATGCTCACAGCTAACCATTGAACAGATCAAGGGGTTCTCAATGGAGGAATTAGAAGACTGAAGATGCTGAAAGGGTTTGCATCCCCATGAGGAGAACAACAATACCAACCAACCAGAGCTCCCAGGGTCTAAATCACCAGCCTGGGAGCACATAGGGAGGAACCCATGGCTCCAGCTGTATATGTAGGGGAGGATGGCCTTGTTGGGCATAGGTGGGAGAAGAGATATCTGGTCCCATGAAGGCTGGACGCTGAGTGTGGGGGAATTCGAGGGTGGGGAGGTGGGAATGGGGGAGGATATGTGGGAGCACATCCCCATAGAAGCAGGAGGAGGGGGGATGGGATAAAGGGTTCCTGGGTACGGAATGGCGCGGGCCAAAGGGGGTAAGAGGATAACATCTGAAATGTAAATAAAATATCCAATAAAAAATAAAAATTAAAAAAAAAGAATGTCATCACACATTTTTCATCCTCTTAAAAACACCAGCTTACACTCGTGGCTGACTGAAAGGGGGAAAAAGTCAAGGCAAAAGTCTTGTTGGTGTTACTTACAGAACTCATTTCTACCCTGGGGACACTGGAAAGTTCTGGAGCATTTTCAGGGGTACCTTGGCCATTTCTTGTGAACTGCTACTCCTGCAGTCCCTGAGCGAGCTCATTGATTCCCACCAGCAGATATTATGCATTCAGGCCTCCAAATCAACCTCTAGGCATTATTCTGCTTCCAAATCCCAGCTCTGCATATCTTACTAAAGTCTCCACCTAAATAGGCCAAATATGACCCAAACCACAAGGTATAAACACATCAGCCCCCTCTATAAGTTCTTTCTCCTCAATCTTTGGCCTCAGTAGTTGTTATCAACTAAAACAGGTACCCTCCCTTTGTCTTTTTTTTTCTCTTCCCTCAGCCTAGTCCTTCACATGTAATTCGTGGCACTTAATAGTTGCTTGCTAAGTATTTGTAGGAGGAATGAGTACACGCCATTTAGGTTTGTCACTCACACTACCCCACACATGCTTTTCCTACTGTATGTCTGACTTTCCCTCTACTCCTCGCGTCACTGCCGTATGTGTTGAACCAAGGTGTAAATTCAATGGCATCAACAATGTATAATTAAAGATCATCCCGGTTTGTACCCAACTTGCCAACCCTAAGGCAGCAAAATGTATAGAAAGAAGTACAGAAAGGTGTGAGGGGATGATAAAGTTGAGAAGAAATAAGCCTCCGAGCAACCAAAGCTTGTGCATCAGAGCATCCTCTGGCTTCCCGCCTGCATTATCCTAGGAAAATAAACCGTAGGTCATGTCAGTCAAGGTTTGCAGTTGTGAACAAATGAAGCACAGTTTCACAATTAAACATAGAAACTCAATTTATTAAACCATTTGATGTAAGTCACGTCTCCAGAATGACCCAAGAGTCATATACATGAGCAAAAACAATGCCACATTCTTCCATATGATTTTCCCATGGGGGCTGGAGATGTGGCTCAGTGGTTAAACGCACTTACTGCTCTTGCAGAGTACACAGGTTCAGTATCCAGCATCCACATGGCAGCTCATAAGCTGTACCTCTGGTTCCAAGGATTCTGATGTCCTTTTCTGATCTCTGTGAGCACCAAATGCACCCATGGTGCACATACATACACATGGACATTCACACAAAATTAAAATAAATTTCTCTTTAAAAAAATTTTTTAATGTCTTTGGAAAGCTACTGCCTTGGTCTTTTGCTGGTCCAAATGATGCATTTTATACTATCAAGGACAAAAGCCTGGGTGGATATTTGTGCTAGGAGCTTTTTATTGACTGTACATGACAACTGGCTATGGCTTTACTCACCTTCACTAGAGTCCGTAGGAAGCTGAGGGACTAAGTGTCTGGATTTTAAAGAGATAACCAGAGGGGAGTCGGTAGGGAATTTTCTCAAAATAGGATGAATGTTCAAAGAGGTTAATCAAAAAAAAAAAAAAAAAAAAAAAAAAAGACAGCCTGGGATCCATAATCCTTGGAGCCTACTCTTGCTTGTCAAGAATTTTAAAAGTTACTGAGTCCTTCCAAGTCACAGCCGGAAATTGAGGTTCAGATCTCTTATAATTACTCTTACTTAACCATAATTTTGCCACGTTTCGCATTCAATGATAAAATGAGAAAAATGTACCCTGTTTTTTTTTAATGGAATGCTTTCAGACTATTAAGCAATTACAATTAGTTACTATTAAAATTATCACAAATGGGGATAATAATATTTTCCCATACACAAAAACTTTGATAATTAGGTAAGATTACGGAAGTCTTATTTTATTCATTTTTCTGGTAGCATACAAAGTAATGGGTTCATTAGGACATTTTCATACACAGGTGCCACGCCACTTTGCCCATATTCACTCTCTCACAGGAAAGTCTTTTTAAACTGAAAAGAAAACACATCAAACAATACACAAAACAGATTCTTGATAACCCATGTGAGCAAAGGGTAGACTGGTAGGAATAATTAAACTTTGCAAATATTTGGGTATGCTGTTATAAATGAAAACACTGACTCTTTTTTCCTTCACTGCTATGGTGGTATCTTGGCCCATTTTCTAGGACTATAACTTCATAACACAGTTAGAAGCTTAGTCCTGCTTCCCACTGCTGTGATAAAAGCCCTGGACAGAAGCAAGCTAGAGGAGGAAAGGCTTATTTGGCTCATACATCCAGTTTATAGTTCATAACAGAGGGGAAGTCAAGGCAGTAGGAACTTGAAGCAGCTAGTCACAACACATCTTTAGTTAGGAGCAAAAAGTGATAATTCATAGGACATGCTATTTACTGCTCAGTTCACTTTCTCCAAGCTTTCCAGAATCCCCTGCCTAGGGAATAGCGTCATCCATAGTGGGCAAGTCTTCCCAGTTCAAGTCACAAAAAATACAGACTTTCACATGCCATTAACATTGGGGCACACATCCATATGCATACAATTTAAATAAATAAATACTCTTACATACCCTTGAATTTGATTTTAGGAGGTAAATTTGTAACACATAAAATTTGTGGGACACATTCCAACCATAGCAGTTAAGAAATACTACTTAAAACCCAGAGTTTCAGAAAACACCCATCTCATTAGGGAAAACTTGAAGACTATGGAAAAAACATGAAATCTTCTTGTTTTCTTTACTTTCCTGACACCCGTAAGAAGATGAGAATCTGGTTTATCAAGTCGAATACCTCATGAAGTTTCAGTATCCAGCATATTATCTAATAGGGTAGAGGCTGATGGCAATGCCTCCTAGTAATCAAACATCCTAGCATCACGTGGGCTCAGAGAGAAGGGACACAAGGAAGAGCAGTAGAAGAGAGTGTTCTCCTCCAATTCCAGAGAGCAAGCATGGAAAGACTGTTCTAAAATTCCCAGTACTTGTACCTACATAATGCTTGGGCATTTAAACCAATGTCAGTTAAAGCTCAGAGATAATAAAAAGGCTAAACAGAAAAGGGAACATACGTTCAGGCAATCCAGTTCATAAAATATGATTTACTTGTGCTTTATCCTGTGTTCCTCTAGAAGCACTTACATGCTCTCAAGCCCCAATCTCCTTATCCGGTGGACTTTGTGGCAGAGAACACTTTAGTCAGAGGGAAAAGCTGATATCTGAGAGCAACAGGCGCTCCCTCTTGTCTTCCCCAGATCCATGTTCTAAATAGTCACTGTTTCCCTCTTATCATCCTCTTACACTTTTGGTTGGCTCTGGGAACAGTTAACTCTTTGGTGAGACCCCTCAATCTGTGTACAGCCACACAGCTATGCCTCTAACCTTTCTCAGAAGAGCCTTGTCGGGAGGCAAAGAGAAAACAGCCCAGAGAAAGCATGGGTCGGTGCTCACATACACACTCCACACTCAGCCATCTCCAATCACATACATGGCATTGTTCTCTTGGTGGATGACACTCAAGTCTATGGTCACAAACACCAGAAATGAGTTTCCCTTGATGAGAATAGTTATTCCATTATCCTGCTGCAGCTGTCTCTTAAAGAAACCAAGCCCAAAAGACAAAGCCAAGGCTGGAGAAATATACAATCCACTGTCATCTGCTTCTCCAAGGTCTTAGAATCTGTCGAAGCACGGAGATTTCTGGCCAGGTCCTATGCCCTTAAGAAAAGGGAAAGCAGGGAGGGAGGGCTCTTCAAAACCTTTCAAACCCTCAAACACCCAAGCCATAGAAGCAGACAGGAAACTTATCACTATTTATTATCTCCGTTTGATTAAGTCTTGTTCACAAAGCCCAAAGGCTTACATGTAAGTCTGTGTCACTTTTGTTTTGTTCTTGAAATTGCCCCTAAGGCCTTGCACTGAGTTGGTACCCATTGTATCACAGAGCTATCCCAAGCCAGCATCTCCTTACCTTAGTTAACAAAATTTGCATAATGACAAATTCCTCCCACAGGGACAGGGTAATCATGCTTCCATGTTCATCATAGCCACCAGTTCTTTGATGCAAGAAGGAACAGTGGTTTAGATAAACTGTCAAATTATTACCACTCCACCTTTACCATGTGACAACTCTTCACTATAGTCAAATTGTTCCTTGACTCTCTTCCCTGCCCATCAATCCTCACACAATAACTGTGGGGAGCACTTTACAGTTACTTTTAATTGAAGGATTAAAGAGCCTTGCACTTGTCCATGGTCTTCTTTCCTACTTTGTGCTAATATTTGTGCCAAGAATCAATTTTCTCAACATTAAATGGGAATAGTTAGCAAAATTATTTTTAATAATTTCCCCAAGGTAAAATTCAATAACTATTTAGAGTAGGACCTTCTAACCAATTCAGATGATTTAACCACACTTATCATTTACTTCCTTTATTAATTCAATACTCATGTACAAAGCACTATGACAAACACTGGATATATAGTATGAAAAAATGATTTCATTGTTTATGAACTTTGTGTCAAACAGAGAGAAAGATCTTAAGCAAGTGGTTACACAATTAATTTTAATTTAATTTAATTATTTTGTTTAACTAAACCATAGTAAATACTAGAAAGAGTTATATATATATATATATATATATATATGTGTGTGTGTGTGTGTGTGTATACATATATATATATACACATATACATTTAGTTATTTTGTTTAACTAAACCATAGTAAATACTAGAAAGATATATATATATCTCATAATGGAGTTAGTACTTCAGCATTGACAAAGAAGGTTTCTTTTTTTTAATGTGGTAAGTATTGAGATCTCCAAACAGAAATTAATTAACAGTGTGTGTGTGTGTGTGTGTGTGTATGTGTGTGCGTGTGTGTGCGTGTAAAACTCAGAGACAGACACAGTTGAGTTTAGAGAAACTAGAATGACATTAGGGTGGCAGGGTATGGAAAGGACTAGAGATGAATCCAAAGAAATAGGGAGTTCAGGTGGGTTAGGTTGGGATTATAGTTCAGTAATAGAGCACAACCTTAAAAGTAGAAAGCAGTAGACCCAATCTCTCTCTAGCACAACCACAGATAGGGAGAGAGAGAGAGAGAGAGGTATACATACATAGATACATAGATAGATAGATACATAAATACGTAGATAGATAAGTGAAGACCAAATTTAGCAAGTAAGATACTAGCTTGCAAACACTGGGACCTGAGTTCAAGTCCAAACCTGGTTAAAAACAATAAAGAACACAGGTGTGGTAGTGATTGCTTATAATCCAAACACTGAGAAGGTAAAGATGGGTGAATTCCCAAGGCAGGTTGGTCCAGCTCTTCTAGCCTACTTGGCAAGTTCTAAGACAATGAAAGAGCCTCAGAAATAGATGGATGGATGGATAGATAGATAGATAGATAGATAGATAGACAGACAGAATGTTAGACAAATGGTACATAGCTCGAGAGAAACACAATGGTTATTGGGCACACATTGTACACTCATGTGCATATATGTAAATCAGTAAATTAATAAATAAGCAGTTGGAATGTTGCAATCTAGAGCCTAAAGAACCATTCCTTGTCCACCTTCGGGTTGGACCTAAGACCCTGTAACTAGCAGACAAAGCTGAACTGAACATCCTGATAAATACTTTGTAAAGAATTAACTATTCTCCACCATGGAAAGTGCCAGTAACACTAACAAAAAGCATCTGAGGCTGACAGCTGAGATTTCTCTGCAGTGCTGTAATCTCCTACTTAATGGTTGCACCACTGTATTTGAAAGATGCCTTGATTTACGACTTTTTGTGGTTCTGTTACTATAAGAACTTTATGAAACTTCTCCTGCATTGGAACACGGAATTTGGGGTAATCTATAACTATGTTTCCATGCTCACTCAAATTTGTAATAAACTATCTTTCATTCTCTTTGAGTAAGAGCTGTATTTTTGCTTAAACAGATTTCTGATATATATGTTCAAACGAGACATTCAAAGAAGCTGCTTTGGGGAACTCTCTGATTTTGTTTTTTTAATAATCTCTCAGCAATGTTCTCTCAATTGATTTTACCATACTTAAAATGTTTTCAAGATCCATGCTATCTAGCACCGAGATTAAGACTCTTATCTCACTAGGATAACTTCTTCAAAAAAACCCAACACTCTTCCCAGGGAACAATTGTGACAGTGTAGACAGCACTCTGCTGGCTGAGCCTAGGCTGCTCTGTTGACCTTTTGGCTAGAGTAGATTTCAAATTCACATACTTAACTATATTTAGTTTAAAAAGAACTTTGTCCTTTCAAAACTGAGATTTAAATATTGACGGAGGCAGAGGTAGGGGAGAATCTCCAAGCTTGAAGCTCACCTGGTCTACATAACTAGTTCCAGGCCAGCCAAAGCTACGTAGTGAGATCTAGTCTCAAAAAATACAAAATGAAAAGCAACAACAACAACAAAAACCCCTGGGTTTAAATATGAGTCCCACTCTACTCAAAGCCATTACAATAAAGTAGAGAATACACTGTGAATGAAAGAAATGATTCTGCCTGAGATAAGTGTCTCTGGGGGATGGAAACAGCATAGTATCCTTCCCTTTTAGGAAGAAGAAGGAGAATGGAGAAGGAGGAAGAGGAGGAGGAGGAGGAGGAGGAGGAGGAGGAGGACGTAGAATTGGTGTTGGCCATCAGAGGCTTTGAGCTTTTTTAACCACTATATCTTCCTAACTGGAGGTTATTTTCTTGTGTCCTTGAAATTTATGATACCAAGAACCAATTTTTGTTTTCAAAGCTATGTTTTTTTGTAGCATGGGTTGGGAAAACAAAAAGAGAACTGGTTAAATTATAATTTATATTCCTCTTTGTTTCACAAAGAATCTGAGATCTCTTACAAGAATGTATGTGGTGACACATTCAGAACAAAGGAAAATGAAAATTGGAGAGGGTGTCTATGACTGAGGGGCAAGTACAAGCATAAGTACAAGTCAGTGTTCTTTCATGAAGACTGAAGTTAGATTCCAGGTTGGAGTTTGAAACTCTGACTTTTAAGTAAAAAGAAACATCACTAGAAAATGTCTTACTTTATTCAAAAGCAATTGATTGCTTCAAATCTTATTTAGAAGACACTGAAAATATACTAAAAGCCTCCCTAAGGTAAATATTGCCATTGATTTTGTAGCGTTTCTAGTCCTGCTCCTTAACTCAAGATTTAAACTTAATTCTGAAAATAACTTAATAGCAGCAACTCTTTGACATGGAAGAAGAGGAAGGAAATGGTGAGCACGACCCAGGATGTGGCTCATGACAGTGGATATTAATCCAGTGCTAAGCCATGAAATAGATGATTGATTAGTGTCTGCTGCATCAGACAGAAGCTACTAAGAATCCCACCCCCCAAAACATAACACACACACACACACACACACACAGAGAAAGAGAGAGAGAGAGAGAGAGAGAGAGAGAGAGAGAGAGCACATTAAAATAAATTCTGATGGCTCACAAATTCTTTTCAGTCCAAGTTGGAATAAAAGATCTTGAATATCTACAAAGAACTAAAGATATTGTAGTGGAGTCCCTCAGACTGTATGTTCTGTCATCAAAGAAACCTCAGTTTTATTTCTGACTATTCTCATTTGCTAACTACAAAACTGTGAATAAGCTATTCAAGTCCACTAAGCTCCAATGTAACATCTATGAAAATGGGACCAATAACATTGTTTACCTCATATGGTAGGGATGATAACTAAATACAATAATTCAAGGGAAGGGCATGTCTGTAACCTACTAAGGATTTAATGAATAAAAGTAGCCAATAGTTATTAGCTTAATTAATTCATAATTAATTAAAGTATTCCTTTTACAAGGGAAATTGGGATTCCCTTTTGGATTCCCAACCTTGTTAACAAAGGAATTTGAAAACAGACTCCAAAGAAATCTCAGAGACAATTTAATTAGAGTTTGAGATATAAACAATGGGACAGGCAAGCTGTAAATGTTGGCAGCTCCAAGACCGAGGTTGATGAAGAGAGGAAGAGAGAAAGGCATGCCTTCTTCACTCAGGGTCTAAGAAAGCTGGCACGCTCATTAGTGCAAGTTGGCAAATAGCTGCAAAGCAGAAGGGAAAGCGAGAGTCCAGAGTTATCAGGGAAAGCATATTTAGGCTTTTAGCCAGTCTCTGGGGAAAAAAAGGACAGAAAAAGAAAATGAAAAGTTATACTTTTTTGAGTTAGAATTCAGTAAAGTGGACACACTCTGCAGTACTATGTGACTGACAGTCTGTACGCAGCTATCTTTGGGAAGGGGCTTCTGAGAATAAAAGCACCATATCTCCTTAAGAGGATAATTATTCCTCCCATCTTCTTAGCACATACTCAGGTGAATATGCTTTCCTATGGAGTGGCCTTCTTAACAGGCCCAGCTGGATTACTCTTAAAGAAAGAAGCAAGAGTATCGGATGTTACCATGTCACCACCAGTTCTGGAAATAGACAGATTTCATGATTTTGGACCAGGAGGAAGCAGCCTTCCCTTAACCAGCCTCAACAAAACCTAAAGGTCACTGCTTGCTCATATGTATTTTAAATCCCAAGGAAGGGAAAATGTGATGCTTCTCTTCCAGCGTCACCAGATAATGGGAGGGTCCAAAGTGAATCATGAGGGAGGGATCCATCCTAAGTGGATGCACAGCCTACAGGTTCTTTCGACACTCCTCCTTCAAGAGCTGAGACCATAAAATAATTGAGGAGATGTGGAGAGCCTTTGAGGCTGCTTGCCAGGAATCTGACATTGGTCAAGGACAAGGAAATGGGCTTTATGCAGGAATCTGACTTTGGGCCATGACAAAAGTAAGTTCAGGTGGGAGTCTATTTTTAGGCTAAAACAGATAAGTAAATTCAGTCAGGAATCCAAGTCTTAGGCTAAAACAAAGAAGTAGGCCTCAGGCACTATGACTGTGGGCTAGGACAGGGAAGTAGGCTCAGATACTTTGTCATCCTAATGAGCCCTTAGAAACAGCGATCATGAGAGTGATCACAGGGTGACCACGGGACTCTGTATATTGCCTTGTTTGTTCCTTGACTGTTTGTTTCTATTATATTGTTGGTTCCTCAACCTAGAACTGACCTAAATACTTGCATGTAATTAAAAGGGTTTAAAAGAAAAGTTGAAATAAACAAACCTGCCTTCAGCCTCAGAACTGGCTGGGGTCATGCTACAATTTTGTCTAATCATCTCTTTTCTTTTAATCCTCACTCCTGCGCTGGAGAACCAGTTGACTGACTGAGTAGGCTTGGTCAAGGAGATGAGCTGTAATTGAGGCATAAGGGTCTCTACTCTTGCTGATGTTCAGGCTTTGGAAAATGATCAATGACACCCAAATAGATAGATCATTGGAGGACCATTTTGAATGTAGATCAACTATAAACACGAGAATAGTTTTTTTTTTTTGGTTTTTTTTTTTTTTTTTTTTCGAGACAGGGTTTCTCTGTGTAGTCCTGGCTGTCCTGGAACTCAGAAATCCGCCTGCCTCTGCCTCCCAAGTGCTGGGATTAAAGGCGTGTGCCACCACTGCCCAGCACGAGAATAGTTTAAAATATAAGTGAGTGCACAAGATCCAAACATCAACAGCATCATTACCAAAATGATGAAAAACACCACATTTTCACCATTTAGAACTCCTGTTCTAAAGCTATTGCCCCAAAGGATGGTTGTATAGTTTCCAGGCTGTGTAAAAAAGAAAGATAACAAGAAACCAGACGAGACACTAGGATCCCAAAAACATCTCTTATATTTCTGGCCTGTGTCTAGGATAGTACCAAGGACATATCTGTCTACTGGCCAAGGACAAAAAATGGAATTGCTGCTCTCAAGGTCCCTGCCCTCAACTGCCTGAGCAGTTTTTAATCTCCCATTCTCATCATCTGTGCTGCAGTGCATGTGTTTCCCCATACTGCCACTTAAAAGTGAATCCACAAAACACTGTGTTTATATGTAAATGATAATCATTTCCATGATATTTCACAAAGGTATGGATCACTGGCCAAAGAAAGTAAGGCCTGCAGTAACTCACAGCGAGTGCTCTGCAAACGTTCGATTTTCACAGAACATTCTTGGGCTCACCACTCATGTTTATTTTGTGTATTGCTTCTGTAAGAAACAATCGTGGCTTAAAGATGGTTACATCTCACGGAGATTTTCTTGGCCTGATACTTCATCTGGACCCAAATCCCAGATGAAGTATCTTCACACACACTGGAGGTCCTTGGGTTGTTGGATCATTGGCTGAATCAGGGACATGTTGACATTAGAAATGGCAGAAAATCTCACCAGTGTGACTGCTTCTCCTGCACCATCTATATTTCTTCTCTAATTCCAGCGTGATTTTATCCAGTCTTTTGCTATCTTTCTTTTGTTCAACTCCTACATCCTGCATTTGTCCTCAAAAGCTGGAGTTGGGCAAAAGTATTGAGTTGTAGTTGGAGGCAAGTATTGGGTTGTATCCAACTATGTCCTCCTGCCTTTCACTAACAGGTTGAGTTAGGGACAGGTCATAGAGGCCTCAAGCTAGATGGTGCAAGAGGAAGAGCCTACCTCACAGAGCAGCTGAGAGGTTTGTGAGGGCATGCTGGGAGAGCAACCAGCATGTGCTTGGATATAGGTTTACAGTGGGCACCAATAAACACTAAAACTGGAAGAAGACGAAGAAGGAGAAGGAGAAGGAGAAGGAGAAGGAGAAGGAGAAGGAGAAGGAGAAGGAGAAGGAGAAGGAGAAGGAGAAGGAGAAGGAGAAGGAGAAGGAGAAGAAGAAGAAGAAGAAGAAGAA
>NW_021604636.1:8732955-8780083 GCF_004785775.1 Grammomys surdaster | reverse complement strand
AGGGAGGTGGAAGGGTTAAGAACCATAAGTACAGTTGGTTTTGAAAAATTTAGCTCTTTTCTTCTCCTCTTGCTCCCTTACACTCTTCCCCCTCTCTCCCTATTCCTCTCCCCCTCTCTCTCCCCACATGCTCACGGATGGCCTCTACTTCTCTCTCTCTCCCTTCCTCTCTTTCTCCTTCCTCCCCTTTCTCTTTCTCTACTACTCCCTCAACTCCCTTCCCCATGCCCTAAGTAAACTCTATTCTAAACTGGAAGAAGAAGAAGAAGAAGAAGAAGAAGAAGAAGAAGAAGAAGAAGAAGAAGAAGAAGAAGAAGAAGAAGAAGAAGAAGAGAAACTGTAATGTATGATAGGGTATCTTTTTGCAGCCTCGACAGAGTAAATCTCCAGATGTCTACTCTGGATTATACATTACATTATCTTCAAATCTTGGGGTTTTATTATTGTTGTTGTTGTTTTGACGTCACTAGAAAAGCAATGTGTCCTTGTTGCTTTCTACTCTCTTCCCTCTTCAGAACACTCCGGTCACTAGAAAGAATCTCTTTCCACAGTCCCAAGAATCTAGTTTATTGGCAGGGAAGTGTTAAAGCTTTAGAAATTGGCAACCTCCAAAGGCCTCCCAAAATCAGGGTCACTGGAGAGGATGAGACCAGAGGATTAAAGAGCTTTGTTTGGCTAATGTGTTTGAGTCCTGTGTGGCTCAAATAGTCTCCAGCTTGCTGGTGCCCTTGCTGTTTTCTGTTTTTCACATGCAACGTAAATATTATGGCCGTGAATTTCTTAGTCCAAGTAATCATTCCCTATTTGAACAAGATTCTTCCTGCAAATAAATCAGCCTCTTATACATGCCTACAGTGAAGTTAAATATTTATAGTGCAAGCTGTATGCAGGGACGTGCTCTGCTGTGGTTGTTGTGTACAGTTTCCTTTATTTTTACTCTGTCTTGGGGACAGTTACTCTCCTCAGATTACAGGTGACATAAAGTAAGACTCAGAAGGTTGAAGCAATTTGCCGATGCACAAAATTTTGGGTTTTTTTTTTGACATAAACCCTTTGCTTCACTCATAAGTCAGGAAGGATCTAATTAATTTCATCAAAAACAAAAAAAAAAGGACTTTATAAAACTATGTGTTTTTGAGCCCCTGATGCTCACAGTGAGTAGATTTTGGTGGTGCCTAGGAGACTGGAAAGGACTCAATTAATGATGTCTATCGTTAGTTATTAGTTACGCTGCTTTAGTTCTTCTAATAGGGCCAAGAACACTAGAGTAGAGGTTATTAATATTCAAATCATTGTGCAGCTATGCAAATGCACCTCTCTGGGAAGCATTCCACAACTTTGTTCAGATTCTCAATGAGGCCCTTAAACCCAGAAGGTTAAAAAATCACTGGGTAGAGACAAACAAAAGTTAGCTTGCTCTATTTTTTTAAAAAACTTGAGTTTGCTGCTCACATCTGACTACCTCTCACTCACAGCTTAAGAGCATCTTTGTGCTTAGGGCAGGCATGTTGGTTTTGCATGTTGTAAATCTAAGTTCTATCGATTGTAAAATGTCTCTGAGCTTTTTACAAATACCATGGGTCATCCCCTTGTTCACATTAGTGCTATTCATCTATCCCAAAGCCTCTTTAAATTTGTAAAGCTCCATGATTCAGAGCCACAGTTTGCCTGAGAAACATTAGAATTTGTTACATATGTTGACGTAATGCTTAACCTGTTCTATTAATGAAAATACCTGTGTCCGCAACTGTCCATTACTGATCTAAAATAAGGAAAATATGTTTCATTAGTGCTTGTAGCAAATATATCTTATCTTTGCACCTAAATTGAAGTCATCATTTTGACACACTTTCTATCCTATAAATAGCTACTGAACAGGAATCTCAGATCCTCATAAACCTGTTTTATGCTAGGAAATGGTTCTCATCATCCCAGCACTAGAACAAGCTCTCTGAGCTGTTGTCTAAACTCATCTCAACCCAACACATTGTTCATTACTCCCTGCCACTCATTATCTTCTTCTGCTGCTGCTTGTTTCTGCTTGTAGCATGTTCAGCCCATGGAGTGAATTGCCATTGGTTTGACTAATTTACCTTTGCCAATGATTGGTCCAGTAAAGGATTTAAAACACTGTTCTGACTGGTGATATAAAAGGAGTGAGAGAGTACCTGAGACTTCACAGTTTTTTTCTTCCCAACATGAGAGCTGTTTTCAAGGAGAAAGTTCCCCTTTGTCCTGCTCTTTTCCCTGTTATGGAAGAAATCTTTGAACCCAGAAGCTAGTCGAAAGCTATAAGGGCAATCAGTGCTTGTTTGCAAACAAATCAGCCTCTGATTTATGAGGTAGAACAAAAGGAAGAGAAAACCTTGGTTCCTGGTGACAATGTTCTGCTATTGACCCAACATGAGAGCACTCCCTTGAAGTTTACTGATACCACAAACACATGGTTACATATTGTTAATTGCTTCCTTTTAATCAAGACTGCTAAACGTTTTCAAATAATAATGGACTTCAACTACACACACAGACATCTCAATTCTCCTCAAAATTATGACCAACTAAAGAGCTAAAAGAAGATATTCTGATAACTGGTGGATAGGTCAGAAGAAATGGGACATCTTAGGAATAGAATTGCAACCCAGGGGAACTATGCTATGCTTATCAAGCCTAATTAGACTACTGTCTAGTAAATGAAGATTGAAGTTCATCAATTTCTGTAATCTTTACAAAAATCTGAGTTTAGAAACCTAGGAGGTCTATGTTTTGAGCAAAAACCAGTAGCTTGATCTCCTCTTTCATCTCTCTCTTCCTCTCTCCTTCCCCTTCTCCCTTCCACACTTCCCCTCCCTCTCTCTTTCTTTCTCCCTTTAATACTTTCTCCATTCCTTTCTCTGTCTCTCCTTCCCTTTCCCATCACACAAACTTACAGAAGAAGATAGGCCAACATTGCAAAGAGATTTAAAGTATTTTTAAAGCAAAAATCCTGCCCTATGTGCCATGGTCAGAAAAAAGAATTATACAGGTACCCAAGGTATGCATCATTAAAAGATGGCAAGTCTTTCCCCATAGACCTGGCCACACACAGTCTGACAGTCCTCAAGTCAGTGTTCCAGACAACCACCATTAATGGATTAGAATTTGCATTTAAGATAGATCCCATCTGCCATTCCAATTATAGCTGATTGGCAGCTAGCCAGAGGCTCTTGTTGAACTAACTATATGTATTCAATGGGAGAGTTTATAAAAAATATATAGTTTCCAATGCATGTGAGTAGAACCCAATAGCGTGCATTATTGAAAACTTTAGCAAAGAGTGTGTAAGAATACACTGCAAGGTTTGGGAGTCTGTGACATGGAGTATTTAAGATTGCCTGAAAAAGTCATAAATGTAATGTTGCAAAGTGGTGAATATCCAAATGCCAAACTTGGTTGTGGTAAGTTGTATAGGGTTGAATAAGTGATGGTAGAATTTTATAATATGTTAATTTTCTATTTGTGTTTCCAAACATTTGGAAGCTAACAGTAAAAGCATACAACATTGGGGCCTCTTGCTTCTCTTTAAAAATTAAAAAATTTACAACCCTTGGCCTCCACTCCAACATGGAAGAAAACCGACTGCAGCTGCCTTCTTTGGATGGTGTGCAGTCTGGTATGTGTCCCAAGTCTTCCGCACTCCCAGCTGTCTCTGCTGCAGCTCACTGATGCCAACCTTTGCATTCTCGGTGTTGTTCTGCTTATTCAGATCTCTGTCAGAAGCAGAAAACAAATGACAGACCCAAAAGGCCAGTCTTGGAGGCAGAAAATTCAATGGTATTAGGGCATCAATCTATTTCTCAGGAAATTCAAGAGAGATTAACGATGTCCTTGTTCAACAGCCTTGCCAAACAACTCTAAGTCAGTTTCACAATTAATGAGAGCAGAAGGCTTCATCCTGCCACGGCTTTTCTTATATGTTAAAGAGTAAAAGTTCAGTAGGGTACCAACAGAGAGAGACAATCTATCCCAGAATGTGACAGTACTCACTGCAGTGCAAAATTTAGTGTGATGGAACAAGGTGCAGTTTGTCAGCAAAATCACCTCATCACACCCCAGCTCCCACTCTAATGAGAATTTAGGCATCATCTTAAAACATGTGCCGATGCAGGCTCAGTCCTGTGTGCTGTGGTTCTGAAGAATCCGACACTATACCATGAATCTCATAAGCTGTGGTCTTATAATTGGTGCTCCAGTTGTACTCTGTAAAAGTAAATTATCCTGAGCAAGATTTCGGAAGTGACCATTCCACTACACTTCACAGCAAGTATTACTGTGCAATGATAACTAAGTTATTGTGTTTTTGTACGTTCAACTACAGAAGTACACATGAATACATTCATAAATACTTTAAACCACAAAGCAGTACAGGAGACGAAAAGGAAACAAACCTCATGATTTCTTTCTGACCTGCTTCCACTCCCCTCCCCTGTGGATGCCACACTCCTTATCAGAAACACCAAGCCTACATTTTGGTGTGCATTTTCTCAGACCTCTTCCAACATGGTTATATATACATCTGTGATTTTGTCTGGAAGCTTCCTCTTCATGGATGGATCTTGCTTCTTCTTATAATAATGTCTTGCGGAAATCTCCATGTCAAACTTGGCCATGGGATTTTTAATCATTATATAACACTGGGTAGCAAGCTTTTTGTACCTGAGGAAGCCCAAACTGTTTCCACTCTTTCATAATGTAGTAGTTATTTTCCTTATCAGATAGCTTAGTGCACATGCATTGCTATGTAGAAGAAAGGTCTGTATGTGACATTTGCTGATCCAAAGTATATGTAGAGTCTAAATTTTTAGGTACTCTCACACTGAATTCTACCTACAAAGTGTGAATAACACTTTGTTATTTCCCCAGATTTTGGCTATTATAAATATTTTTAATGTTTTAATTTGCATTTGAATCTTTCTCATCCTTTTGCTGGCTGTGAATTATCTTTTTCATCTTGATGTTTATAAACTCCTTAGCTGTTGCAGTTATTAACTTTTTTGTATGTGAGCAGGTGGCTAGTGTTTTTTTTTTTTTGCTTTACTTTGTGATATATTTACAGAAATTCTAAATTGTGAACTATCTGGTGATGCTTTCCTTTATAGCTTACAAATGTTATAAATTACCAAGAAGGTTTTCATCCCCGTTCTCTGTTTTATATACCAGTTATCCACCAGGCCTGCTGGTCCATATTTAAACCTCATAATTAAATGAGTGGAATTTTCATGGTTCCCAAAAATACGTGTGTAAAGCATAAACAGTACCAAGGGATGCCATTTGGGAAATAACAAATCCTATATTTTATCTTATGCAACATTAAAGTCTCAGGCTTTGGAAACAGCCTATGCTGAGGCAGCTTCTATGGAGGTAGCACCTTAGATGCTAACACTCCACAAAGTTCACTGGAATCCTCTCAAGCAGCAGGGGCCACCTCAACACAACTCTACCAGATTAAATGGAAGCAATGATAACATTGAAAATGATGGCAATATCCAACACAGCCAGTTTATACGAAAGTATTACCATAATTATGACCATCAGAACCCATCAATACTTTCTGGAGGTGTCTCACTTGGTAAATAGCTGAATCATGACTTAAACACCATATCTGTCTGACCCTGGAAGCCACAATTATATCAAGGAATTACTTACCTCATGCTCAAATGTGTCATGAAATAATGTTGGCAACATGCAAACAGGAACTAAGAACTAATGGGGTGGTTAATATCTTCAAATCTGTCAAGTGAGTGTTAAAACACACAAGTAGATTTGAAACGTGATATGAAAAAAATTAAACAATTATCAGATATATGCAATTCAAATGTGAAAAATAAGGCACAGGAATATTAATAAGATAAAGTGATTTTTGAAAACAAAACAGAAGAGAAAATGACAACCACTCAAATTCCATGATTAACTGTACTACATAAAGTTAGCTCACTGCAAAATGACCCAGAATCCAAGTGACAGACAACAAGCATCGTTAGGGAGTAGGTTTGTTATTGATATTACTACTGAACAACTAACAACTTTAAATGTGAAGCGTTCACTCAACTCAGTAAGCAAAATCCAAGAGTCAAATTGGGAAGAAATGGAAGATGCATATTAATAGGAGAGATAATGTAAACAGTTATTAAACACACGAATTATTGTTCAGCCTCACTGATAATTTTAAAATACAGAAAATAAAATCATAATGAAGTTCTATTTTCATCTACCTGCTCAACCATAAGGAGAGAGATAAACACTGAGAGTATATCACTCAATTGAAAGGAAAGTTATCTTCCACAAATTTCTAGTAGTAGGAGACAGTATTCCTAAGCACCATATACAAAAGCTCTGAAATTTGAAATTTTCAAAAAAAAAATCACACATCCTTTCATCTAGAAATTCCACAGTTAAGAATGATACTTCACAATAGCCAAGAAATATAATCGGCCTAGCTGTCCATCAACCCAGGAATGGATAATGAAAATGTGGTACATATATACAATGGAATTAAATTCTGCTATAATGAAAAATAAAATTTGCAAGAAAAAGATGGTGTTAGAAGGATTTATATTAAGCGAGGTAACCAGGTTCAGGAAGATGAACCCAGCATGTTCCCCTTCATATGTGGACCCTTGAGTTGAAGTTTTATATATAGTTAATTTGAATTGTCTATAGAGGTCAAGACACATGACCTGCCACATTAAGGCGGAGAAGGGCCTTAAGGAATGAGATGGGAGTGGAACACATGTGACATGAAAGAAGGAGGTAAATACTGTAATTTGTCTAAGTGGGTATGGGAGAAGAGCAGGAAAAGAAAGAGAAGAGAGTAGGAGGGGGGCTAGCCAATATTAAGGATGTATGAATGACCCTATGGAAACTTACTACTTTGTAAGCTAATTAAATATATATTTAATTTATATAATTATATGTATATATGTTTAACTTGTATATTATTTTTACATAATTATATATTAATTTAATATATAATAAATATAATATAAATAAGCTAGGTAAATAAATATAAAAAATAATATTCTAAAGAAAAGAAAAAACCTGGATAGGAGTAGAGGAAGGGCAAATTGTAATCATGATATATTGTATAAGAAAGGAATCCATTTTCAATAAAAGGGAAAAAAATAAAAACATAAAACCTTTAATTACATTTATAAAGGGAGAAAGAGAAGAAAGTGGACCAGGAGGTCGGGGTCAGCCTCGGCTATTTACTGAATTCACCACAGCCAGCCTGAACCACACGAGATCCTGTCTCAAGACAAAACACACACACACACACACACCACACACACACACAATTGACTTATTTTTAATGTTTTAAAAATATGTTATTGCATATCTATCAATAAAATTCTGGCATATACCACCAGTACTACTGAAAAATAAAATTAAAAAATAGAAAGTGTTTAGACACAGTTATCCTGCACAGTGGATAATGTTTCCTCAGAAGACAAAATTAATAAAATAAAAATCTCAATATCAGGCATGGAATACCTCCTAACAAGTGATTAGTCACAGAGGCCCCAGAGCCCTTACCACAACAAACATAGTTATTGCCATTGTTCTTGGTGGCCCATCTTAACTAGTGGGGAAGACACTGTTGCTAAAGACATGACATGTCTCCATGTCAGTTGCAAGACCTAGAGAAGTCAAGCTGGAACTGACTTGAAAACTTCTCCCTAGCTCTCACAATGTTCGAAGGGGTCATTCAAGCCACAGGGAGAGAAAAGTCATCAATGCTATTACCCAACAGTTTGCACTAAATGTTACAGTACTCAGCCACCAGACAAGATATGCTCACTGGCATAATAGTGCCCATCAAAGGTATATGAGTAACCAATCACTTTCGGTTTGGACCTGAGGCCTGTTGCACAGAAGAAAATTAATGTCTGATACTGTAAACCTAGTCCAAAGTCAATCTACCACTTGAGAGGTTATAGGCCCTACGGGAAAACCCACTACTATTAGGTCACTAAATTCTGTTCTCAAACTGTATTTAGACCCATACATTAATGACACTTTCAACTTCAGCCAAAGAAGCTTCTCTCTGCCATGGTCATCACCTAATGCAGTGACGCATATAGCTGGTCAAAGTGCTAAGAACAAATAAAGGTTGAGTTCTTATCCATAAATGGGACATCTTATAGGACCCCCACCTCGAGGCCTAGGGAACATGGCAGAAATAAGGATGGAAAGAATGTAAGATCTAGAGGACAGAGAGAGTGCTGTAAAATGCTGTCTTCTGGATATCTAAAGGACATTGTCCTTAGGAACTCACAGCTCCTTTGGTGGTCAACATTAGCTAGACTCAGTGAGATACAAGCAACCAAAGAGGCATGAAGGTAGGGAGGGGTAGCATGTTGAGGTTGTCCAGGGAGAGTGTTCGGTGATAGATAGACCCCCACATATGTTTTAATATGTGTATACATATATAAAATGTTCAAAGAATAAAAGATAAAAAAAAGATCCTACACAAACTAGATGACTTACAAAATGATATATGAATACATATGTAGCCAAGAGCTTTGTAAGGGTTAATAGATAAAACAAATCTCACTATGGGTTGGGGCTGGAGGGTACAGTTCACTGGAAGAGTATTCATCCAACATCACCCAGATTTAATTGTTAGCACCAAACATACTCCATTAGAAGATCTAAACTATTCCCATATAAGAAAATGTCCCTAAGAATTTCTCAAATTCATTGCTTTTAATAGCTGACTAATATTCCATTGTGTAAATGTACCACTTTTCTGTATCCATTCCTCTGTTAAAGGACATCCATGTTCTTTCCAGCTTCTGGCTATTATAAATAAGGCTGCTATGAACATAGTGGAGCATGTGTCCTTGTTATACGTTGGAGCATCTTCTGGGTATATGCCCAGGAGTGGTATAGCTGGGCCTCAGGTAATGGTATGTTAAATTTTCTGAGGAACCACCAGACTGATCTCCAGAGTGGTTGTACCAGCTTGCAATCCCACCAACAATGGAAGAGTGTTCCTCTTTCTCCACATTGTCATCACCATCTGCTATCACCTGACTTTTTGATCTTGGCCATTCTGACTGGTGTGAGGTGGAATCTCATGGTGTTTTGACTTGCATTCCCCTGATGACTAAGAATATTCAACATTTCTTTAGGTGCTTCTTGGCCATTCAAGTTTCCTCAGTTGAATGGAATGTTACTCAGCTATTAAAAACAATGAATTCGAGAAATTCTTAGGTAAATGGATGGAACTAGAAAATATCATCCTGAGTGAGGTAACCCAATCACAAAAGAACACACATGGTATGCACTCACTGATAATTGGATATTAGCCCAGAGGCTTGCAATATCCAAGATTCAACTCACAGACCACATGAAGCTCATGAACAAGGAAGACCAAAGTGTGGGTGCTTTGGCCCTTCTTTCTAAGAGTAACAAAATACTTTCTAAGAGTAACAAAATACTCATGGGAGCAAATATGGAGACAAAGCATGGGACAGAAACTTAAGGAGGGGCCGTCCAGAGACTGCTCCACCTGGGTATCCATCCCTTGTGCAGTCACCAAAGGTAGACACTGATGTGGATGCTAGGAAGTGCATGCTGACAGGGGCCTGATATAGCTTAGAAGTCTGCCAAGACTGACATATACAGAGGTAGATGCTCACAGCTAACCATTGAACTGATCAAGGGGTTCCCAATGGAGGAGTTAGGAGACTGAAAGAGCTGAAAGGGTTTGCGGCCCCATGAGGAGAGCAACAATACCAACCAACCAGAGTTCCCATGGTCTAAAATGCCAGCCTGGGAACTTGGAGGGACCCATGGCTCCAGCTGTATATGTAGTGGAGGATGGCCTTGTCAGGCATTGGTAGGAGAGGAGGTCCTTGATCCTGTGAAGGCTGGATACTCCAGTATGGGGGAATTCGAGGGCGGGGAGGGGGAAGTGGGTCAATGGGTGGGGGCAAATCCTTATAGAAGCAGGAGAAGGGGGGATGGGATGGGGGTCCCTGGGGGGGGGTGGAAATGGAGAAAGGGGATTATATCTGAAATGTAAATAAAGTATCCAATAAAAAAAAATGCAAAAAAACAGAAAATGTCCCATAATCAAGAAAACAGAAACACAAGGCTTAATTTGACTAACAGATCATTATACTAAAGAAACATATGCATACTTATATACTAGAAATATACACTATACATAGAAAAATCTCTGAGATTTTTTCATAGACAATTCTCTGGCTCTGGCTTTCCAGGTGGTTGCGAGTGCCTGATGGCTTTGCTGAAAACCCAAGTCACAGCAAATATTCTTAACCACTGAGCCAGGAAGCACAATTTCATATGAAAAGATACTAAGAACAGCTTCAATGTCTATCAGCAAAGAAATTATTCTTCAGTGAACACCTGGAATAATGAATGGCTACCAAATATTATTTAGTATTTCCATATGATCCTACACTGAAAAGATCAAGAAAACTGGCTCCTATACTATACACATAAGTTGAACTCAATGTTTCCAAAATAAAAGGTACATGTCTGTGTACATATGTACGTAAGTGGGTAGATTTGTGGAAGAGGTACTAGACTATACTGTGGATACGATGTAATGGGTGGAGTATATAATCACTCTTTTAAAATTCATATTTGTGTTGTTTAAATTTTACAAGATTACATACCACACTCAGGATTAAAGACATGCCATCCATACTTTAAATCATGAAGCTGTTACTGAGAAGTCAGGAACTTTGAGTTACATAACATTATTTTACTATTTTTTTTGTCTCTGTTTCATACAGAGATGTATGCTTTCAACTTAAAATAATATAGTCAAATATTCCAAAAATACATATGAGATAACAGAAATATTTGTCTACCATATGTTAAAATCAATATGCTGAAATTAATGTACAATCGATGTTTAGATCTCCAGGAAAAGAAAACCTTAAAATAAAAGACACTTGATTGACTCTGCAAACAGCACAGATTTCAACTTAAAAAAGAACAGAATTCTAACTTAGGATTTTTTTCTATGCATTTATTCTTTTGAAGCCCTGTGTCAGGCCAGTTTACAGATGGTCTAGTGAGCCACAGGAAAATAAGCGTGCATAGCTCATGAATCATAAACAGTTACTCTAAATAGTTATTAATGAAACTTCTCAAGACATCTGCCTTAACCCAAGGGGATCTTTTACCCATAAGTTTGAATCTTGCTCAAAAGCAAAATAGGTAGATTGATGCCTTGCTTACAAGCAAAACTGCCTCATAATGAATTCCATTGGGTACTTCATAATCTAAATTCCTCACCACAGAGAGAGATTAAAATTAATTCATTCTAACTAAATTCTGTTTGGTAATTAACAGAGCTTATAGGAAGGACCCTGTTCTGCAGTTTCACAAGTGAATATCATTGGGAACTCTAAAGTGCTAGAATTTTTCACTCTGTCTTTACTGGAATGCTATTTATTTAATGGGCAAAGAGCTTATTAGACACATGTATCCACATGTTTGGGGTTTTGTTTGGTTTGGGGTTTTTGTTTGTTTGTTTGTTTTGTTTTGTTTCAAGACAGGGTTTCTCTGTATAGCCCTGGCTGTCCTGGAACTCACTCTGTAGACCAGGCTGGCCTCAAACTCAGAAACCCTCCTGCCTCTGCCTCTAAAGTGCTGGGATTAAAGGCGTGCGCCACCACTGCCTGGTCCCATGTGTTCTTCAATGTACATCAATAGAAACTGTATTTAGCAGGTGCTCACTACCAAAGCATTTTTAAATATTCAAAAAGCCATTTATTTATCACACATATGTCTAAGAAACTAGTCAAGGATGTCAATGGTTTCCTTTCAGGATGGGTGAACGAAGGCAAATCAAATCTTATGCAAAGTTAATAGAGTGCTGCCCAACTCTGGTGTTAAATAGTGTGAGTCTACACAATGTTTGCAACGGGATTCAACAAGTCTCATTTCAAAATGATCTCAGGAAGATACACATAAGACTACTTCAAGAGAGCATTAGCTAACCTACGGATTTAAAAGACGTTGGGCAACTGTCTCATGCCGCTTATAAAATATTCCAATTGACAGAGTTTCATGAGTTGCAATAAATATAAAAATTACAATTTTACATTTGAATTTTAATCAAGAAGTCTGTCTCAATCAGACATTCTGGAGAAGAGTGTGTGGCTGAGAAAGCAAGGAATAATCTATTAGGAAGATCACTGGTCTGGAAGTTACAAAATGGGAACTTGAATGAATGCTTTCAGAACCTAGCTGAGTGCCAAAAGAAAGACAGGGAGTGTTTTCCTCCTTTTTCTTTTTTCCATGAACTTCAGTTCTGTCATTTTGCAAAGTTAAAACTGCCCTGAGACCTCACCAGACCTGAAACAATATACACAAGACTATCCTCGGTGACATTTTAACCTACAGATGGATGCTTCTCAGTCATTTGCTCATAAAATGCTAAGTTTTGAACATCTGACACTCATTCAAATGAATTACAAAAACACAGAACTAGTGTGTACAACCTGGAAAAGCCATTCAAGAGAGCTGCATTAGGCTGGGGGTGTAGTTGAGTAGTTAGGATGCTTTCTAGCTTGTAGCAGGGTCTAGATTCGGTTCTAGCATCCCAGAGGAAGAGATTAACATTGTACTTCCATATTGTGTCTGATTCTGTTATCCTTCACAAGATTCCTGACTTTCTCTGTCTGAACATACTCTCTTTCTCCCCACTCCCTCCCTTCTTCCCTTCCTCCTCTCTTTCCCCTCCTACTCCTCTTCCTCTTCCTCCACTCTCCTTCTCCTCCTTTGTCTTCTTGGTCCTGGTAGTTAAATCCAGGGCCTTGTACAATTAGTCATGTATTTTATCACTGAGGTCCAGTCTCACTCCGTAAACAAGAAGCTCTGAAAAGTGGCTAGACTTCCATCTGACCCTTTCCTATGTGACTCAAAGAAAAGCAAAGATACATAATTGACATCTCACCTCCAGATTTAGAAATCCACTTTTTAAAATAATGAACATATCATAATTATTTTCAATGTCCAGTGTCAAAATAAAATCCTTCTGGTACTTACTGTCTCCCTACCCTCCATCCTCTGACCACTCAAGAATAGGGCAACTATCAGATACTGTTTCATTGGTCCTCTCTAAAAAAACACACTTAGTCACATCTTCCTGTAATAAAAGGTCATTCTCTGGACAGTGAACTGCTTACTATTGTCATCTGGAAGTAGTTCTCCAAGCCAACATCATCTCCAATGGCCAACAATTTCACCCCTGGGTTTGGAGTATATTCAGATTTCCCTTCCAGTTCACAGGGCCTGCTTCCCTGTGAGCCTAGTTGTTTTCAACACACACCCAGTCTCGTGACTAAGGAAAGAGCAGCGTAGGTAGGCCTCCATGAAGAATGGACTGGCTGAAAAATGAAGACTCCAGCTAGGGGATTACCACCTCTGGCCACATCTTCATAAAACTGAGAGACCACAAGAAGATTAGAAACTGTTCTCTGGATTATAGAATTCTATAGCTGGTCGTCAATGGGACCTCTTATCAATACACTACAGATTGTCAGTGCTCAGACTAATGGGAGTAAAAGGGAAGGGAACAAAGAGTAAAGGACATAGTTAAGTTCTGTTCAAAAAAGAAATAGTGGTTTTGAGAAAAGACTATTAAGCTTAATCATGTTCTTCAAGAACAAATCAAATCAAATACTTTTTAAAAATTCTTTGTGCTTCTAAATGTTCCTTATCTTGTTTCCCAGGTCAGATACTTTTCTATTAATATGGTTTTATGGGAAGCTAAATCTCTTTCTTTGGTAGTGCTCAAGGAAAAAACAGGTCCTTTTTTTCAAACGTGCTGTAAGTTTCAAGCAGATATCCAACAACATTGGAACCCTGTGTGAGCTAGGAGTACATTGGTTCAGACACAGAACCAAGATGGTTTTCCTGCAGGAAAGCACAAGGGCCTTACTCATTCTATTCAGTCACTATTTGGAGTCTTCAGAGGCTTGTTTTTTTTTTTTAACTTATTGGATTGTTGATATTCTTCAGATTTTGAGATTCCTGAATTAGTGGGTTGTTGGAGTTAATGAGAACATTTGTCATCACCCATATGGTTAATTAGTCATCTCCGTAGGCCTATTATGTCTGTCAAGATGTGTAAACATGCAAAGAGCAAAGGCTCTGTCTCAGCTAACTTCGTGTAGGTCCTACTTGGCACAGGCCGTATAACAAGTACCCTCTTAAGGCCAAGTGAAGGCATGGGGGGAAAACAATTCAAATTCATAACAAAAGCAAAATCTGTCTCTTTCTCTTTGGCAGAGTCCCACAGAGCAGAAACAGTGACTCACTTACCTTTGTACCCTCAACATGGAACACAGTGTGTACTTCATAACCATATTCATCATCTCAATGGTTGCCTGATGACAATGGATATGTAAGTGAGATCTTCATAGCTCACTCATAAAAACAATGCAGCAGGGTGCAGTGAAGAGATGGAACATGTGCCTGTCACTCATCAAGTTTCCTCATCTGTATGTGAAGTAGAGTTATGCCAGACCTGTAGATGACAAGCAGAAACAGATGCAAGTGGCTATGTGGCACACGGACTTTAGAAGGTGTGCTGGAGCCCTTCCTGGCTAAGAATCCCTTATTCTTTAGACTGAGCAAAGAGCATGCATTTCTCCATTCATGGAGCATTTTTAGACTGGACCGTTCTCCACACATGTCAAATGCATCACTGGCACCAAGGAATTGGATGAGGAAATGTTCCTGCACCTAGAATCCAATGTCTGTTTGATTGCTCCTTTCACTCTGTGCTCCTGTGTTATGAGATACAGAATCATTTGGAGGTTATTAGGACATGATAGGAACACAGGACTACAACTGCACTGGCCATGCATCTCTAATCCTGCCCAGCTGAGATACTACCTCTCTCTCTCTCTCCATCCCCTTCTCCATATCCTTCCTCCTATCTATCTATCTATCTATCTATCTAACCATCCATCTAAATCTTTCTATCATCTATCAATCTATATGTATTATGTCTCTATATATCTATCAACTTATGTATCCATCATCTATTATCCTTGTCATCTATCATCTATTTATCATGTATCTATGCATCTATCTCTATTATCTATGTAGCTATCTATATCTACATTTAATTATCTTATATCTATCATCTATAAATAGCTCTATAGCCAGCTATCATCTATTCATATCTATCTATATATCAATCATCTGTATATATCATGTATCTATGTATCAATCTATATCTCTATCTAACAACTATCTATTATCTATCTATGTATCTAACTATTTGCACATCTACCATCTATCTATAATATCTCCATGATCTATCTACCTACCTGTGTCTCTCTTCTTCCCTCCCTCCTGCCTTCCTTCCCTCTCTCCTTCTCTTCTCTTAATTTTTATTTTACCTGATTCATTTGAGCTTGTATCAAGAGAAATGGAAAAAAAGAAATAAACTATATCAATCAAAAATATTATTTGCTAGCTATAGAAATAGTTCTGAGACCAAGGTTAGTGGATAAATATCCTTAGCAAACCAACAGCAACACAGGAGAGAGGCAAATCAGCTTCCTGTGTCTGTTCCGCTGTGACAGGTTTTGTTGAAGAGAGCAGCAGTAAGATTTATTAAATTTTCCAGGTTGACACACTGTGTTTGCGTATTTGCCACAACAAGGAAGCCGTCTATGGCCTTGACTCCCAGCTTTATTGTAGATTGTTTTGGAAAGATAAATACATTTGCTGTTCTGAGGCAACAAACACATCCTGCACTATTGGGGACTTTCTCCACTTTTCAGCCTAAATTATTTACAGAGCATTCCACAGACCATAGTGGTATTTGTGTGCAAGCTTTGACACAAATAAATTTATTTCCTGTGTATAACACTCTCACAATATCCCCTACGTAGTATGATCCTTACAGGGTTCCAGGAACCATCCTCAGTATGGTGTTTCCAAAGTAAATATTAGCCTTGTTTGGGGTGATTTTTTAACTTTAGAGCCCCATTCCCCAAAGAAAACAAGAGATGGCAAATGATTGTTCCTGAAACACTCAACTCATCTCCTGCTTCTCTAAGCTATAGCACCAATCAACCGCAGCTTTTGGGAATAAGAACTCAGAAATAAGGAGGTAGCAAAAGAAAGAGGCGATACTTTTGCCCTTGAAATAAAATGGAGCACAGTAGCATGTAAGAAAACATCCACTGCTTCTGCATTGTGATGCTTAATCTCCTATATCCATTTTCCAGCTCAGAAAACTAGAAAAAATAAAATAAAATGCTCAAGGTCAGCTGCATTCACAAAGTTTATGGCTGCCAAACATTGTGATTTAGCAGTATTTAGAGTCTGTGCCCCCAAAAAACTCACCCCGTCAATTCCCACAGCCCTATGAATCTTCATTAGGCTGTGTCCTCTGCATGCACCGTTTAAGACTTTATTCATTGGCATATAACACATGGCTTGTTAGCACAACTAATGCTTCCGAAATTCACGCATCCAAATGTCCCATGTCCTCAGTGAGTTTGACTGGGCTCTTTCTCAGCCTCTACAGATATCTAGATCAATGTTTTGCCTACGTTAATATGCATGGGTCACCCAGGGACCTTATCAAAATGTATATTCTAAATAAGAGTCTCTAGGCTAGGCTCAAGATTTCTGTATTCATACTAAATGCCTTGATGCTGCTGCTGCTACTGCTTCTGCTGCTGGTGGTCCACTAAACACATTTGGAGCTGCAAAGCTTCTAGATTTTACCCAATATCTTCTGCATTGGTAATGAAGACCAGATGGTAAATAAATTTTACTGTGGAGGGTAAAATTATAAACAGTTTAGGTTTTGTGAGTCACATGTTTTTCATTACAACCACTCAGAAAAACTATATCCATAGACAACATGTCAATGAATGGACACTAACTGTGCTACCATAAAGTTTTATTTATAAAGTCAACAATGAACAGGTCTTAGTATGTAAACCTCAGCACTATTTGTGTGTGCTGGCTAATTTTATATCAACCTGACACAAGCTACAGTCTTTTGGAAAGAAGGAACCTCAACTGGAAAAAAAATGTTCCCTCCCTATTGGTTGGTGGGGTATTTCCTGGGCTATTGGTTCAGGATACTATAGAATATTCAGAATCCAACCTAGGGAGCAACCTTGATTTGATGATCTTCGTGAAAAATTTGAAATCACATTCAGAAGTCCAGGCTTATGCCCTAGGCTGACAAAACATAAAAGGCAGAGGTTGCAAGGTCACCCACCACAGAGGTGCTAGAGCACCAGCTACACATTCTACTTCACAGATGCATGTGGGACTGTGTAAGGGTATCTTGGTTCTTGGCTGGGCATGGGCCCAGAACCCCGAGACTCCAAGGGAGAAACGGCAGATGTTTGGCCACATTCCCAGAACCCAGGGTCCTGACATGCAATCTAGTCTCCATGGACCTACATTGTTCAGTCACCTAGGCCATTACAGCCCCTCCCAATGTGCCCAGGTAGAGGGCGTGACTACAGGCCTCAGGCCCTAGAGAGATTTACATACTAATAAAGGCCAGAGGGCAGAGCTAATTAAACATTCTTCCCAGGACCCTCCCCCTTTCTCCCTCCCTATTTAACTCAGGTCTGCCCTGAGTATCAGGAGGGTACATCCAGATCCATCTACCATCTGCTATGAGAATAAACTCTTTTGGAACCAAGGACTTCCTCGTGTCATTGGGGCCGCACCGTGAGGAATCATGGAGAAGGCCTTTAATGAGCCACTGTAGCCACAGCCGCCTCCATGCCTAACTTCTCACCTGGAGGAACTTTCTGAGTTCCCAGCCACTTTATCCACAGATGCATACAGAACTTCTGTTATGCTCATCGTAGGTTTTCTGTGGGATCATAAGGGGCACAGGAACTGGGCTATTGGTTTTTATGTTTGTTTGATGGACCAACAGAAGTCCCTAGGAAAAATATGAACAAGAAGTACAGTTTCCAGAGGCTAGAAAAATGGCTCAGTGTTTAAGAGCACTTGTTGTTATTGCAGAAGATCAGGGTTCAGTTGTCAGATCATCTACATAATGATTCACAATCATCTGTAACCAGTTTCAGAGGATCCAATGATACCTTCTGGACTCCTTGGGCTCCCAGTACACACATGGTATGTGGTCATAATATTAAAAATATATCTCACTGAGAGTTTGTAGCATTGGGGTGACACTGAAGTATCAGTAATGATACACACACACATTTAAGTACCAAGTGATGATCACAGAACAGATATACAATGGAACCAGGCTGTGACTTGGCCATTGACCAGGGTTGAAGGAACATAAAAAGTGACCCAGGAGGAGAAGAAAGCATGAGAAGCCGTGTGCAAGAAAAAGATGTGTCAGAGAACATGATGGCATTCAGTGAGATGGAGCAGTGTCAATAGGTGATGCCGAATGCTAAAGAAAAAGAACTGTGTGAATGAAAGGCCTTGCAATTAGGGTATCTCTATAATGTGACAAGACCAGCACACATTGTAGAGTGAAAGGACGGACTTGGACTATTACATTAAATCAGCAGGCATCAACAAAGAGTATTCTGAGAAACTGGGACATATGGTCAGCCTACTTACAAACTGCATGTAGGAGACAGACTTTCACAAAGGCCATGAGAATCTGTTTAATATTTAGAATGAGGGGTAGTATGGCCAGATTGTGCCTCAAAAATGATGGTTCTGGCTGCATTGTAACAACATCATTGGCAGGGAGATTATTGTGCAACCATATCTTAGTGGGAGACAATGATTCTTCATGTGGTTCTCAATTAAGGTCTTAACAGCAAAAATTAAGGAAGTGAATGGAACCAAGAGATACTTGGGACTTGGGCTTAGTTTGTTGTTGAGGTGGATGGTGGAAGAATGGAGCAAGAAGAGACAGCACCTGTGAGTGAAGGATCAATTCCCAGAGTAAATGGATCAATGGTGACGTCATTAGATGAGAAGTGCAGGGTTTTATGTAAACATGGCAGGATATATATATTTTTATAATTATAAATTATAAAATAGAGACTATAAGTATAAGAAACATGGTTTTTAGATACTAATTTGGCCAGACTATGGAATAGCCAAGTGGAAAGGAAATGCCTATAGGCAATTGCCAGTAGATCTGAAGCGCACAAGGAAAGCTCAAGCTGAAGATGTGGATAAGTGGGAACTAGCTTCTGAACAGTGACTGAACTAGTGCTCGTGTAGAATGTACACTGGAGAGAGAAAGCAGCCTCCAAGAGCAGATGGGTACCTTGTAGGCTCAGCATCCAGCATGTGAAAGTGTTCACTTCCTTTATGTGGGGAAATTGTGGTGTTGTTTTACTGTATCTCAGTAGTCATTCTTAGGTAACTCTTCAACTCAATAGTTGCTATTGAGTAACTGTATTTTTGACACCAGACACCTGGCCCCTGATGGGCTTTTTATTGTATCTCTGGCCATGATTCTCAACCTTTAGATCGCAACTTCTTTGGAGGTTAAATAGATCTTTCACAGGGGTTGCATATCAGATATCTTGCATATCAGATACTTATATTATGATTTGTAACAGTAGCAAAACTACAATTATAAAGTACCAACAAGATAATTTTATGGTTGGGGTCACCACAACATGGGGAACTCTATGAAAGGGTGACAACATTAGGAAAGGTGAGAACTGCTGATCTATAGTTCCCACAGGTGTTTTCACTGTATATGACTCCCAGGAGTGAACTGAGCTACAACCTAATATTACATTCAATCCTGATGCAGTGATCAAGAATGGTTACTCCAACAGAATCATGGCAAAGTGCTGGTCTTTGGTGTTATGCCAATACTGGGGACTTTTCTCCCTCTCCACAGTATGGACTAGCTGTGCCCTTTGTGTGTCCCCAAAGCAATAGAAACTTACATCCCAGCACTCTCCACTTTTGTCAGTAGTTCCTGGCCATCATTCCCACTGGGGGCCTTTAATGGTGAGAGCAGTACTGTGTTCCCTGCTATAACCCAAGGCCAGGAAGCTCTTACAGGCTGCTTGTGTAATAGGTTCTTTAGATATTTGTTGAATAAATAAAGACCATGGAAAAAGAGGATGTGTTTATGATATTGTCGACTTTGCTGCTCTTCTTAGTATGTTTTTATTGATTGCATCCTTTATTTTTAAAACGAGTCTAGGTCTGAGAGGCCTCTGTAATACCAGCACTGTACCATTCACCTGCTTTGATCATAGTACCTGCTATGGAGATCTGCTCTGAAAACTTTTGTTTGGATAGAAGAAAATGAACTAGCAAGAAGAGATATGCTTACTACTACTGAAGAGCAAGTGCCACGGAGATAAAAACATTTATAACCCAAAGGCTACATTACTGCATCAGATCTCATAAGGAAGGACATACAGGCATGCCTCTGCTCTGTTTCCAGCTTTGCAGGTTGAATTAACTTTCAGAGCCACCAGTATTTTATTATGAAACATTTACTAAATACTTACTAGTGTTTCTTATATTAATTAATACTTATTATTTAATTAATAATTAGATAAACATTAAAATTATTAACTTTTAAAATTATGAAATAGAGAAACTCATTTGAGATGGCAGGAATGGCCCAGAGGAGTTGCACACAGAGCTCATGACATAATGACGTTGTTCGACTCTGAACCACACCAGGATGCAATATAAACCGGAAACCTAATTAAAAATAGGTATTAGTGTGGACAATGTTTAAAAATATAAGATATTTTAAGTAGTGCTCAAGTTCATTGACATGGTGCAACAGCCGGAAGTTGTTAGGTGCTGTGGAAATGCGCCCTGAATGCCAAACTGTGACAAAAAAAGAAACAAGGAGGAATGGCAGAGAAAGAGAAATTAGCTCATAGTAGATTACTAATGTCAGAAAGCTCACCATAAGCAGTTCTTTATGCTAAATGTAGGCTCTAGGGGGTTAATAGATTTGCTAAAGACAAAAACTATCTATTCTAGGGATGATGAATTAGACAAGACAAGAGAATTTGAGATGTTTCTTGTTTGTCTTGACAAATAGTTTATACAAATCCATCCGACCATTGAGAAATTTCTGACTGACTGGGAAACAGGTGACAGGCAACAGGTGACAGGTGACAGGCTCTATAGGCAGCTAAATTAGCAATTTGTTAGGTAGGAACACATGAACAACTCCTGCACTGATGCTTAAAATGTGGTCCTGAAGTTTCTTTGCTAGTTACTCATATTTCATAGCTGAGAGATTCATCTTCAACATCCCCTCCATCCAAGTGTCTAGAGTTAACAAATATGGATAGAGCATATCTGAAAAGAAAATGTCTGTACTGAAAATGATTTCTCATCCCAATACCCTAAACAATGCAGCATAAGGACTGTCTACTTATGTTAGTTATTAGAAATGATCTAGAGATAATCACATATGTCATAGGCACCATCTGAATACTGTTCCCTTTTTTAGAAGAGACTTGCTCACCCAGGGTTTGGTACTCCTGATGGTTCTGGAAGCAGTATCTCGTGGATATGAGGAAATGATTCTTCTTGCATATACCCAGCCAACAAGCTCATCCTAAACAGCTTTTGAAAACCAAAGGGCTCTCTCTTTTGGTGTGCTAAAAGGGTGAGTCTCTTTACAACAACAACAACAAAAACAACTTAAAAAAAACCTTCACTGATAGAAATATTAAACAGTCTCAATTCCACAAATATTTCTCTCAGATTTGCTAGGGTCTTAAAATGGTCACCATTTGTTCAATTTTGTAATGATGTGTTCATTATGAATAAAATAGAATAGGTGCTAAAATGTGTACTGATTTACCAACTGTAATAAATAAACAATGCAGAACTGAGTGTGTAAATGAGGAAATGTTTCATGGCCTGAATGGAAGTAAGATGACAAACCATCCTGAGATCCACTGACTCCTCCTATACACTTGACCAAGAAGCTAGCCAAGATATCACGTAATGGCCTTGATCATAGGAGGATGGGAGCATGTGCTCACCCAGTTTGAGTCATTGAACATTGAACATTTAACATTTTCTATGATACTGTACTCTTGTTTTATGAGTTTGTTGTTCTTGCTGCTGCTGCTGCTGTTGTTGTTTTCTTTTCCCAAGGCTGGAAATCTGATATGACAATAACTGCTGCAGCCACACCAATGAGGACCATGTCCCAGAGGCTGGCAGAGATAAAATGGACAGAAGCATGGATCCCTGAATGATTCCATAGAGAAGATCAATCAAGTTATCAGATTACAGGAAAGAGGAATAAAATAACAATTTTATTTAATCCACTGCATTCTAGGAATCTCTTTGAGCTCCCTCCCCCACTTGAGAATTTATAGCTGATACAATAAGCAAAAATGTCAACAGACACATGGAAGCAATGAAGAGCTTCTATATCTATCTTGACCTTCACAAGTAAGCCCTCCCTCTAAGGTTGAAGAGAGATCCAAAAATGTTTTTTAGATGCTTCCATACAAAATAGAATACTCGATGATGTAAAACATTTTGGGAAATTTTGATGAATCAGTTGAATTTCTGTGAGAGATTTTATGTAGAAAAATGTTCAAGTCAGCTCCCATCACTGTGACAGAATGCCTGAGATAATTAATTTATAGAGACAGTTTATTTTTTTTTGTAGTTTTAGTGCTTCCAGCACATGATCAGTTAGCCTCCTTGCTTTGAACTTGTACCAAAGTGGCAGATTATTGTAGGACTGCATAGCAGAAGAAAACAACTCACCATTTTGAACAGGAGGTGAATGAGAGAAAGACATTGTGATGCCACATTCCCACCGATGGAAAGACTTCCCACAACCCTCACTTCCCAACGATGCCAATCTAGAGACCAAATCTTTAATACACAGGCCTTAGGGAACAGTCAACAACAGGAGGAGTGAAATAGACGTTTTTAGATACTGGGTCTTTAGGTAGAAATATTTCCAATTTCCTGAGAAAAAAAACCAGATTGATTTCCAGAGTAGTTTTACAAGTTTGCAATCCCAGCAAGAGTGGAGTAGTGTTCCCCTTTCGTCACATTCTCTACAACATGTGCAGTCACTTGAGTTTTTGATCTTAGTCATTCTGATTGGTGTAAGGTGAAATTTCAGAGTTGTTTTGATTTGCATTTCACTGATTTAAGGATGTTGAACATTTCTTTAAGTGATTCTTGGCCATTCAAGATTCCTCTGTTGAGAATTCTCTGTTTAGTTCTGAGCCCCATTTTTTGATTGGGTTATTTGTTTTTTTGGAGTAGACTCTAAAATTAGAACTTCATAGTTCTTTTTGTGTTTTGGATATTAGCCCTCTGTCTGATGAAGGGCTAATGAAGATCTTTACCCAATTTCTAGGCTTCCATTTTGTCCTATTGACAATGTCCTTTGCCTTACAGAAGCATTCAGTTTTATAAGGTCCTATTTATTAATTTTCAACCTTAGCACCTAAGTCATGGACTGAAGCTTGCCCTCAAGGAGATGGTGACCCAACAGGAAGACCAACAATGTCAACTAACCAGGACTCCTGGGAGCTCCCAAAATCTGAATTACCAACCAAAAAACATACATGGGCTGGTTCAAGCCTCCACACTAACCCATCCTGCACATATATAGCAAAGGGGTGCCATGTCTGGCCTCAGTGGGAGAGGATGCACCTAATCCTGCAGAGGCTTGTTGCACCAAGGTAGGGGATATGGCAGTTGCTGCCCTCTCAGAGGAGAAGGGGAGAATGGATGGGGGAGGAACTCTGGGAGGAGGGACTGAGTGGGGGCAGCATTTTCATTGGAAAGAAAGAGAGAGGGAGGAGGAAGGAAGGAAGGAAGGAAGGAAGGAAGGAAGGAAGGAAGGAAGGAAGAAAGGAAAGAAAGAAGGAATGAAAAAGAAAGGAAAAAGAGAGAATGAAAGGAAGACAAAATAAAAGAAAGAAGGAAGAAAGAAAGAAAACTATCTAGATGTTGAACTTAGACAATTAGGAAAGCACTGTTTCTAAGCTGGGAAGATAGTGAGAGGAACAGTTTGGGAACAAAATAATGAGCACAATTTTTCAAATGTTAAACTGGAAATGAAAGTTTTTACAAAGGAAGACATTGTTCTAGGGTTGCGTCTCTTTGAGTAACATCTGGTTGATAGGTTTCTTTCCTACAGGACTCCTTGGAACTTTGGGTATACTAATGCACAAGAGAAACTCAGCATAGAAGACGTAGCATTATGTAACTTTACGTGACCCAGGGTCATCTCCTTGGAGAACTCAGTCTTATGTTCTCTCACTATAACCTACAGCTCGAATTTAAGGTGTGCGCCAATGCCGCACTAGTGAGTGAGGTCAGGGTTTTGTGTGAGTAGGGTTGATGTAATCATCGTGTATCAGAAGAGTATGCTAAGGCTGAAAAACTTGTCCTCCCTTTGTAATATTTGTAAAATGCATGCTTCAAAAGACAAATATAAAGGATAACACTCAGCTAAAGACAAGAAAAAACAATTCTAGATTTATTGGGACCCAGCAGTCAATAATGAAATAAATAAATAAATAGTGTTTTAAAACTGTCTAAGATGGAATAAATGTTCTGATCTGAGTATTTCTTCCATATTTTTTTAAAAAGTCAATCTGTATACGTAAGAGCAATGTATCTTTTTTAATCATCTCAATATTATTTTTAAAAAGAGGAAGAGTGGGCTGGTAAGACTAGCTCTTGGTGGGTATTTTCGTTTCTACCTACAGTTTCAAACTCTTCCAGTAAACTCCAAAGGCTTTTGAACAACATCATCAGGGATAGTCAGCAATGAACCCACTTCTCAGTTCTAATTTTGTCACTAAGTTTCCCATTGCTGTGACAAAATATCTAAGATAGAGGGTGGAGAGATGACTCAGTAAGAGCACTGGCTGCTCGTACAGAGGACCTTAGTTTGGTTCTCAGGATCTACATGATATCTCACAACCATTGGTCTAGTTCCAAGAGGTTTGAGGCTCTCTTCTTTCCTTCCCAGGCACCAGACACTTACTTATGTGCTATACAGACATACTTGCAGACAAAGCACTCATCCAAGAGGACAAAGGAGGGATTGGAGAGAGAAGAAGGAGGTGGGAATGCTGTGACTGTATATCAATTCAATAAAAATATGCATGCACATAAAAATGAAAATGTTTTAAGTCTGAGATAACCAACTTATAGTCAGAAAAAAATTACTCACGGTTTCAAAGGTTTCCATTCATAGTCACCTGGTCTCATTTATAGTAAGGATGGAGGAAGCTGTTTACCTCATGACAGGAGAGAAGGGCAGAAGGGAAATAGACCAAGTTGCCCATATCCCTTTCAATGGCATGCCCCTAATAACCTTTTACTAGGTTCCACTTATCAAGATCCCATTACCACCCAGTACCAACAACTGGAAGCAAAACTTTTATTGAATGCCCCTTTAGAGAACAATGGGCATTTAAAGATGTTTGAATAGAGTGTTGAAAAGCTGAGCAGCCTTAAAGTTCCCCCTCCTTTGTTCACAGTAAGTACCAGGATGCCTAAAGTTACAAAGGTCTCCAGAGCCTACATAAGAATAGTAATAGGGTTTATTTCTTATTCTTCCAAAAATAACAGTGAACTGAGAGTATAGTGAGAGAGGACCCACTGAGCATATGTGAGGCACTGAGTTCCACCCCCAGCAAAGAAAGATGAACAAGGGGAGGTCAGGGGAGAAAGAGAAGTGCTTACTGTATATTGGGGAAAGTAGAATTCAACACAGATAAACACAGTCCAACCTACAGTCACCCAGCGTAGTACATACTCTTGCTATAACATATTAAAGATGTCTTAGTTATGGTTCTATTGCTACAGATGTAACACCATGACCATAAAGCAAGTTGGGGAGTAAAGGTCATATTTGGCTTACATATTACTGTTGATCATCAAAGGAAGTCAGGGCAAGAACTCAAACAAGACAGAAACCTGGAACAGTAGCTGATGCAGAGGCCATGGAAGGGTGCTGCTTACTGGCTTGCTCCCCATGACTTGTTCAGCCTGCTTTCTTATAGAATTCAGAATCACCAGCCCAGGGTTGGAACCACTCACACCACTCACAATGGTCTGGATCCTACCCAGTCAATAACTACTTAGTGAAATGCCCTACTCCAAGATGCTATGGAGACATTTTCTCCATTAAAGTTTCCTCCTTTCGGATACCTTTGGTTTGTGTGTCAAGTTGACATAAGACTAGCCAGCACAATAGACATGGCCCAAGCTTAATCAAATCTAGGCAGGTCGGCTCTACAACTCTATTTCTCCCATTGATGTGTCAGCATCTCAACAAAAAGAAGTTTGTTTTAGAATTCAAGCTTGCAGGACAGTCATGGGTGTGCTGTCATGCGGCAAGCATCCCCGGGCTGCAAATGATAGTCCTGACAGGCCTTACACTACGCGCTGTCCCATGCTCCTCCTCTCATTTGTATGTTTCCCAATCAACCCTCTTTCATCTTCACAAAACCAAGAAAGATCAAACCTTTTTTTTTTTCTTTATGTAAAGACTATATGCTTGGCCATTTGTAAATGCTGTACATTTATAGCAAGTAAACACTGCAAGTGAGTCAGAGGGAATTATGAGATCAACAGCACTGAGTTAGCCCTTGAAGGCCATCTCAAACAACCCCTGCTCTGTGGATAATCCATCAGATCCTGAGGCAAGGTGACGGGATCCTGCCTCTCGATGCTTGAGCTTATAGTACAGTTTGTTACATCATCTTTCTGTAAGTATGGCTGTTCCACTTGATCCCACACACCAAAAAAACATGAAAGGAGCAGCCTGGTATCCTTCAGCTTAGCGTACCTGGTACATAGTAAATTCTCAATAAAGCGTTGATTACTGAGAGGGGAAAACAGTGTTGGAGGTGCTTGGAAACTTTGGGTTATCTGCTATATGAAGGAGCACCCTTAAAGTGATTGAGTGGCAGCTGAAACGCACAAAATGCACATGGAGATTAGGGATGCTGATTGCTAATTTGCAGGCTGCTCTCGTGATCCTTGAGTGTGTTTGGTTACTAAACACATATCCTTCCCCAAACAAAACCCTCCCAGGTAATTTCTAAGGTCACTAACATAATCCTGGGATTGTTTTCTCTATCTCCCTGAACTCTACTCTCACCCCCAAATGATTATCCTCAGCAATTTTATAATGCAACATATTTCAATTCCTGTGATACTTGACAGAGTAAAAAATTTCATAATTCCTACTTCCTGCCTCACACAGCAATCTAAACATTTATGTTCACCTATGAGATCTGGATGCTTCCTCAGACCACTCCCCAGATGCTCGTGTGTGTGTGTGTGTGTGTGTGTGTGTGTGTGTCTGTATGTGGTACAAAATTATGTTTGTTGTACACATGTGGAGATAGATAGATAGATAGATAGATAGATAGATAGATAGATAGATAGATAGATAGATACATAGATACATAGATAGATACATAGATAGATACATAGATACATAGATACATAGATACACAGATACATAGATAGAGATAGAGATATAGAGATATATATCTGCATGTGCATTTGTAGGCCAGAGGTTGACATTGAGCATCTTCTTCTGCTACTTCCCACTTCATTTATTGGTGTCTCTTGCTAAAGGAGCTCACTGAATCAACTAATCTACCTAGCTGGCTTGATCCAGTAATTCCTGTCTCTATCTACTGAGAGTACTGGGATTACCAAAGAGCCACCATGTCTTTCTGGAGTTTTGATGTCTTTGCTGAGGATCTAAACTCCAGTCCTTACTTAGGTGTCAAGTAATTTGCCCACTGAACAATTGCCTTAGACACCTCTGTGGCTTCAGTATCCTTTTCAATGCATTGAACAAGATGATTACAGCTAAGCAACCAGATTCCCGAGCAGTGTTTTCGATGTGAAGTTTCTCTGGCAGCATCCCCAACCAATCAAACTAATTCATGCTTTCCTGATCACATTCATCCTATACTACCCCCACCTTCTGTCTCATCACCTAAGCCTTAAAAAACTGAGTCTGGACAATTACTTCATCACCAGGGTTGTTCTTTGTCCAAGAACCGTGAAGTTTTCCCTAACCTTGGCCTTCTGCCTAGACACTGGGCATCTTCATTCCTCTTTCGAAGCTTTGGAGACAGCTTTTTTCTAATCATGTATGGTATATCCCTTCAAATTCCTTTTTAATTGTTATAAATTGTGTTTTCTACTTTGGTAATAATAGTTTCCATATAGCTTTTATTATACCACTTAATTTAGTCAACTCTTCCCTCCCCACTTCAACTGTTTTATCTACACCATCTACCTTTCTACAAACACCATCTACAAACTACACTAATCCTGGGGGCCACAGACAAGCCCATGTTTGCTCTTTGGTATTATTAATACAGCAGTAATGAAAATTGATGAACACATGTCCCTGTAGCAAGACAGAGTCCTTTGAGTATAATATGCCCAGGAGTATGACAGCTAGGTCATATGGTGGTTCTATCTCTATCCAATGGTAATATGTGCTCAACACCAAGTCATGAACCTTGGAGATAGGCAATGATAAGGTAAGGTTGATAGGGCTGAAGAGAAATATAAGAATCCAGTGGAAGAGAATCATCACAGTATATTATATACTTGTATGAAGTTCTAAATAACAAAGTTAATCAATAAAAATTAGAGTTTTATAGAGAAATTTAAATTTTTTTGAAGGCTATACTTAAAATGTTGAATGAATAGCCATTATGTCCATTACATATAAAATAAATTAATAAATAAAAATCTCCTCAAGGAGCTAGAGAGATGACTCAGAATAGCACCTACTGCCGTTGCAAGAGATCTGAGCTCTATTCTCAGCACCCAGTTATGTGATTCATAAATGCATGTAACTTCAGCTCAAAGGAATCTGATGCCCTTCCCTTGATTATGCCAGAATGTCCTTTAATTCATTGACTTAGTCACTGTAGTATTGCTGTGAAGAGATACCATGACCATGGCAATTCTTACAAAGGAAAGCATGTATTGCTTACAGTCTCAGAGGTCTACTATGTTGTCACTATGGCAAGAAGCATCAGGGCACACAGGCAGATGTGGTGCTGGAGAAGTATCTTAGAGGTCTACATATGAATCCACAGGCAGCAGGGAGAGACCCTGGGGCTACGTTTGGTTTCTTAAACCCTAAAGCCTACCCCTACTGACACATTGTTTTCAATGAGGCCACAACTACTCCAACAAGACCACACCTCCTAGTCCCTCTCAAGTAGAGCCACTCCTGATTACTGAAAGCATTGAAATACATCAGTCTTCTTTGACTACCACCACACTCATTCACACACATAAATATAAATAAATTTTTAAATCTCCTCAAATTAATATATAAATTTTATAAATCCTAACAAAACTTTCTTTTTTTCAGAAAAAAAGATGAAAAGTGAAGAACCAAACATGAAGAACTCTGACATCCTATTGAACCTCTGTGATCTTCACTCTCTTAAGTGGAACTGAGTCTACAAATGGTAATGTACCTCATGAACAGGGTGGTTGGTGGTGGGAAATGCTTATCAGGTAATTTTCATATCACAAGCAGTACCTCCAAATTCATCCCTCTCTCCTTTCACCAATGTCAGTGTCCTTAGCATCTATCTGAAACTCAAAGGACAGATATATTTGTCTGGGGGCTAAAATGGATTCTTTTGGGACTGTAGGCACACTTCTTGTCGTGCCCATATCAGTACACTCAGCTACAAAAAACTGTTATTCTATTCACTGATGTCATTAAAAGCAGTGACCCTGTATCCATTATGCCTTGCCCACAAAGCAGGTTATCAAAGTCTCTTAAGTACTTCTCACACATGGCACTAAAACATAGTTTATTTAATTTGTGATAGAAAGCTGTATAGACCACACAAGACCCTCATTCCCACCACATGAAGAAAACCGGCCAAACCAATGCCAACGTAAGAGAAAACAAAGCCAAGAGACAGATAAAAGTTCTTCCTAATCATCTCAGCTTCTAGATACATCCATATATGATTCATCAATGGTTGTTGTCAGACAGAGTGGTGACAGAGGTCTTCAGATGTTTGTTGGCATAAAGTAGCTTAAGATAGGTTTCTGTCAGAAAAGAAACTTGGATAATATGTACTTACACACAACTGTTATTATAAATAAAATATGTTATTGGATAATGTATATCTAAACTGCCTACAGCTATTTGTGACTCTATAGCTGTCCCTGTTTTCCAACTCACTCTCTCTGAATTGTTCTCCAAGTTCCTATGGCCCAAGTTGAACAAGCACAAGAACAACTTTTTTTGGTTCCTCCTCCTCTTTGGTGACTCTATTTTCCCCTCACATAAACTCCCTTCACCTCCTCTGTGTTACTTTTAAAGCCATTAATATCCCTACCAGTGACACAATGTGTATCATCCTCCTCCAAACTCAAAGGTGGCAGACAATACCTTTTCTCTCTGGTTAAGTTCTATAGAAAAGGGATTCTGGATCACACTTGTTTGAGCCTCCCAGAGCTCCGAACAGAATACTTGCTTATCTTACTAGTCTTTTCTTAGGGATTTTTGAGTTGTGTGGAGGATTAATTCTTCTATAGTTGATTGCTTCAGGGATTCATTGTGATTCAGGAGTTTCATCAGAAACAACAATTGCAGAGTGAATACTAAAACAGATTCTGGGTGGAAAATAGTTTGTTGCTGTTGGAGCATTGGGCTCAAGCCTAAAATTCTACAGACTTGGCTCTTTTCACTCAGCACACATCCTCCTTAACAAAACTAGGTGATTTCTCATACATTTACTTTTGTGCCTCAAAGCTGAAATAACTTCAGGTATAGAATATTCTGGTATATGACATATGCCTGATCTGAAAGCTCACCTCATTAAACATCCCAGAAATGTCTCTGGTTCAACCTTAGTAAAGATAGACCTTAATGGAATGGGTGAGAGAGACAATCTATTTTAGTATCTGTCTTAGTTACTTTTTTATTGCTATGATATAATACCATTACCAAGGCAATTTATAGAAGAAAAAATTTATTTGGTGCTTAGAATTTCAGAGGATTAGAGTCCTTGACCATCATGGCAAGAAACCTGGTAGCAGGGATAGCACTGGAGCAATAGCTGAGGGCTCCCATCATGATCCACAAACACAAGGAAAAGAGAACTAACTGAGAACGGCATGGGCTTTTAGAAAGTCAAGGCCCTCACAAGTGCCGTATCTTCTTCAACAAGACCACATCTCCTAATCCTCCCCAAACAGTTCCACCAACTGGGGAACAAGCATGTAAATACATGAGTCTATACCCGGTAGGGGAATATTCTCATTCATACTACCATGATGTCTTAAGATAACCACTTGGAACATATTTAGAAACCACTTATGTTTAGAAAGTATACAAGATTATACCACTGCTTTCTTCGGCCCAAACTATCAACTGGAAATTTTAAATAAATTTCTGATAATGTTTTGAGCTTGTTTCTCTTGATTATATGTTGATCTCAATGTTGATAATAAGTCAAATCAGCTACAGAGTTCACAGTCATATTATACTGTACTGGGATAAAGTAAAAATTATGAATGAGATTGTCTCTTATAAACTGTACTAACTGTGGAGTATTTCATAACCCCACAGTAAGCCAAAGTTGACACATTAAGAGAAACAAATGTTATTATGCTGTGCACACACTGAGGGGATCTGAATTTTTCAGAGCACAGAAAATAGTGGCATGCCAGGAGCCTTAATTTGGTCAATATCTATATTTGGTAGGCTGGAAGGAAAAGCAGATCCTCAAGTATCTGTTTATATTCCATGCAAAAGAGATTTGGAGAAAGATACCACAGAAAGAACAGAAGCAATGTCAGGCACAAGTTTTTGGAAGCTGGAAAACAGATGGGTAACTTAGCAAACCCATGAAGCTAGAGTCTAAGCTGGCAGTGGTAAGAGCTAAGCAATGACTCATTTGATATGGTGGAAACCCCTGAACCTTAGGAGTTCCTGGCAAGAGCATGGGGGTGGGGTGAAATCAGAATGCATGGTTTTAAGTCCGCTTAAGAAATATTTCACCTCCACAATTCCTTGCATCTCTTGTGAAATAAGAATTCATTCTCAGGAGATGATAGAATAAGTGGTCTCTGACTGGGATACCCCAGAGATAATTGACACAGAATGTCTTATACCCTCCCTCAGAGAAGATTGTAAAATTTATGCATTAGCTATGCACCTCCCCTTTGCTCTACATGGACTCCTGAACATTGGCAGCCTTGACTGCACCCTTTAAATCAAAGACTGGAAGAATTTTCCCCAGGGAAAATCTGACAAGCCAAGAAGAAGTTTTTCAATCTAATGACTTTGGAAGCTCTTTAATTAAATGGCTCACCCAAGCACAGAGAGTTTTCAATATCAGTCTAACAAATAACCAGCAAACATCTGGAGGACAAACCTAAGATGAAGACAAAAGTTAAGAGATAACAAGATAAGGATAAAATATAGAGGAAACTAAAAACTGTTTTTTCATGGAAAAATCCAGTAAAACAACATAGAAGCTATAATTAATACTAAGAGAATTTAAAGACAATATTGCAATGACTAGACAAGAACAGTAATATGCATGTAGAAATACATACACTCACACACAAACAGCCTTTTGGAAAATTGTATGGTAGTCAAAATTAAACAATCAGAAGAATCAGAAGATAGAATTAAGAAAAATATCTTCCCTAAAGTTGAACAAAATAACATCATATGAAAATATGGAAGAAAAATTTAACAATACTTCAGAGTCTAAATGATCTTAAAGTCTGACTAACAGGTGTTCCTGAAAGAGAAGACAGAAAGAAGTTGATACGTCTTATGAAATGGGCCAGCATCACTTCCTGGAATAAAGAGATTTATCAGACGCTTAGCTGGATGGAAGCAAATATCAGATGCCTCTTACATCACCTCAGATCTGCCTCCCAGCTCCCCCACCAGCCCATCTGTTATTTTAGCCCCAGCAATGGCAACTAGCTTAGGTTTTCCTGCACTTCATACTCATCCAACCTCATGCCAGCACTGTACACCCAAAGCCTGGTATTGAGCAATGGGATGCCCCTAATTCCCACACATAAACCCTTCTGAAGTTTAGATCTAACCCTTAAAGAGATCTAACACCATCCCCACCTTGCCCCCAACATCTTCCCTCAGATGGGTAACAAACTACCAACCAAAGCAAAAATAAAAGCATGCAGCTTCACAAAAAGTAACAGAGCAGAGCAAAATAGCTTCTCATATTTTTTTAAGGCAGTTACAAGAGAATTTTAAACAGCGAAAAGGAAATGGTAAGGCAAGAATGAAATATAATGTACAGGAAGTCTATCCTCAAAAAATGAGCAAAGATAACAATCATACTAGAAAAGAGAGATGACCACAGAGAATAAGACCAGGTTAGAACAAGTCGAGACTTTCAAGCTCTAGAAACATCTTCAGCAAGAAAATAAAGATAGAACACTTTCAGCATATGAACATTAACCAAGAAGAAATAAGCAGCCGGAGGAAGTTTCAGAGATTACCGTATTCTAGGGCTAGAAAATTAATAAATTATCTCCCTATAATCCTGGCACTATGAAGCTAAGGTAGGAGAATCCAGGCCAGTCTGACATACTGAGACCTCTTCTACAAAAAAAACAGAAAAAACACAACGCACTTATTAACTTCACAAAACCTTGAAAATATATACAATATATAAAAATAACAGTAAGTGATAAGAACTAGGCAAGAGCATTCACATGCTGCAGTAATGCAAGTACAGTATTTGTGGCTTGTTTTTGCACTGATATCTTGTGGGTAACTAACAAAGATCTAATTGGACCTAAGACTCCATCAGCGAGAGGGAAGTCATCCCCCCATTGTGCTGCAAATGTGACTGGTGAGACCATGGACTCTAGAGAACCTACTACTGACACTTTCCTAAACAGTGTAATTCCTAATTGTATTCTCAATGCTTATTTTTATACCAAAGATAAGTATAGTTCATACTTCATCAAAGAACCTTCTCTTTGCAGCAGATAGAGACCGTTACAGGAATCTACCACTGGTCAAAATACAGAAAATGACTGACTGTGGGTTACCCAACCAGTCAGATGAGCCCAAATGATACAGCTACAATACAGCCTCTACATCCAAGGCTCAGGGGACATCTCAGAGAAGGAAGCAGAAACTCTGTAAGAGATAGAAGACTAGTGCACCTTCTGTAAGACAGTGATTTCTATATATGACAGGAAAGCAGCCACCATGATATCTCGGCAACATGGTCACCTAAAAAGACCTGAACAATGACACCGCCAATTGATAGCCAATGTAAATGGGACAATCTTTCAAAGAGATATTCCTAATGAAGAACTACTGGTACTCAATGGTTGCTAAGAAGAGGGGATCTTAATCACCTCTAGGAATGAGCCTCCTGATGATAAATTTTTCAATCCCAAGTACTCATATCTAAAAATGTATACATACAAGCAATATTCAGTGGGCTCAGCAAGTTGTGTTTGTATATTTATATGTGTATGTGTGTAACAATAATGATTAGAGATTATGAGTTTGAGAGGAGTCAGGGAACACAGCAGGAGTTAGAGGGAGAGAGGATAGAGATGGTATAAATACAGTACTCACGTATGAAACTCTCAAAATAAAGAAGGTTCCCTTTAGACGTGAGCAATATGGTTAATGAGAAGGGGTAGGCATTGGGTTGTACCATCTGGTTTGGGTTTTGTGTCAATTTAATGGTAGTATCCTAAATTACATGCGTATATAATTCTGGAAATTAAAATAGGACTTCTGATTCTGACCACTGAGAAGAAAGAAAGTTTGAACTCACTAGCAGACCACAGTCGACTCCAATAGTGAATAAATCACACAAAGCTACAGTTTCCAGACCAAACAGGTAAGAAGAGCTGCCAGGCCTGAGATGTGGAAAGCAAACTCAACAAGCACTGGAAAAGCATGGGAATTCTGCACAGAGGTTCTTTCCAAACTCCATGCAAAAGGAAGGAATTCGAGATGGCAGCAGTCTGTCTGAGTTGACATGACACAGTTTAGGTGCAGAGTTCAAGGGGCTGAAAGATGTAAACTTTACAAAGAACAGTGTCCAAGAGACAAAGAGTTTCTACAATACGGGGCTTCTCTTTAGCCGTTAGCCAAATATCAGTTTGCACATTTACTTGGTAAAATTCTACACAGTCTGCCAAACCACCAGCTTCTGAGGCTAGAACCACCAGCTTCTGAGGCCAGAAGGAATTTAGTAGAGATAACATGAGGGTTGACATCAGTATTGCTATCTACCTAGGCATAAAATGAAGCCTGTGCTAGACATAGCTTTTAGAATAGGGCTGGATAGACTATTCCAATGGTTAAGAAAGCATAAAGAGCTTACAGGAGATCTTAGTTCAGTTCCCAGTATCCATGCCTGGTAACTCACAACTAACTGTATGTGACTCTAGCTCCAGAGGAGATCTCATACCTCTGACTTCTGTAGACATTCACATATATTTACCCATAAACTGAGACAGAATTTGAAAGAATAACAAATCTTTTTTAAGTTGAAATATTTAATTATCAATACAGTAAATCCATGAATATGGTCTGTTTTTCTATGTATTAGATATTTAATTTCATCTTTATATTTCACCAGCATCTAATTTTTTAAAGACACAGAATACAGAATGTATGCATGTTTTGCTGTATTACACCTACGCGTGTCAATTTTTTCCTTTTCCCCCCCTCTACCATTTCCTCTCTTTGATGCCTCTGTGTATCCGGTCCCTTGCTCCCTCTTGAATGCATGGCCTCTCTTTCTTTAAATGCTATTGTTCATATTCATGAATAAACAAATAAATACAACCAGCTGAGTCTGTTTACTGTTACTAGTGTGTATATGACTTCAGGGCTAACTACTTGGTACTAGATACAATGGGGCTCATCCCCTGGGAAGACTATTTCTCCTCTTTCAGCAGTCCTTAGTTGCCAGTATTTCTTTGTCTGTGATTAGGATCCTGTGAGACTTCCCCTTCCATTGTTAACATATGTAGGCTGTTGTAGCCTTGCAGGTCTTATTTAGGAAGTCATATTATTGAGGATTCATAGGTATAGCTTTTCTGTTGTTTCCAGGAGACACAATCTCTCAGAAGATTTCCTCAGGCTCTTACATGCTTTCTGCCTCTTCTTCTGTGACATCCCCTGAGCCTGAGATGCAGGAGCTGTGTTGTACTCATATGATTTGGTACTGGGATCCCCAGAGTTTGCTGTTTTCGGCATTCTGACTGGTTATGGTCTTCTGTAAGGGGCTTCTTCAGGTGCAAAGAGAAGTTTCTTTGATGAGAGATGAGAACTACACTTATCGATAGGTATAAAATAAGTAATTCAATGGCAGTTAGAATTACACCAGTTTGATAGAGTGGTGGTTGGAGGTTCATCTCTAAGATCCATGACCCCGTTAGCCCTGCATAGTGGGCTAGGTTTTCAGCACCAAGCATAACTTTCACCTCTTGAGCAAGCCTTAAGTTGAATTGGAGAGCTCTTGATTGCTGCCAATATGTAAGGCCGACTGTCGAATCCTTAAGTTTAGTGTGCCATGCTGGTTATCACTGTGGTTACTGGGCATTATTACCACTATTATAGTTAGTCCTCATGGGGCTTTCAAACCAGGTCCAGTTCAGGCCCTCTGGATTTTTCCAACTCAGGATTACCTCACTCAGTGTATCATTTTCTAGCTCTGTCCTTTTACCTAGCTGTGTCCTGGTGCAACTGAAATAATGTTTGTTTTTTTTTTAAATGACCTTAAAAGATAATTCAAATTGTTCTACCAATAACCTAAATGACCATCAGACCAAAGCTCAACCGATGTTTGTTAAAGAAATACACAAAAACTAGTATTCAAATAAATCAGTTTTACAATGCTCAGAATCAATAATAGATTACCACACATATGCAGGAAAAATAAAATATTTAAACAAGATGAAGGAGCTAGAGCAATGGCTCAGTGGTTATGAGCACTGGCTGCTCTTCCAGAAGCCCTGAGTTCACTTCCCAGCAACCATATGGTGGTTCACAACCATCTGTAATAGGATCTGATGACATCTTCTGGTGTGTCTGAAGACAGCTACAATATACCCATATACATAAAATAATTAAATAATTTTTTTGAAAAAAGAGAGACATTATTGTGTAATAACAAACCTAGAAATTACAGAGCTGGGCATATAACTCAGTGGTAGAAAAGTTGTTGAACATATGAGCTTAATCTTTGCATAATTAAATAAGTAATTCTTACCAAAATATTATAAAATACAAAACCAATACCACATAAATGGAATAATACACAATGAATAGGGACAAGGCATCCCTGCAGAACTGTGAAGTTGTTTCAATATCTGAAATATGAACTGAGGAGGGCTAAAGAGATGCCTCAACGCTTAAGAGTACTGGCTGCTCCTTCAGAGGACCCTGGTTCCATTTTCTGTACCCTCACAGAGCCTCCCAACCTTCTGTGATTCCAATCCCAGAGCATCCAGATGCCCTCTTCTGGCTTCTGTGGGTATTGCATACATATGATGCACCAATAAACACAAAGTGAAAACACACACACACACATAGATTATAAAAAAGTCTTTAAATCAATTGATATAAGTAATTAATAAAGGAAATTTATATGATCATATCAATATACGAAAAGTATTTACAAATCTTTTTTAGCTTATTTTTAAATATAACTTCAGCAAATTAGAAATAAAAACGAATTCCCTCAGTCTTATAAAAGGCATTTAGAAATAACAACAACAGATAATTTAAGAACAAGAGAATGAATGGCCTCCTATTATGATAAATAAAAAATGATATACACTTTTACCAGTTCTCTTTAATTATACTAAAGGTTCTAAACACTGCACTAGGAAAAAATAAAAGGAATTTAAAATATATATTAGAAAAGACACAAGCATGTCTTCTTTTCACATGATATATATATATATATATATATATATATATATATATATATATATATAAAAATTTTACATTCAAAGTATCCTGTAATTGAATTTAGCAAGATCATATGAAATATTTTTTTAAAAATCAATTGCATTTGTATATATTTATAACAATTCAATGGGCCACAAAATTTAGAAACAGTATTTTAAAATAGGAAATAAAACATTTAAAAATAATGTTATCTAAGGAGATAAGAATAGATAATTTTGCATTCTTCTACATGCTGACCTCAAGTTGAACCAGCACCATTTGTTGAAAATGTCGTCTTTTTTATACTGGATGGTTTTAGCACCTTTGTCAAAGATCAAGTGACCATAGGTGTGTGGGTTCATTTCGGGGTCTTCAACTCTATTCCATTGATCTTCCTGCCTGTCTCTGTATCAATACCATGCAGATTTTATTACTATTGCTCTTTAGGACAGCTTGAGGTCAGGGATGGTGATTCCCCCAGAAGATCTTTTATTGTTGAGAATAGTTTTTGCTATCCTGGGTTTCTTGTTATTCCAAATGAATTTGAGAATTGCTCTTTCTAACTTCAAAGAATTGAGTTGGGAATTGAGTTGATGGGGATTAAATTGAATCTGTAGATTGCTTTTGGCAAGATGACCATTTTTACTATATTAATCCTGCCAAGCCAAGAAAACCAGATGCACTGAAACTAATAGAAGAGAAAGTGGAGAAGAGCCTTGAACACATGGACACAGGGGGAAAGTTCCTGAACAGAACACCAATGGCTTATGCTCTAAGATCAAGAATTGACAAATGGGACCTCATAAAATTGCAAAGCTTCTGTAGGGCAAATGACACTGTCAATAGGACAAACCAGCAACCAACAGATTGGGAAAAGACCTTTACTAATCCTACATCTGATAGAGGACTAATATCCAATATATACAAAGAACTCAAGAAATTAAACTCTAGACAACCAAATAATCCTATTCAAAATAACTCCTATTCAAAATTGGAGTACAGAATTATCAACTGAGGAAACTCAAATGGCTGAGAAGCACTTAACGAAATGTTCAACATCCTTAGTCATCAGGGGAATGTAAATCAAAACAACTCTGAGATTCCTCCTCACACCAGTCAGAATGGCTAAGATCAAAACCTCAGGTGGTAGCAGATGCTGGTGAGGATGTGGAGAAAGAAGAACACTACTCCTTTCTTGGTGGGAGTGAAAGCTGATACAACCACTCTGGAAATCAGTCTGGCAGCTCCTAAGAAAATTGGACATAGATTACCTGAGGTCCCAACTATACTACTCCTAGGCATATACCCAGAAGATGCTCCAACATATAACAAGGACACATGGTCCACTAGGTTTATAGCAGCCTTATTTTAATAGCCAGAAGCTGAAAAGCACCCAGATGTCCTTCAACAGAGGAATGAATATAGAAAATGTGGTACATTTACATATTGGAGTACTATTCAGCTATTAAAAACAATGAATTCATGAAATTCTTAGGCAAATGGATGGAACTAGAAAATATCATCCTGAGTGAGAACATACGTGGTATGTACTCACTGATAAGTGGATATTAGCCCAAAAGTTCACAATACTTAAGATATTACTCACAGACCACATGAAGCTCAAGAAGAAGGAAGACCAGAGTGTGGGTGCTTCGGTCCTTCTTAGAAGGAGTAACAAAATACTCATGGGAGCAAGTACGAAGACCAAGTGTGGAGCGAAGACTAGAGGAGAAGCCGTCTGGAGACTGCTCTACCTGGGGATCCATCCCATGTGCAGTTACTAAATGCAGGCACTGTTGTGGATGCCAAGAAGTGTATGCTGACCTGAGCCTGATATACCTGTCTCCCTGAGAGGCTCTGCCAGAGGCAGATGCTCGCAGCTAACGATTGAACTGATCATTGGGTCCCCAATGGAGGAGGTAGAGAGAAGACTGAAGGAGCTGAAGAAGCTTGCGGCCCCATTGGAAGAGCAACAATACCAACCAACCAGAGCTCCCAGGGTCTGAAACGCCAGCCTGGGAACTTGGAGGGACCCATGGCTCCAGCTGTATATGTAGTGGAAGATGGCCTTGTCAGGCATTGGTGGGAGAGGAGGTCTTTGGTCCTGTGAAGGCTGGATACTCCAATGTGTGGGAATTCGAGGGCGGGGAGGGGGAAGTGGGTCAATGGGTGGGGGCACACCCTCATAGAAGTAACAGGAGGAGGGACAGGATAAGGGGTTTCTGGGGGTTGGGGGGAGGAGAAATGGGGAAAGGGGTAACATCTGAAATGTAAATAAATAAAATATCCAATAAAAATAATGTTATCAAGGAATGCATAAGGTACATATGCTAAAGATTAAATTATACCTTAAAATTAATGATTAAATCAAAGAACAGATAAATTGTATTCGTTGGTCTTTGAATTGCCGTGACAGAATGAAACCGATGACCCAATGTAAGGCTTGAAAGAGTTGTTTTACCATGTGATTTCACTCATCATGATTGGTAGCACATGCTGGACTAGAGATGCTCACCACAGCATCCGGGAAGCAGAGAGAGACTGCATGTATTGCTAGTTTTATCTTTTCTTCCTTATAGTTTTGTCTGGGCTCAAGAGTGTGTTTTATTAATCTTCTAGACCCTTACCAATCAAATCAAGTAGAAAATCAAGATTAGCCATCATTTATATAATAGTCCTGGATAGAAGACCCAATTATTATTATTATTATTATTATTATTATTATTATTTACAGTTTCAGCTCTTTATTGGACTTGTCAACAAAAGCAGTTTAGTCAAAAAGACCAAAGCCGATGTCATCTTCTGATTCCTCAGACTCTTCCTTCTTTGCTTCCACTTTCTTCTCCTCAGCGGGGGCAGCAGCGGTGGATGGAGCCGGCCCACCAGCCCCTACATTGCAGATGAGGCTCCCAATGTTGACATTGGCCAGAGCCTTTGCAAACAAGCCAGGCCAGAAAGGTTCAACACTGACACCAGCTGCTTTAATGAGGGCATTGATCTTATCCTCCGTGACCCCTCGTTGTCGTGCAGGATGAGGGCGGAGTAGATGCAGGCGAGCTCGGAGACAGAAGCCATGTTGTGGACTGCTGGCACGGTGCTAGTCGCCGGATGAAGTGAGGGCCTCACACCAACGCGGCCTTAGCTTCCTCGAAAGGACCGAGCACCTTGGCGGCAGCTGAGGAAAGAAGACCCAATTATTTTTAAGGTGTCAATTCTTTCCAAATAGATTCATCACAGTCTGGATCAAAATCACAATAGGTATTTTTGTAGGAATTAGCAAGAAGACTTGAAAATTCACATGGAAATGCAATGGATCCATAGTAGGGAAAACACAATTCTGAAAAAAGAGTATTTGACTACAAAGTTGTATACAGCAATAAAATATTTTTGAGGACATAAGGATAGACATTTTATATTTTTAAAAAAAAACAACAAATATATAATTAAGGTCAGATTTGACTTTGAGAAAGGTGCCAAAGGAATTTGAGGGAGTAGAAGACTTTACAGCAATGACGCAGGAAGTTGAAATGATTATGGAGACATGGGACATGTCACAGCCTGAGGAAGTTTAACTTAAGTGGATTATGTACATAAATGTAGAACTTCAAACTAAAAGACATTCTACTTTGCAGTTTTAAACAATGGTTTCTGAAATAGGATGCAAAGAATGGGCTGGATAGCAAATGTAACAAACTTATCCTTACCAAAATTCGACTTCTTTTGGAGAAAGAAAAATAAGGCAAGATGCAAATCAGGAGAAAATATTCAAAATATGTACGCTTGAGAATAGTCCCTGAAATATGTATCAAGATTATACCACACAATAAGAGGAAAGTCACACCATTTAAAATGGGCAAGTTATTTTAAAACTATGTAACGATGTACTAAAGTCCACTGGGGACTGAGACAATGGGCCAGATGTAGTGACAAATGCCCATACTCCCCATACTTGGCAGATTGAGGCAGCAGGTTTGCAAGTTTGGGGTCAGCCTGGGCTACGCTGGGAAAAATCAAAAGAGTAAAGTGAAGGCAACATTAATATGCTTGAGATAAATATAAATTACAGTCATAATGAGTTACTTCCACTGTCGTACCTAGTTGGGTGGTTAAGATAAGAAAGACCAACACTGTGGAATGTTGGGAAGGGTCTAGAGAGACAGAAACACAGGTACTTTGTAGTGTAATGTAACATACACTAGCATTTTCTTACAAAGTTAAACATATGCTTAACATCTGACTCAGTAATGACACACCTACACAATTAGCCAGCGCCCCCTCCCCACACCAAAAACAAGCTATGTATCCACACAGGACTTACACATAAATGTTCATATACTGGATTTATTCATGATAGCCCCAAATTGGAAGCAAGCAAATGTCTAACACCTGGTAAACGGAGAAACAAATTATAATACATTCATACAATGGAATATTGCAGAGCAATGGGAGGAAAGCAACAACCTGGATAATCATAGCAACATTCTGGAGACAGAAAGAAGCCAGGCAGAAAGCAAGCACACCCTTCGGGATTATGTTCATATAAAATTCTACTAAAGCAAATCGAACCCATTGTGATAGAAAGTAAATCAGTGGCTACCTCTTCTATGATGGTGGGGCGAGGATGGACTCGGCAGAGAGAACTACTGTAACCCTTTGGCTTGGAGGCTGGAGTTACTGATTGATCTGTTTCTTAATAGTGATAGATCCACATGTGCAGATATGTTTCAAAGATCACTGCCCAGTCAAGCACAATGTATGCAATTTTAAGAAATTAAAAACAAAGATGAAAAAGGTCAGGTGTAGGGGCACATACCTTTAATTCCAGCACTTACGGAAGCAGAGGCAGCTGTATCTCTGTAGGTTCAAGGCCAGCCTGGTCTACATAGCGAGCTGGAATCCAACGAAGACTACATGAGGAAACTTGTGAACATGGTAAAACAAGGAAACAGTACAAGAAACTTGAAGACAAGAAGTCAAAATGGAGACAGTCTCACCCCATGCCATGATCCACTATCTACTATGGCATATCACAATTTCCCTTAACCTCTGCTGCCTTATTGCAAGTTCAAGATAATCACTCCCACTATATTGATATGAAAACTGAGTCCTTGAGAGATCGAAGATGTTTTTCCAGTGGCTTCCAAACTCTTTCTGCATATTAGAACCATCCTTCGAAGGTCAATTTGGAGACTAAAGGTCTGCAAGAGCTCAGGCTTGAAGGGAGGAAAGGTGAAAAGGTAAGACTGGACAAAGGGAGAAATGAGTGGTAACACAGGCCAACTGTGTCACTGCCATTGCTGAAGGGCTTGCTGAAAAGAATGGGGACCACCGGAGTCCTGTGTGGGGCACAGTAGTCAGGTTTTCCTGTCAGTGCCTTCATCACTAAATATAGGATCCCCAGAAAACAGTCTTGGTTGAATAGCCACAAGATGAGATTGACATCTAGTGGGTACTTTCACATAGTCAGGCAACAAATCCTTCCTTGCAAAACAATCTAGAAGGCCCACCTCTATTCCTATCATGATACTAAATCTATAGGAAAAATACTCATTTTTCCCAACACAAAAAGGATTGTATTGTGGAGACACAGAATTCCTTTCCTCCTCTTGCTTCTACATACACTGTGGCAACTGCTATCATGTCTGTCTTAGTAAGAGAGGTCCTTTCCATGAGATCACCCACCTTTCAGTAAAATAATTTGTGCCAAGAGGAGAAAAAGGAATCCCATCAGGAACATGACACCAAAGCCATCACCAGTGTCATATGTACTAGTCTGATCAAAGGCACCATACATGTTATATCTCAATCGAAACTCACGATGAGCCACCATTGGGATGGCTGCCATCTTTAAATTCCCACTTGGCATCACTGCCAGCAAGCCTGGGAGCACTTTACCTTCTAAGCCTAAGAACACACAGCTAATACCTTCAGAAGGACCCAGTTTCTTAACCCCTACACACTGTGGCTCTCCCACATCAAAAAGACACTAAGGAGGTTTCAGTGACACACTATAAATGTGCTCCATCAAGTGCCACCTGGAATGCCACAGCTCCTACTCAAACTAAAGCCACCTACCAAAGTCCTCAGGTTACTCTTCTATTTGAAACAAGAACCTTCTGACTAAACAATATTTTTCCTCAGAAAATCTGTTCTGACCCACTTGGACTCAAACCAGTCACCTTGCACATGGGAGTACTGTTGAGAGGCTTTAAACTCTAAAGGGGGAAAAAATCTTCATAAAGAGTGACCAACAAGGACAGCAGCGTGAGTTTAGCTTCTGTGTGAGATGGTAGAGTCTGAGGAGCTGATCCCCTGCCTCCATTATCCTAGATTGGTCTATAACATAATCTGACTCTCAAATGCTTAAAAATAGAGATAATTGAACACCCCACGCTGTGATGTGGGGCCGTGAAACTCAGTACTGAATTCAGTGGTGGGAGGGCTAATTTGCATTAACTTAGTCATGCCCACCTCATCAACTTAGATAACTGATGTTAGGTCCCTAGAGTCTCCCAGGAACCTACGTGTTTCTGTAACCACAGAAGATGAGGAGTCAGGCCAGGATCTTGTTCCCAGTTTTCTGTCTGCATAGTTCTGTGATCTTACACTAGTCAGTTACTCTGGGATTTAGTCCTGTTCACCACATGCTTTGAGACTTGGATTGGGTAAATCCCCTTTCAGCTAGTTCTGCAATGCTTAGAAATCCAATAAAGAGGAACAAAGAAGACTTTGACACCGTGACTAGGAGAGTTCATTGGAGCAGTGTTCTCTGGAGTCTGTGTCACTAACATGGAACACAGTTCATTCTTCAGTCCCAGGAGCCTCTAAAGCAGTGTCCTCAGTATTCCTCTGTTGAAATGGACGAGGAAACAAATCATGGAGGAATCAACCTGTGGTCAGGAAGCCATACAGTCTCAGGAAGAGCAGGGTCTAGGCAAAAACTGTGGCACTGCCGTAACTCATCTTATCGTTGTCCTTGGTGAACTCAGTTCCCAGCAACTGAAATCCCCGAAGAAGCAATCAGAGATCACAAAGAGAGGCGATAAAGAACCTAGGGAGTAAATATTGCTGATAAAAAGTATCAAAGCTCAAAAACAAAGCAGACTTGATTTTACTGAATCTGTCCAGTGCATTCTGAGTTCATAGATGTCATTCACTTAAGCCAGAAAGCAAGTATTGAGAATGGCTACATCTACCTCAAGCGAATATTAGAGAAATTAAGGGAAACCTGAAGTAGGCACTGAATATCCTACCTCACTGTTTATAAAAACTTACAGAGAAAGAGACTGACTTGCATAGAGTTAGAAAGTCACATAGCTGCAGGTCTATTACAAAAACCTGGGTCTGTGCTTACTTATTTCTCAAAAAACAAAACAAACCAAACAAAACTACAAAGGATCTTCAATGGAGCATCATAGGAGCCTGACGATATTCACTCTGGAGAGGCAGGGGAGTCATTCAACTGTTAGAACACAGAGTATAAAACAATCTGACTTATGCTTCAAGATGGTCCTCAGCACTGTTCCGTGAATACGGATTGTGGGAAGGTAGAGAAGAGGGAATGTGGTTAGGAACTCATTATAAAAAGGAGGTACAAAGGATGGTGGCTTGGGTAGGGTGACGGCAGTAGTGAGAAGGACTCATACACTTGGTTTATTTCAAAGGTAGAAATAAGTGGATTGGATGAAGGAAGAAAAAATGGGTGAAGGATAACTCCAAGGCCCCACCTGACCCCAGCTTCTAAGTATTCACCATTCACGGAACAAGGAAAGCTCACTAAGAGTTTAATTTGAAGGTGATTTGATCATATTGGTATGTCTGAAAGACAACTGTGGTTGCCATGTAAGAAAGGGGTTGTAGATGGATGGAGTGAACAAGGAGTTTCAGTTAAAAGCAGTGCAGGAATAGTTAAAAACTTGTCCAGAAATAGCCCATTAATGGGCTACTTGTAACCTTCCTCTTATTTTTACAGCTTCATAGATAGATAGATAGATAGATAGATAGATAGATAGATAGATAATAGATGATGGGTGGATAAATAGATGATAGACAGATAGTAGTTGGATAGATAACAGGTGGTAAATACATAGAGAGATGATAGATAATTGTAAAAATAAAACCCATTAGAACTGTGATTTGAGGAAGTTGCTTAAGATACAGAACAACACGGCCACTTAAATTTCACGTAAGAAATATATTCAGTTGGATAGCTGGTAGTTTGAATAGGGAGAAAGTGATGGTGATGGTAAGCAAATATCAAACTGTGGGGAAAACATACTATCTATTTGATTTATCTCATTTTTTCATATAAGACCATTTGAATAGTACACCATTTTGGGTTTTATTCCCTGCACACAGACTGCATTATCCCAATCCTGTCCTGACAAATTTCCTTGATTTGAACTGTAATCAGATTGTTCATCTGGACTCAGATATTGGTTGTGGTAAATTGAACCAGACAGGGACCCATCTGATGCTGTCATCTGGTATGTGGAGGTGTGACGAAAGTAGCAAGGCAGCATTGACACGTGAAGATGATGATCATCTGTCAACTCAAGTGCTAAGGGCATCACTGCCCTCTTTGTGGCCAGAAGAGGAAGAAGCAGGCACAGGGAGAAAAAAGAAAAAGCAAGAGGGATGCTGACACAAGAGACAAAGGACTGACAGACTGTCAAGGCCTAGGCTGGCCCACTTTCTGAAGCCCAGTGCCAATTCTACATTGAGTGCTTAAGAAACTTGTAGATAGCAATAATTTACCATTAAATATTTAATTAATTTAATTTGTTTAAGTTGGCTTACCTTGTGCTAAAGGGTCAGACCTAATAGTGATTTCTGTACCTAAGAATCAAAAGTAGATGCTTTATTTTTCTTCATGCTCACATACAGACATGGGATTCCATATCTACATTTATTTTTTTCCAACCAAAGAAAGTTCTGGATTACTGTGATTGGACCCAGGGAACTCAGGATGCTCTACTATTGTGAAGGAGAAAGAAGCTAATGAATGAATATGCCACCATCACTTGAGAGAAGGATTAGTAAAAATCAAAGCAATAATTCCATTTGGGAGGAGCTGTGTTGTGAAAAGTAGAATTTGAAGTTTCAAAAGCCCATGCCATTTCCTCTACCTACCTACCTACCAATCTACCTCTCTCT
>NW_021604636.1:8719337-8732555 GCF_004785775.1 Grammomys surdaster | reverse complement strand
TTTCTCTCTCTTTCACACACACACACACACACACACACACACACACACACACACACACAAATACCAAAAGATAAGATGACAACCATCTAGTGGAAAACCTTTAATATCAACCTACCAACCTCTGGCCTCTACATCAAGTTTAAGATGCAAATTCTCCACTTCTCCCCCTCCCCTGTGCCTTTCCTCTGGCGTCTTGGACTCTCATCCTCTGAAGCTGCAAGCCCCACATTAAACTCTCTTTTATACGTTGCCTTGGTCATGATGTTTTATCACAGCAACAGAAAAGTAGCTAAGATAACCAGTTATGAGGTTTCCAAATTTAAAAATCAGAATCCTTCACATATACTGCTTGAATTCCTGGATTGCATGAGGGCATGGGAAGTTTATCTTGTGAAGTCTATTCTCAGCCAAGAAGTGATTTAACGTGATCTCAAAAGGTTTTGCTAAAAATTTTTAAGCGAGCTGGGGAGATGGCTAAGTTGGTAAAATACCTGGTACACAGGCACAAGGACACACTTTCGACTCCAGTACCCCCATAAAAGCCAGGAGTGGTTATGGATCTTTGTAACCTAGTGCTGGGGTCAGAGACAAGCTGATTCTCAGAGCTTATCAAACAACTAGACCAGTGAGCTCTGGGTTCAGTGAGAGACCTTACTCCAAAAGATAAGGTGAGAGCAGGAGATGAAGTTACCTTTTATCACCTCTGGCCTCCACATGAACTCACACATACATGCACAGACACTCACAAGTACACATACACACTGTATACCACTGCATACACAAAAATTAATTATGTAACTACATTCCCCCATGCCCTCCTCAACCTCACCCAATTCCCTCAACCACAACAATGTCTTCTGTTTCCCCCAACAGATCCTAGAAGGGGAAAAGAAGCCATGGCTGACAGAATCATGGCAGGCCTCACTGGAGACGACAAAACTGCCACCGGTTATGTCTCATTTCTCTACTACACGTAAAACTCACTTTGTTTTGTTTGTTTACTGAGGTGAAAAATGAAAATGAGAAAGAAATAGTGAACCATGGTATTTGATTGACAGAATTCAACATGTCTTGCAGAAGCTTAATTTTTCTTTTCATTTTATAAAATAACTTGCTTGAGAAATGGCAGCCTTGTAAAAGTAAGATGTGCTTATTTACATAAATTGAGCTTGTGGAGAAATCTACTATCTGGGGCTGGAACATTGCCCTGAATGGGACTCGGGAGTTGTAAAGAAAAGAAAAGAAAAAAAAAAAAAACAGGAGAAATGGAACTTTCATGATAGGATGGGCCTGAGATGCTCTGAGACATAGGGGTAGTTGATACTGAGCTTTGCAATGCCTGCTGGGTAACTTTTGTAAAGATGTTAAGACTGCAGAGAGATGGTTCAGAAGTTAAAAGCATTTGGATGAGGTTCCAGAGGATCCCAGAATGCATAGCTCACAACCATCTATAACTCCAGTTTCAGGGACTCTGCCTCCTTCTTCTGGATCCTTCAGGCACCAGACATGCGTGTGGTGCACGCACATACATGTGAACCAAAACTAATATGCACACAAAATGAAAAAATGAAATAAATTTGAAAAAAAAGCTTCATTGCTAATGTTTCTTTTCTTAATTACAAAATAGGCAGGGGTGAACATCAATGATGCCCTATTCCAAGATGGCTACATCCAGCTGTGCCTTTTCCATTTAGCCCCGGATGGAGCCTCCTCCTGATGAATGCACTGTAGCCTGGTATAGGCTATAAGGCAGAACTAGATCTTACATGTGTTTTACTTTAACCACAGAGAATTGATCAAAAGAGTTAATACCCTATACTTATTTTGTTTATTTTTATAATCACCATGTTTTAAATGTGAATTTTTAAATATAAAATTTGGATCCAAAACTCCTCATGGAAAACAGTACATATGAAGGCTCTAGACCTATAGTCTAGACATTTCAAAGGACATTTCATGGTTCCATGTGAACACAGCCAGATAGGATTGAAGTGGAAACTCTCCCTTCAGCCCACCAAGCACGAGGTTCTATTTTACCCACTAAAGTCATTGCTGTAACTATGTGACTCCTCCAGGAGCCAAAGAATGGACCCTTAATTCAGGACACTTGCTACTTTTTCAAACATGCAAAACCATGTGATATTTCCATGATCCAGATTTTTCCAGTTCTTCAACCTAAGGTGGATATCTGTGTCTTTATGGAACATATTTTCAGTTTTTAAAGTTAGCTGGAGATACATTTTTAATGCTATGGCTTCCAAATGGTATACCCATGGAGCACTAGCCTGGGTTCTTTCCCTAACTGATGAAAGAATATACATCCAAAAACCTAAAGCACCCGAGGAAAACATCCATGGTCATAGGTGTGAATGGCAAGTCGTGATGTTCTAGGAGTAAATTTAGCTTGATCTTCAAGCAACATCCACTGTCCGTGTGGCTCTGAGCTAGGACTAAGAAGGCGGAGGAGGTTCAGATGGGACATGACTCTTCTTTCTATTAGTAGCAATAAACATTTGGCATTACTGACAAATGAGAGGAGCATGTGTTCCAGATTGATACTGTTTCTCACCAATGGCACACAACACTGTTAACGCCCTGGTGAGTCTGGGGTCAGGGCCTCATCAGACTGACTAAGGCACCACAGTGGTATCTGTGGTTGTTATGCACCTCTCAGTTCTGTGAAGGTCCAGATGGAGTGGTTTGGTTTGGTTACATTTAGAGAAGATGTATCCTGTTGAGATGCCTGTCTCACTCTATCAATTCAGCTTTTACACAACAAAAACAGTCAGAGACAATAGTTTATAATTTGCTATCCTTGTATCCCAATAAAATTACATTTACAAAATCCGATAGTAAAGTCATACTTGGCCCATAATCTATACCTTGTCAACTCCTGGTCTAATCTTGGTATCAGAACAGCACTGAGATTCTGAGGGAAAAAAAAAAAAGACATCTGAAGACTCTGAGCCTCACTTTCTTCCTCAGTAAAAGAGAGTGACCGACCACCCTCACTAACTTACAAGGATGCTAAGTCCACACCGGGGATGAAATAATGTAACTTACTGACCAGAGTGCTGTAAATTGCCAAGTGTTATATAACTGTTTAAAGATTAACACCAAAAGTAGGGGTTTCAGCAAGAAATACTGGCCTCCTCCCAGTCATCATTGTGTTTCTTCCTTGCATTCCTGTATTCAAACATCTTCCTACTCAGTTCCTACTCTGGAACCATCCTTCCTTGGCAAATGTGCACACACCTGTATGTAAACACACAGCACAACAGAGCTGCACATAAATTCCACATCCTTGAAACTTTATTCTTCCTGGATCTGGCTGTACCCTAAGGGCCCTTTTGTCATCCATTCCCCCAGTAGGCTTGATTCTTGCAAGCTACCTCTCCACTGTCCTTCACCAGATTATCCCATTAATGACAGAATAAATATCATTGCTGATGCAATTTTGTACCTCAAAGGAGTCACGTGCAGACAAATGGCTTATCCCAATATGTCCTTGGGCCAGTCTCACTAGAGAAGCCTAAAGGTTTGAGTGTGCCGTTCTTTTTAGAGTATATTAGATTACTTCCGAGAAACTCACTTAGAGTTCCAAACAGCAACTAGTCTCTTGCAAACCAGGAGAAATTTGAGCCAAGGGAGTGCCATGTGAAGTGACTTCCAAACGAGCAAGATATATAGGATCATATTTACAAAACAAGAGCCACAGACAGTGTAGAAAACCAAATTTTGTTGGAAGAAAGAGGTAGGTCACACCTTCAGGTCACCCCTTCATCAGAGGAGCCAAGCCCTTCATCTAATAACTTGTATTCTCTCTTTTGGAGTACTATTTTCAATCATAAACATGAAATGGTTTTCCTACTGTATTCTAAACTGTGCAAGATCCGAGAGATCTTGTCTACTGTGTATTTCAGTCATCATTTCTGGGCCTGAGCTAGAGTAATTATGGAACAAAAAAAAAATCTATTAAATCAAAAGTACTCATTACAGGTACAAAATAAAATGTTTTAGTGAATTTAAAATGTCTCATTCATAATTGTTTATGAATGAGAAATGCAAGTCTAAGAATAGCAGGACTTTGTGGAGTACAGTTCTAGAGTTTTCTCTAGCTCCAGTGTGAGTTCTCTGCATTAGTGAATGTTGCTGAAGAACCCCTCCAATCAAGGGGTTTGGGCCAATATTTGTATCCACAGCTGTTACCTAGAGCCAGCGCTGCACTAGAATCGTCTCTCTGCACTTCCTCCCAAGTTTGCTGTCCACTCTTTCACTGGTATTTTGAAACATGCTTTAGTAAGAGTATCCATGCCACCACAATGAGCAAATGGTACAATCGAGGATCTTGGGAGAGAACATCAGCTTACATGTCACTCACTACCTGGCCGCTGATTAAATGGTACAGAGCCTGACACATGATGCCTTCTGACACTGACAGGAAGGACTAACCTAACTTGGGTGCATCAATTCAAACTTAATTAGATGATGCCAGGTCAGAAAAAGCCATCACTCCATCCTTCCAGAGAGCTCTAGTTTCTCTGGTCAATTCTCGCTAAGTCTGAGTAGCTTCTAGTTCTTCTCGCTGTTCTGGATTCTTTGAACTGGTTCCAGGCATGATGGCTCCTAGACTCTGAGGCTGCCAGGGACACAAGAGAAGAGATCATGGGTGCTGAAGACTTACTGTTTTTTAATTACATCTCTTGCATTTGTATCATTAATCATCATAGTCTAACAAATATGAGTATATGCCCTAAAGGTTTAAGTCCTATACTAGAAATAATATTTAAATATCTTCGCCTACATTTTAAGAGACTTTCTCATCTTGATCAGGCAGAAAGGAAATTTTTTTTTATTTACCCCACAGACGTATTGCTCACTTAGATGGGAGATTGACAAGGACCACAAGCTGAGTCACAGCTCCTTAATATCCAAGTCATTTCTGCTTTGCTTTTACCTTTCCCATTCAGGTAAAAATCTTATTCTTCTAGACATAATATTTGGATTCAGTGTTATGAATATTAGCATGATTACATATAGAAATAGAAACCTGATTTTCAAAAAATGTAATGTATAAAGGAGAAAGTGCACTAGACTGAAGTTCAGTTCATAAAAAGATAACATGTTGCAAAAAAAATAAGGATAAAATTAAAATTTAAAAGTTGGAAGGTACTAGGTGTTCCACTTGGATTAATTTTATCATTTAATAAAATAAGTCCTCAGATGTTTGTAAATATTTGAAGAATTTTGCAAATAGTATTCTAAGATCTGATCTTGAGCTTGAAGCTACAAAGGAGTCGGTGTGTATCCCTCTCATTCCTTAACTTACTAAAGAGGAAATCTTTCTCTAAGGTGAGCAGCAAAGAGAAAAGTTCATTTACATGCTTATAAATTATCCAATTTTAAAGTAATATTTAAAAATATATGTGTGAGTGTGTGTTTGCATGTATGTGTATGTATGTTTGACTGTATGTCACATGTGTGCAAGTGCTCACATAAGGTGTTGAATTTGCTGAACTAGAGTTAGAGGCAATGTAAACTGCCTTACCTGGGTGTTAAAAACATAACTCAAGTCCTCTGGAAGAGTAACAAGCATTCTTAACTGCTGAACAATATCTCTAGCTCCATGACTTTTAATGAATGCTGTAGATAGATGTATACATTGAGCATACAGGATTCTCTAATTAAGTGTTTTGTTTCTTAAACATTGTGTGTGTGTGCGCGTGTGTGTGTGTGTGTGCACGCACATGTGTTACCACAGTGAATGTATGTACCTCAGAGGACAACCTACATGAATCAGTCTCTCCATCTACAAAGGTCCCAGAGATCCAGCTCCTGGTCTCAGGCTTGGCAGCAGTGTTTTATTTATTCCCTTACTCATCTCATCAACCTGAATCTTCTGACTAGGATTTGGATGATTTACCTTTTTCTGTACTTTTGTCTATGTTATTTGAAAGGAGTTTCTTACAGTCAATATAGATCAATTTTACTTTTAAATTGGAATGTTTAGACCATTTACATTTAATGTATTATACTATTTTCCTATTTTTTGGTTTGCTTTTCCCATCTTCATTTTGATTACCTTTTGTAATTATTTTAGCCTCCTTTACAGCAAAGAGAAAAATGGGTATACTTGCTTATGCATTTTGCTTATGCTTATGTAAAGATTTGTTTGTGTATTCACTTGCATGCACATATATGTATGTGAATTTGAATGTATGACACATGTACGCAAGTACCCACAGAAGGTATTGAATTCCCTGGAGGTAGAATTACAGGCAACGGTGAACATATTACCTATCTTCATAAATAAAGGTTTTTGATTTCGGGTTTTTTTTTTTTGATTACTTGATTATAGTGCTGTAGTTGAACCCAGAGCCTTCTACATGCTAGGCAAGTACTGTACCACTAAACTACCACCAAAAGCCCTAAGTCAAATGTTTTTTTTAATTTTCTGGTTTTTTTATAAAATTGTATAAATTTATTTTATATAAATATATTTATATACATATAGAAATCTGATTAAATCATGTTTACCTCTATTTGTCCTTGAAATTACAGAGAGGACAGAGCTCAACTGATAAAGTGCCTTACATGTATAAAGTCCCATTTTTTAACCCCACCGCAAAGATACACAGAAATTTCCAACTACGAATGTAGGTAATTTTATATTTCCTTTAATTATTTCAGCCTCTGTTGTTAGGCCCACACATAAACATTTGTGGGATTTGTCTTCCTGATGAATTGACTCTATAAAAGAGTTTCCCTTTAGCTCTGGATAAAATTCTCATCCTGAAATTCACCTTTTCTACTAGTCACAAGACTATAATAGGAAATGAGGAAGAGCTCATTTACATTTATGAACGTCCTTGCTTCTCCAGCTCTCATCCCTGACTATGTCCAGGTTTGCATCTAATGTGATTTTCATTGGCCTGAGATTCCTTTATCATTTTTACTTTTTATCACTATTACTATCACTGTTACTGTTGCTGTTACTATTACTATTGCAATGGAAATTGTTTAAGGGGAATTCTTTCAGCTTTCGTTTATTCGAAAATGCTTTACTTTAACCTCATTTTTAAAGACTATTTTCACAGTGCATAAATCTTTAGGTTGGCAGTTTTATTTTCAGTACTTAAAAAAAACGCCATTCCAATGACTTCTGGCCTTCATCATTTCTAATGAGAAGAATACTTTCATATCTTTGTTCCTCAGTACATGGTATATCTTTCTTCCCCTCACCACTTTGAATATATTCTCCTTCTTACCAGACTTTGGAAACTTGATAATGATAATCTTGGTGTCATATTGTTAATGTTTATAGAGTTTTACTCATGGTTAGATTCTTGATTCTTGTTGGGCTCTTGAAATGTACGGGCAGGTGACATTCCTTAGTTTGGAATGCTTTTGCAAGTTCGTCCTTCAATACATTTCTGTCACTCCTTTGCACTGAGACTCTAGTTTTCCTGGGTCTTCTCTGTGAATGCTGTCCCCATGTTACTACAATCTTCTCACTGATTCTTGTTTCTCCCCTTCTAGAATTTATCTTGAGTAATTTTTATTGCCAGGTCTTCAGAATCATTGGTCTTTTGAACTCCATTGCTGACATTTTAGGCAGTGAGATTTCCCATTGGCTACTACAATTTCCAAGTCTAAAAGTTTTATTTGGTTCTTATCCCCGTGTTTTTATCCCCATGTTTACATTAAATTTATGGTTTTTCTTAAATACATGAACACACTAAACATATTTAAAGCAGATGTATAAGTATTCTTGAATCACTGTTTCTTCCTTATGTCCCTTTTGAGGCTGTATCTCTATATATTTTCTCTTTCTTCATGTGTATAAAAATTACTATTTTTATTACATACTGAATATTGTAGATGTTACATTGCTGAGTATGTGATTTCATTGTATTAGTTTAAATAATTTTGGACCTTAATCTACACTTAATTTTTTTGTGTGTGAATCTCTTTGTTATTTAGGGAACTTGCTTCTCTTGTTGAGAGTAGAGCCATGAGAGTCACTGTTCTGAGGTGGTTACAGCCGCATTACTATGGCATAGCCTCTCTTGAGTTACTCTGAAATGTTGTGTGTACTCAATGAGGTGCCATTGCTCTGGCTCTTGTAACAACTTCCATCCCTGTATAAACTTAAGAACTTATTTGACTTGACCCATCTTATTGTATTGTAGCAAAATATATAGGCTAGATAACGTGACAAAGGACAAGTATATATTTTGTTCACTCTTTTCAAGGCTCAAAGGCATGAAACTAGCACCAGTTCAGTTAGTTCCAGGAAGGGCCTCATGTGGATGTCACCACAATCATGTCACAAGTCAGGAAAACAAAGAACAGCTAAAGGCCTACCTGAAGCTAGGCCTCTAGAGATCCAAACACTTCCCATTAAGCCTTGTATCAGGGTCTCATCACCCAAGGAACACGTCTCCAACACAGGAAACACTGAGGGTGACCTCAGCCACTGCATTCTTTAGGATTACTTATTCCTAAGATATTCTTAATGTCCACCTTCACAGAACTTTATTCTATGCATTTGGCAACCATTATTCAGCCAAAGACTCAAGCATGTGTGTGTGTGTGTGTGTGTGTGTGTGTGTGTGTGTGTGTGTGTATATATATATGATGTGTATATATATGATGTATATATACATATATGATGTAAACATGTATATGATTTTATATATATATCATCCTGGCCTTTCTCCATAGTTCCCTTCTCTCTGTCACCCAGCTTTACCATTGGACTGTCTCTGACTCATCAGCTTTCCAATAATGACATAAGACTAATATGATTTATAAAGCTTAGGTCTTATAATTTAGGTTTGTTCCCAACTAGTCTGTATAACTTAATAACTGATTTATACTAATCTGCTTTTGCTACAGGGCCCATTATCTCTTATTCAATCAGTCCCCACACCTGTTCCTTCCACCTCCTCAATTCAGCTAGAAAAATCCTTGATTCTTTCTCAGAGTTTGTGTATCTGCCCAGACATCCAGCCTTTTCTCTCCTGCTCTTCTATGGGCCATCAGCTCTTTATTAAACCAATCCAAAGGTAAGAGAGAAGACTGTTTACAAAATTTGATGCAGGTAGTGAGCAATTAGAATAACAATACTAAGGTCCAGACTATACTCAGCTCTTGGCTGATACAGAAATCAATCTTTGAATCATACAAAGACAACCTTTCCACAGTGCATAAGAAGATTATCCCATCACAGCTCCGTGAATCCTCACTGCCGGTTTCTCCAGTCTCCTTAGCTAAGCAATATATGGAGAATATATGTGCTGCACAGATGGAGAACTGGGGGCAGGTGGAGCCTCCATCTGCGTGGCACATAGGTCTAGCGTATGCGCCTTGCTTCATCTGTAGGCTTACTCACTTGACTTGCTCTCTCCCAGAAATCTGGTGTGTCTGTCTAGAGCTTTCCTTCTCCTAGGTAGGCCTCCTAGGTACTGCTTCATGTGTGAGGGTAGAGAACTGGCTTTAAATGTTCTGACTTGTTTTCTAATGTCTACTGCAGAAGGATGATTAATTATGAAGTAACTCTCATAGTCAAAAGCAGAGGCCTTAAAATTCCTAAATGAATTTTATTATCAAATGGAAAGAAGATTAATTTGACAAAAGAGACTAATTTCAAGGTGAACTGATTCCCTATTCATTGTCATAACAAGTTACACCAACCTTAAGGGCTTACACATCATAAATATGCTAATGGTTCCAAAGATGGGGCCAGGGAGATGGCTCAGTGTAGAAAGGCACCTGCCATGAAGCCCAACAACCTGGGTTTAATCTCTGGCACCCATATGGCAGGAGAGGATGGACTCCTCTCCTTATATGAACTGTAGCTCAGCCCCTTATAAAATAAACAAAATTGTAACTAAAAATGGTGGTGGAGGAGGCTGAAGAGATGGTGGCAGGGGTTAAGAACGGGTGTTACTTTATGAGAGAATCCAAGTTCTCTAGAATCCTTCAGCAGCAGCTGGCAACTGTCTCTAACTGTAGCTACTGGAGATCTTACATGCTCTTCTGGTCTCCAAGGGCACCTACACACACACACACACACACACACACACACACACACACACCTAAACAAGAGTTCTATAGATCAGAAGCCCAATCCCATTAACAGAGTGGCAGGCCCTCTTGCATTCTGCCCTGGAGGCTCTACCACAAGAGAAGCTGTTTCTTTCCCTGTAACCACTTCCAGCAGCTCCAGCCTCTCATCTTCAAAGCCAGTCACACTGGACCCCTTCTATCTCTTTTTCCATCAGCACATCTGCCTCTGCTCTTTTCCGGCTTTCTTCCATTTTGTGAAGGACTCAGTGACAATACAAGGCACGATCAGCTCCCAATTTTAACTTCAGCAGATTAGCTGCTATAATTCCACCTGCACCAGTAAGGTCTCTTGGCCATGCAACCCACCCTTATCCACAGTTCTTGGAATTGGCACATTGAAGAACTGTGTGCCAGTCACATGGGACAAATAAACAATTCACCACTGTATCCTTGAATTTTCATAGTGGACCTGACTTCAAATCTAAATCTGAAATAACCCCTTAGGCAACTTTAAATCCCCGCTGTTGAAAGCCTTAAGGATAACATTGGCGAGAGGCTGTCAAAACATAAAAATTAGCTTCCACTTATATTTCTGTGAGCTAGAATATAGATGGGAAGAAAAATTAAAAATTCACATATGTTTTTATGTAGCCACAAGTTATAACTACATAAATATCTATAGATACAGAAAGAATTACTACAGTCCATCTCACCACATGATAACAGAAGGCTTCATTCTGAAGCTATTGCCCAGAGGAAAAGCACATCCCTTTCTCCAAGGCATGGAGTAATTTTGGTTTTTGTTTCATTATACTATTCATTTTTCATGTGTGTCCACATTAAGTGTCCTGTCCTTAAGTGTTATCATCACAGCCGTGGAATGTAGCCTGAGATTAATGATACATGCTCATCTCAAGGCATTAGGTAGTAACAGTGAGTGAAGCTACTTTCCTGTTGAATATTAAAATAGGAGGGGAGAAGTCTTCCTTTACATCTTGCACTCTGAAAAACTTCAAGTGAATCGTAAAGTTGTCTTGTGTGGGGAGACGTTGGCAAAGACTCTCAGTCAAATGTCAGAACGCTTGCTCACTTCTCTCTGGTTTATCGCCTCTTCTTATTTTGCCACTTCTTCATTGTGCTCCCTTGTAGCGGGATATTTTCTTCCCAAGCCAATCAAACATTTCAGAAAAGGTAGACCTCAAAGATTTTCACTATTCCTCAGAGAAGAAAAAAAAAAGAATGTTTATTAATACTTATGAATTGAAGAAATAGTCTCCAAGTCAGTAAAGGTTACTCATGTTCCTGAAATGGTACATTCTCCAGAAAATATATATATATATTTCTGAAGTCTTTTTATGAAAAAAGTCCTTTCAGACTGTGTGTGATATTATGGCTCATGGCAAACATTACCAGAGATTATGGGTGTAACTGCAAGCAGAAAGAGGCTCTATGACTTCCATGAATCAGCAGATTCTCCAAAAGCTCTCCAGTCATTTATCATGCTCCACATTGATGATATTACTACCCTGTCATTGTGATGCCATGATGACAAAGCCACCCCAGCCCTTAGATCTATCCTGGGAGGTACCATTTTCACAGGGAGAACAACTTTAATAAGATGTGCGTTTGGTTTGTGCCAGTAATTTTGATTAACACCTTCCCTCTTATCCTGGAGTTGTTTGCTTTTGTGGTTTCTATCTTTTCTCTGCTTTGCCATCTCCATTTGGAATCTTTGTTTAAACTTCACTTGATTGGGACTCTTTCTGTATACCATGCTGGGCACTGTCATTTGAGTATTCATATGCAGTTTGTGTGGCTATGGACATTGAACAAACCATACATAACCCAAAACTTTACCTCGTTCCCTTATAAAGCAAAATTCATGTAGAAATTCTGAACTTCAGATTTTCTGGTGTCCGCATAGTACTTTAAATTTTTATCAGTTTTACATAGCAACCGAAAGTTATCATCTTTAAAAAAGAAGAAAATAAGAAAAATAACAAGACAGGGAGTCATTCTCTAATAAGCTAGAATGCACTAACCAGTGTTTCCCTGGCCTTCGTCTCTGTCTCTCTGGTTGATTAAATGGAAAAGCCCTGGTATTTTGGAACAGAAATGATAAGACCCTTGTCAGCTTTGTGTAGGACTCTAGGTTTAATGTCCAGCACTGAACATAATACCAACAATGAAAACAGAAACATGTCTGAATGGAAGACGCCCTAGAAGATGTTCCAAGGCAAGGTCCAGCAACATTTATGGCATTACTATTCTGTGTGCACTATGAAAGGAAGGCAAAAAGCTACTATTTATTAACTACCAAGAATGTATGAAATGACATTTGCTGTGGAGAAGCTTTCTAGAAGAAAATGCAGCAGAGGAAACAAACAGCCTAGGAGTAAAAAGCTACATACAGATAAGGGCAGGTCCTTTCCTGGACAGGCAGTGAAAGTACTTCCAGCCTGGAAGCCATAAACCCAGGTATGGCATAGGAATCTGCATGTGGGACAAAGCCAGGGAATGAGAGAAAGCCTCTGGCGTGGGACGTGTACAGGATAAAACCCTGAAGCTAGAGGACACTGCCGTGGAGGTAAGGATGCAGAGAGTCCAGGTCTCACCATCTCAAGTCTCCCACCAGCAGCTGGGATTGTAAATGCCTCTCATGAGGCCACTCTGAGAAACAGCCATATTAAAGGACTAAATGAGTTAGTATGAAACTCTTAAATGTTTAACATAGAGCAAATGGCTTGTTAGACAGGATTCACTGTAAGGAATTTGATTACGGTGGTAGTAAAATGAGGAAATACTGAGACAAGACAGAAGCCCAAGGTGTGGGTACAGAGACCATTCCTAAATCCACTGACTATATTGAGATAGACCAGTTTCAGCTGCGGCACTAAAGAGATATGCAGGCAAAGACAACATGACACCTATTTAAATCTTTCCTGAGTACTCACAACCTCAGAGAAAATGTACGGACATGCCAGCATTCAGTTGTATCAATAGTATTCACCCAAATATCGATTCTGACTATTGTCTTGCCAGCACAAAAACATCTTTTTTAAAAAAAATTAAATGCACATGATTTGATAGTATCTGCTTGACTCAGATCATCAATAAATTATTGAAAAACAGAAAGACATGTAC
>NW_021604636.1:8713463-8714337 GCF_004785775.1 Grammomys surdaster | reverse complement strand
CTTTTCTCTGTTCTGTAGCTGAGGGGCAGAAAGAAGCAGTGGACCTATCATGTTTTTTAAAGGAAACAGAACAGACAGTCAGATTGACTCCTATTGGACAAATCTGACCTTTGAGAGCCTGACCCACTGCTGTTGTAAGGGAATTTTTCTCAAAATGCATTTTCTCAATGCTGTTGCAATTCTCCTCTGAAGCACGCTGCCCTACGGCACGAAACTCCTTTCCCCTTTTTTGATATTGCCAAGTTGCCCCTCTGGAGCCAACAGCTTGTTTACCAGATACAGCATCAGGGACCAAGAAATCCCAAAAGCTGGGGACACGGTGTCGTACACTTTAAGATTAGTTACTGCCAGCTTTCAGCTTGGTCTCAACTCCCAAACTCTCACAGCTATAAGGGAAAAGTAGATTTGTAGTGAGTTTCCCTAACCACAAAGTGTTCCAGAGGAAAAGTAGAAATCTCTCTGCGTATGGCTTTCATCTTGAATAGCACATCTTGGTTGAATTAGGTTACATCAGTGAGCTTAGCAAGTGCCTGCTTAGGAGGGTTCAAAGACACTTGAAATGTTTCCTTAGGTTTCCCCCATATTCTCCATCTGTGGGTTTTAAAGTATTGGATTTTCAAAAATTAGCACTTATCGGATTTACTTTGGGAGCTTGTTAAAAACATATATAGCTTATTGGCTCTTTATTGTGTTTCCCCACCCAAAGTGTCTAATTCTATAGGACTGAGGTCTACACTAGTAAACTCCTTAAGTAGCTAGTGAGCAGTTCATATCCGTGTCACTGATGTAAGGACCACAATTTGAGAACCACTGTTTTAAAAGGAAGAAAGGAAGGAAGGAAGGAAGGAAGGAAGGAAGGAAGGAAGGAAGGAAG
>NW_021604636.1:8711237-8713453 GCF_004785775.1 Grammomys surdaster | reverse complement strand
AAGGAAGGAAGGAAGGAAGGAAGGAAGGAAGGAAGGAAGGAAGGAAGGAAAAAAGAAAAAGAAAGAAAGAAAGAAAGAAAGAAAGAAAGGAACAAAGAAACAAAGAAACAAAGAAAGAAACAAAGAAAAAAACAAAGAAAGAAACAAAGAAACAAAGAAAGGGAAAGGAAGGTGGCTGTTTTGGTTTTTACACAGGGCCAAGGATAATGGCAGTTGTCCCCAAATAAATTGACAAAATGCATAAACCATGGTTGTTGGGTAAAGTACTCTGAATCTCCTTCCTTACCCAGTGGTGAGAAAAAAACCAAGTCTAGGCTGGGCCTGCTCCAGGCGCCTAGACACTATGAAGATCAAGAACTGCTAGAAACAAACTATTCCCAAGTGACTATATCCTGCAACAATATTTAAGGATACTTACAGGGAATTTCACAATGTCTAGAATCCAAAAACAAACAAACAAACCTACCATATTTATAGGGAATCAAAAAACTATAACTTACAATAAGAAGAAAAATTAACCTAAATGAATCTATAACTGACATAAATGTAAAGATTAGCGGGCAAGGACATTAAAGCAATTATCCTTACTGTATCCTAACTATATTCAATATTGGCAACCACTGAATTAAAGACATAATGATATTTTTTTAAATGCTCACATTGAGCTTATAGAGATTAAAACATTTCAACATATGAAAACAAGTTTGGGGGAATGAATGATGCATCAAGGAAAGACTGATGAATGTAAAGACCCCAGAATAGAAACCACCCAAAATAAAACACAGAAGAAAAGGAACACAGTATCCACCGATGATCTGTGGGACCTCATCAGTCTAAGTAACGTATGCACAACTGGAGTGTCCAGAGGAAAGAAACAGTGACTGATAGTCTTTACACACAGCACAAGAAAGATAAGAGGACAGAGATCCCTCAGGCGTGGGAGACACAATCAAGAAAAGAGCACAGTAAGATCTTAGCTGTACTTGAAGTTGCCAACTGAGACGCCTAAGCTCAGAGAAGCAAAGACTTCTCCAGATGTGCAAAAGCTAAGAAACTCATTATCCAAAAGATCCATACTACAACAAATGTGGAAGGCAAAATGGGAAGGATGCCAGGTCGAAATCTGGAGGACTGCAGAGGAAGGAGCGCCCCTGCTCACTTATAAAACTACTCCCAGAAGTTTACAGTCTACCACCCAGTTTCCTCGGGATAACTGGGAATTTCCCAGATGAGTCTCTTTCCTCCAAAAATCACACCAGAGCAGACAGAAAGGAAAGAAATCAGAGGCCCGGGAAGACTCGTGGGTAGTGCAAAGTTAACAACTGTAGAATTATCCTGACTAGCTCAACCAAGGCTACTTGATAAGGTATAGTACATAGTTTTTAAGCTTGAATTGGCTTTTAAGGAGCTGCCACTTTCCGAATGTACACTATATTGCCAAGGAATAGAAAAATGCAATATGAACAACGGGAAAGCCAGTGAAGGAAACAGTAAGTGCTGGCTCATTTAATCATCATAACAAATCATGCCCACTTACTAGAAGAAGAAACTAGAGCAGGAGAAAGTGACTTGTCCTAAATTAAACAGCTGCAAAGTTACAGGCCTGGGCTCATCACCAGGGCATCTGTTAATGGACTCACTGTTCTTAATATCTCATTGCAGACACAGATCTGGAAAACAGGGGGGAAAACATTTTTGTAAGTCAGAAGATCAGCTAAGAAAGTTCAACATCTCAATAATAAGAACCCAAAATGGAAAGAAACATAGAGACAAGGAGAAAAATCTTCTAAAATTTTACTGAGAAAAGCTATATGAATGATATACTTATACTCTGATGACAGGAAATTTCTCAGCATCCATAAAGAAGGTGGGATGATACAGCATATCACCGCCCCCAGATTCTAAAGGTCCAATCTGGAATGCTATAGTCTTGAACTCTTGATCATATATGAATGTAAAACAAAGAGATTTCTAGGTATAAAATATTTAAAAGACTTCATCCGCACATATTCTTTATCAGGAAATCACACAAAAATACATTTTGGCTAAATATAGGTAGGTAGATAGATAGATAGATAGATAGATAGATAGATAGATAGATAGACATACATACATACATACATACATACATATATAGATAGGTAGGAAGATAGATGATAGATAGATAGATAGATAGATAGATAGATAGATAGATAGATAGATAGATAGATAGATAG
>NW_021604636.1:8661951-8711227 GCF_004785775.1 Grammomys surdaster | reverse complement strand
TAGATAGATAGATAGATAGATAGATAGATAGATAGATAGATAGATAGGCATACTGGCAACCAAGGCTCTTATACAAGAAAGGTCCAGGGGAATTAAGAAGAGAGACATCTGGAGCAGAGAACAGGTGTACACAGCAACGAGGGCAGCCTGGCGCTCAACAGTAGGCTACAGGAGAATGCCTTCCAGAGAAGCAAGAGGATGACTTGAGTAGATGAATTTAAAAGAATGAATGACAGTACACCAAAGCTTCACAAATGAGCAGAGAGAAGAAATCCATCCAGACCTGGGGATGTGGCTTAGCAGGAGAGTGATTGACTAAAATGTATGGGATCCTAGGTTCAAACCCTGGGGGTTCAAGTGCACATATATGTGCATGTTCGAAAGTGCTCATACACATGCACGTGTTCATAAACACATATTTACAGTGAGAGAAATGGAATCATGGGTGAGTAGCATTATTGTAACGAAATCAAGCAATGGCCAATGACTTAACCCAAAATTATACTCTCAAATACTCTAGGAATGAAAAGAAGTTTCTGTCTGCTAGTTCATGGGTTTCTCATATACACATCCTTGCGTGGCAAACCCACTGGGCACATGCTAGGCACTCAAGCCAATGAATGAATCCAGGGAGGAAAGAGATATAAATACAGGCAAGGTGCCAGTGAGAAGGGGAGGAAAGCTACATCTCCTTCAGTAGAGGTGAACAATAATGGCTGAAACTAAAAACAAGTAGAAAGACCATTATGCTATTTCAAAACAAAGGCAATGACCTTTTTAAGAAGTAATAGGGGTTGCCTTTAGAGAGAGGGAGGAAGTGGGACAGAGAGATACCAGGGGACTGCAGCTTTTTATTGTAACTGTAGTGGTTGTTGCCATTGTTTTTAAGACAGTAACTTAGAAAGTATTAAAATTGTAAATTGAGAAAAGTAATTATCAGCCACCCACCAAGCCAGTTGGTAATTAACAGACTGACCTGCCCTCTCAAGCCAGAACAAAACAAAACTGCCTTGTCTCTAACATTCCAAAGTAGTTTCTCATTATGTAAAGGTATCTAGGAAGATGGCTCAGTGGGTAGAGTGCTTGTCTGTAAGCAGAAGGACCTGGGTTTGATCCCCAGCACTAGCATAAAGGCTGGCACGTGTCTGTAACCCCAGAGCTAGAGCAGAGACATAGAAAAACAGGTGCCTAGATCTTACAGCCAGCCAGGACCCCTGATTTAATGAGCTCCAGGCTATGAGCAACCCTGCTTCAAAAACCTCAAAAAAGAGAACATGAATTCATGTCCTCAAATATTAATTATTTAGGTTTTGAAATACTGTGCCCAGAATCCTTGACAGGGGCAGACTATGAGGTGGGAAGCTTTCAGTGACGGGGGGCAGGGGGGGGTGGATTAAGGCCAAAGTGGTCAGTGTGATAAAAAAAACTCATAGTGACCAGGTATCCCTTTGGGTTCTCTAATTTACATAGAATATAAATTATAAATATATTATAAATTAAAAATATAAAATATATATATATATATATATATATATATATTAGAGGAAAAGGGAAGACCAGCCCCAGAGTAGAGTTAACATCAGAGAAATAAAAAAATACACCTCAACATGTTCATTTGATATCCCTGTGGAAAATATAAACATATGAAGAGCTAAAACCATACAGGTGAATGGTTCTTAGTTCTTCCCCTAGAGGAGGGATGTACACTGGAAGAGGAGGGTGGGAGAGGAGATGGAGTCACAGGTAACTGACACTGCTCTGATTTAAAAGCTTAAGAATCTAATCTTAATTCTCATTCTGATTAGTTGAATAATCAGAGTACTGCCTCGGTTTTCTAACCTGCCAATTGGGGCCATAAAACCTGTGCTGTTGCCTCATAAAGTAGCTAGGCAAAGGTGCTCTCAGTCCAATGGAGAGCCAGGTCTACAGGTTCTTCATTCTATTTTGGTATATTGGGAGAATGGTTAAGCTGGGTCAGGGAGCTAGGCATGGAGAAAAGGCCAAAGATGCATTAAAGTTCGAATGTAGGAAGCAGAGGAATCCCAAGGAGGCAGAGGAACAATGATGGGAGGGTGGGGTGCTATCAAGTGTCAAAGCTTAAAAAAGAGCATCAAAGAAGGAATTGATCTGAGGCCCCTGCAGGCATTGGGCCTTCTGAGGAGAAGTCTCTGGCTTTCTGGTAGTATATTTATAGAGTAAGGAATACAAGAAGCTGCTTCTTCAAATACTAGAACAACCACAGACTGGACCAAGAAACCATGGCTTTTTGGAAAGAACCTCCACCATGAAGTGGTATTAGGAGTTGCTGACTGAACGGGACATAGACTAATAGAAGTCCTGACTTTCTCCTGCCATGCAAACTTCCGCTCATTGCCTCTCATGCCACAGCTAACCAGGGAGACACATAGCCCAAACCTCACACAGTGGCATAGAAAAGGGACAGACAGCAGTATCTTCTGATCAGGCACAGTGCCCATGGGTGATAACATGCCAGCAAGCCACCTCAGTGTCCTTACAGACCTTGTGAAATGAAACATCTCCCCAGGGTTGGCGAGATGGCTCTCAGCAGGTAGTGGTGTTTGCCTACCAAATCTAACAATCTGAGTTTGAGTGGATACCAAGGACTCACAGGATAAAACATGCAGGTTGTCTTCAAACTCACATGGTGACACATGACCACCCATACAATACAATGCACAATTTTTTTTAACACATCTTCTTAATGAAACAACCAAGAGGCCTGTTTTCAAGCACCTCACCCCAAAACAAATGTATTCTCATCCCAGAGTTCTCTAGCTAGGGAGTGTGGCCCAATGTCAATGATTTGTGACCAGAGGGTTATCTCTTGAGTTTAGAATTAAGCCTTCAATCCTGGTTCAGTCAACAGGCCTCTTAAGACCTCAGCTTCCTGCTGAGGTGAATCCACACTGACCTGCTTTTCCCCTTACCTCCTCCATCCATCGAGCACCCAAATAAAAATCACAGGCTGGAGAGGGGGCTAAGGAATTGGCTGCTCCTCTGAATGACTGGGTTTAAATCCCTGTTCCCACATGGTGACCTATAACTCTTTAAAACTCCACTCATGGAGACTCTGACACCCTCTTCTTGTCTCCATGGTTACTGTACACATGTGATATAGACATACATGCAGACACAACACCCATACACAAATCTGAAAAAAAAATTTAAAGTCTTGAGGTTAAAATTCAAAATCAGGCCAGTGACGTACCTTGGAAAGTAAAGAAACTTGCCTAAGACTAATGGCTGTCATTTCATCTCTGGGATCCACATGGCAGGAGAGAAGTGATTCTCACAAATTGTCCTCTGACCTCCATGCAGGCACTATGGCACATGCACACCCAAACACAAATAGAAAACAGATAGATAGATAGATAGATAGATAGATAGATAGATAGATAGATAGATAGATAGGATAGATAGATGATAGATAATAGTTAGATAATAGATAGATAGGTATAGATAGATAGATGATAGTTGACAAATAGATGGATGAATGATAGATGTAATTTTAAAAACCTGTTTTTAAAAGAAAATTCAAAATCACTAAGATATTAATCACATGGGGTCAAATTGCTTCCAAATAAAGGCATTCTAAGACTCACATATAACATACTGGACTAACAAACTAGATCAGAAGCCTCCAGTCTCTGTCAGTGGGTACCAGATGACACCACTGTGGGTCGCCCAAGTCAAGGCTGCAGTATAAGTGATGCACATCCATAGCTCTCACTTAGCAGGTGCAAACTGCTTAGTTTCTGCTCCAGGAGAATGACAGGAGCCATCTAAACCATCATTCACTCATCCCCTCCTTTGTTTCTCTATTTTCCTGAGATACGTGCACAGCACTCACCAGCATGACTTCAATGAAAAAGGAAATCCTAAGAACTGGGCAGACATGGAAGAACACAGTTGATAGCCCTGTTAGTAGCATCTATTTGCCAGTCCCCTTACCCAGTGACCTTACTTCTTCCCACACACGTGCAGTATGGTTCTGCCTATAATGTGTTTTCAACAGCTGAATATAGATATGGCGGTAATGGTCAGGAGAGCAGCACTGGCTGAGTAGCAGGATGTAAGCAGGAGGGAGCCTTCCCTCCCGGTGCTGGCAATGTGCTGCTCAGTAGGGTTCTGTTTTCATGGATGCCAACAATCCATAAACATTTATTAAAATCCATCAAACTGCATACTTTCTTAAGGTAGTCAAAATCTTAATTTAAAAAAAGTGATAAAATACTAAAGTGATTCTGCTTAACTTGTGAGTATACAGGCCACACAATTGAAAGCAAACACTCAAAGGGACGCATGTCTACTGATAACCACAGTAGAGTTCTTTTAGCCATTCAACAGTCAAAAATTAGGAGGGTCTATCAACAGATGCATAAATAAACAAGGTGTATATACACACATGGAATGGCATTCAGCCTGAAGAAAGAATGCTTTGACGTATGCTACAACATGGGTGAAACTTGAATTCACTGGGTTAAGTGAGTCAGCTTTCTCTAATGAACAAATACTGTACAGTCCCACTTCCATGAAGAACTTGAGGTGGTCAGACTCACAGAGAAAGCCAAAAGGTGACATCAGGGATAATGTGTAGGGAAGGAGGAGGAAGTTGGCATTGACTCCATACAGAGTTTGGTTTTATGAGATGGGACAGGTTCTACGGATGGACTTCGGAAACAATTGTGTAACTGTAGATGTGCCCAGTGCCTCTGAGCTGCATAGGCTACACTTAGTAAGATACTACATTTTATGCAGCGTTTAACTTAAGTTAAAATGTCCCTTTTCAACTAAGGTTGAATGTGATTCTACTGTATGTCAGGTAAATGTATGCTAATGAAGTTACTAACCACCTATGGAGGAACCTTAGAGATCCCCCCTCCCTTTTTATTGCTTACTCGAAATCCTTGCTGTGCACAGAAAGAAAGCAGTGGCGGGCAGACTCCCAAGCATGGTGCTTCTTGTGTGAGGCTCTGTACCCTCTGGGACAGTGCACTACACTATAGCCTTCCTCCTTTCCCAGCCTCTGGGGGGTGGGGGAGGGGGATGACAAGCAGAGATGTCTCTACATACACTTGAGAATGAAGGAGTCTGAGGAAAAGAATCCCAGCATAAGAGAATCTTGGTTAGGGGACTAATGTCAGATTCAAGCTGTGAGCAGCCCCGTAGCTCCCGAGGCTCCTTACCCCCTTGAAAAGCAAACGTAATTTTAAAATCAGTCTTGAGTCCCTACTACTCCCAAATGAAAGCACATTCGATTGGAAAGATCATTTTTATACATCAAAAAATAAGAAGAAGGAAATCACCATTTGACTTGAAAACAGTTTATTTAATTTATACAAATAACTACTAAATACAAAAAGTAGATTAAAACAAAATAGTTATTTTTTTTTCTGGCAGAGTTTAAATGCATGTAATGGATAATTCCGAAGAAGATGCATTTCCCCCCACAGCGTTTGGGACTAAAATTCTACTGAAATCGTTGCTTCTAAATCAGTAATATATTGGGTGGCATTGCATTGGGTAATGACTAAATATGTTCTGCATACGAACTGAAAAGAAAGTTACAGTCTACACACATAAAAAAAAAATGTGAAGCACTTAAAATGTGAATTTAACTGATAATAAAAGAAAATGTCTGTTTCAGAGTCGGGTGTTAAAAACATTTCAGTAATAAAATCATAAGACCACATAAAAATAAGCTTTAACATATGCACGAGGCAGTTTTGTTTTAAAAGAAAAAAAAAACCGCTAAGTGCACCAGTAATAAATAATTTGCAAAGTCGTGTCTAAACAACTCCTAATGTTCGCATCGTTGTAAACATCAGCACGTGTGTAAAATGCAGCAAAGTCCAACGTTACATTTTTGTTTTGCCAGATTGAATTCCTATTATCCAGAGACAGGCCAGTGGAGTACGCAGCCAATGTTTTGGCAAGTTGGGTCTTTTAAGATTAAGGGCGACAGTGCAAGTAAGGAATGCACAGAATTCCTAGTGCAACAGAGAAGAGTAGGTGCAGCCAATATTGCTGATTACGAATTCACCACCTCCTTGAGTTTCCCGTGGGGAGTGTCTAGGAGACCCGTGAAAGACATGCAGAGAGCCACTGTCTTAATGCCCAGATCTCCTGCAGAATCTCTCTTGAGTTCCTCCACTTCCCTCCCCCTTGCAACCAGACCTGCCCACCATTAGTCTTTGTGGTGTGAACAGTTCATCGAGTGCTCGAGTCACAGTTTCTGAGCGAGGTTAGGGTGGTTTTTGGTGTCTCCCCCGGAGCACGGCTGGGAAGAGACATCTGCTTCTGTCAGAGTAGCCACTTCGGGAGACGGGGGGCACAGATAGATTCTGTTCTGCCAACCAGTCAGGCCAGCATTAGGTCCCAGCTGGACAAGGACAGCATTGACTCTCCTTCTTGACACCGGTGTCAACAGTCAGTTTTTAATTTGTCTAGGGAATTATCGATTTTGGTCAAAGTCTTTTTGATACGTAGAGCTGTGAGTCTTGCAGATGGGTTCTGATACCAGCACTCTTTCATCAGCTTCGCCAGAGAAGTTAATGTCTGTGGAGAGAAAAGAAAGATCACACAAACAGGCCAAGTTGGACCCCCTTTGGGTCCTCTGGCTGCTAAAAGTAATTTTATTAACTACGTTTCTCCTTCACCATTTTATGTAGGGTCCTAGAGACCAATGGAGTGGTGTGATTTTTGGGAAGTGGTGTGATTCTTAAGGAAGCTCGACCTGCTAGGTGTTGCTGATGAGTGACTATATTCATATGAAGTGTCAACAGTTTTATTCAGAGATAGGAGTATATTTGCAAACTGTATCACTTCTAGGGATCTGAGGTGTGCTACTACTTATCAGCATTGAGCAGCCTCCTTTCAGACTCTCGGGGAAGCAAGAGTTAATCACCATCACCCCAAGTCTTTTGGCTTACACATGCAGTTGCAGCATTAGGGCAATAAGTCATCCCATGCTTGACACTGACTGGTCACACAGGGACACTCATGTGAACAATGTCACTCAGCAACACCTACCAGATTGTGCTTCTTCAAGAATTACACCACTTTCCAAACCTGTGCAATTGGGCTTTAGGACCCTACTTAAAACTGTGAAGGAGAAAAATAGATGTATAGTCCATATCATACAGATGCTAAGAGCAGGGAAGAACTTGAGAGTAAACTGACAAATGCTGAGATGAACTCTAAAGCTAACACCCTGGTGTTCTTACCGGATCTGAGAACCATCTGTTAGGTATGTTTGGCCTCTGTTGATCCACACAGACAACTTTCCTCATATCTTCAAAACTTGGGTCGTTGGGAACAACATCATAGAATGGTGGCTTGTAATCTTCCACTATACCTGTGTACAAGATGAGAATTACATGGGTTAGTAGGAAAGTATACAACCCCAGGGTTTCCCTATTGTTTGTCAGGGGTTAGAATGTGACAGAAGAAAATTGGATCACCTTGCTCCTGTGTCAAAGCAGCTTTGGAAACTACAGGCAGGTCCTAAAATAAGTTGAGAACTAGACAACAAATATATACCTTGCAGGAAATATACTCTACATCAGAAGACATACAATCTTTTGTGCAATCATAAGTACTAACAAACCACTCCAATAGTGTCTATAAAGAGCTCATAATTGTCTCTCTCTTCAGTATCAGAGAATCCCACACCCTTTTCTGACCTCCATAGGCATCAGGGACACACCTGTATGCAGAATACTTATACACATAAAATAAAATAAATATTTTAAAATAAAGAAATTAAGACCATCACCCAAATTACCTTTTCGTTATGAAATCATTTTGTCAAAAAAACAAAAATCCTCATTGCTTTAAAATAAGGACCTGCAGGACCATGAAGGACCTGAAGATAATGTAATCTGAGGTCCTCATTTCCCCAGTCACTCCCTCTACATGCGGGCATGTCCTCAACTACCAGGTACAACTGTCTGTCTGGTGTCTTCTGCAGTTATTATCAGTACCTGTCTTTTAACAGCAAATTTCACAAATTCATTTAAAACTTAGCCATGTGCAATTAGCAAAGTAACCCCTGTCCTCTTACATACAGGAAACCAGGGAGATTATCACTTGATTTCCCACATCAACAATGTGGTCAGTGACTAACTCGACTGCCAGCCCTTTTCTCTTGCATACAACTTACTTCTATTCCTAGACACATAGCAGGCTGTTGTAGAGGCCAGAAGGAGGCTGTGAGTAAAAGGTATAATTAAGCTTTTCCATTCTTGCAAACCCCCTAAAAAAGCTTCAATCCCCTTTTCATTTGTCACAGAGATTAGTGAGAATCCATTCGCACCAATCTCACATAAATACAAACCACTTATGCAGAAGCTCAGAGATGAGGAGCATCTGCTCTAGAAATACTACCGAAACCCCACAACCCAGTTTATTTTTAAAATGTAAAGTTAGTCTAAATTGTATCTTAAAAATTCTAGTTGACACTTTGTTCGTTCTAAACAACATAGCCATGTTGTATAAATGCAACTGAGTTGTGGATCCTGATTAAAACCTTTTGGGGGCAAATACCAATAACTCTTAAGCTCACAAAAGGTACCTGCTACACTATGTCAGAATCCTACCTACTTCTCTTGTAAGGGTCCCTGGACACATTCAAACAAAAACATCTTCACTCTGCAGTACTTGGAAAACCCATCCCAAACACAACTGTGCATCAAGGTTTTTTTTTAAAAAAACAAAACAAAACAAAAACAAAAACAAAAAAACCTTCCATCTTTTGTTGGGCTGCTTGCACTCACAGGAAACAGAAAACAAAGTGCCATTCACCATCTCTTCATTATTCCATAGGGATATATTTCAGAGCCCAGCGTAATTCTTTTATAATATAGCATAATCACCAGCTATTTGGAGGTAACTTGTTCATAGCACCAAAACAATCATGTGCATATGAGCAGTAATACGAAGTTAGATTTTTCTCTAACCCGCTACACACACACACACACACACACACACACAAATCAAACATAGGTGGATATTTAAAAACGATATAGCAAGCCTAACAACACACACTGCCATACAAAACCTAGTCTCTTGTGTTCCTCTTTCTTTGATTTTGATCTTATTAAATAATGCCATGTGTTAATAAAAGGAATCTAGGCTTCCAAACAAAACCAAGCCATGCCTCCCTTTCTTCAACCACTGACCCCAGCTCACACTTTCCATCTGACTCTGGCTAAGCCCCTCAAAAAAATTAATTAAAAAAAATACTCTGGGATTAAACTGCAATGTTCTTTTGGCGAAAACTCATGTTGGTAAAGAAAAGCCTCTTTTTTTAATTGGCCTAACGTGCTTTGTATCTCTTATGAGTGGAATGCCTTGTTAAATGCTGAGGAGCATACCCTCTAGTAGAAGATCCCATAGAAGTATCTCTCTTTTTTGCTTTAGATAATACAAATCTTGTACAGAAGTACTTCAAAACTGTTGTTTCTTTGTCTGTTGGTGTATCTCTGTGCATATGTATGTGTATAGCGGGTAGACACTTGTATTGAGCTACAAGTCAACTCAGGGAACAGTTATTTGGGTGCCATCTGTATCTTGTTTTGTTTTGCTGCTTTGTTTTGTTTGAGACAGGATCTCTCACTGGCCTGAAGCTTGCTCAGTAGAGGAGTTTGGCTGAATAGCAAGCTCCAGAGATCTTCCTGTCTCTGCCTCCCAGCAGTGGGATCACAGACTTGTACCATCATGCCCAGCTTCTCTACACAGTTTCCTGGGATCAAAGTCACATGCTCGTGCAAGCACTGAACTGTCTCCCCAGTGCCCTCAACACTTATTCACCCCACTATTTACTTTTACTCGGAAGGGGGAAATTCTCTTCTGTTTATGTGTTAGCTCCTAAATCGATCCAACCATCATTTGATGTCCTAACCTGTGTATTAGAGATTGAGATTAGCAGGAAGGATACAGAAATGAAAAAAAGAAAAAAGAAAGAAAAAAAAAAGATGTGGTGTTGGTGATGAACCACAAAATAAAGGGAAAGAGAGATGAAAGGAGAATTATCAAGTAATATTAGAGACAGAGGCAATGGGACAGAGCTCAGAAAAAGAGATAGCATGTGGTTTCCTAAGTAGCTTCTTGAAACTGGGTGTCCTGGAGGCAAAGAAGTTTCAGAACTCAGAGCATAGCAGCAGGGCAAAGATTAGTAATTTGTGAGGCAGAGCAGAGGCTAGGAAAAGAAAAATTACCCGGGAGAGGGTGTTTTCCAGGTTGAAGGAGTTGATGAAGCGAGAGAAGAATTACAAAGAGCCTCCCATGCTGGAGAATGGAAAGGAGCCCCTGTGAGGGAAATTGGTGTATGTGGTAGAAAGGACAGGGGAAGGCCAGGACTGTGGGTGGGCCATGCATTCAGGATATTAAATGAAAATGTTGTACACCCTGAGAGTGATTTACTTCCACCTGCTCCTCAACTTCTGCCTGTATGTGATGCTCTGGTTGGCCAAGCTCAGCCCCTTAAAAAGAGTGAACTAAAGTCCTACATATAGCACTGGATGATCATTGGCAACACATAAGCCAGCAGAGCGGATACCAAATATTAAGGAAGGCAACTAGAATATGCATCTTTAATGCCTGCACTCTGGAGGCAGAGGCAGGCCAATCCGAGACTTTGAGGCCAGTTGGGTTTGCATAGCTAGCCAGGGCTACATAGTGAGACTCTGTCTCAAAGCAAGCAAATGATGATGAGAACAGATACACAAATACTTCAAGTGCCATATGAGTGTTACAAAGACAATGATACGAACAAAAGACTGGAGCCAATGGTAAGAGGAATTCAGAGAAGAGGTGACCTTAGACAGTGCTCAAGGAGAGAACAGCCAGCCCTAGCCTTTCCACCGAGGCTGCTGATGACTCAAAGGGACACAGGAAAGAGATGAGAGCGATTATTCATAACTTCTTCTCCCACAGCTTTGGGCATGTATAATTAATTTATATAATTGGTGTTTGTGTGTCGTTACTCCGCCCCTGGGGGTACATATGTCTAATGGAAAGTTTCTGATCTTTGGGGCAAATCTATCTTTCCCAACATCCTTTACTCTGAGCAAGGCCCTGAGCTACCGTGCCATAGTTTTCCAAATCTTTAAAATGTATATCACAACCACTCATGTGCAAACCACCGACAATGTCCACCATACACACTCTAGAAAGTACTAAGTACCATCGTGTCTAGAAACAAGAGCTCTCCAAAGACTGTCACAGAGGCCTCAGACCACACCCACACAAAGGTTAGTACAGAGTTCATATGGCTCTCATAGCCAGTTCCAGGTCAGTCAGAGACATCAACATGAAGAGAGAGAGAGAGAGAGAGAGAGAGAGAGAGAGAGAGAGAGAGAGAGAGAGAGAGAGAGAGAGGGGGAGGAGGGAGGGAGGGAGGGAGGGAGGGAGGGAGGGAGGGTGGGCGGGAGGGAGAAGGAAAAGAGAAGGGAGAGGAGGTAAGGAAGGAAGGAAGAAAAGAAATAGAGAGGGAGTAAGAAGAGGGAGATGGAAAGGGGGAGAAGAGAGGACAGGACAGGGAAAAAGAAGAAAAGATCCAAGAATATGAAAGAAAAATTTACATGACATCGATAGAAGTTGCATTTGGATATGCAGACAGATCATGAAGGAGTGTCTGTATGGATGAATCTTGGTATGATGGAGTCCACAGCAGAACATTCAGTATTTATGTTACCTAATCTGCCAAGTCTCATAGCACAATGTCAAAATAATTTAATATCATGGCACACATAAAATGGCCAAGACATAAATGGGTATGGCTGGTCATACTGGAGGATGCCACCCATCCTCGCTGCCAAATAATCAAGGAAGAAGCTTTGGATTCCAAAGGTCTGGGGATCAATCGGGTGTGGTTAAAGGACTGTGGTCCTGAACCATGGAGATAGACGATCAGGAACCCACAGCCCACTGTCCTGAAGGCAGGTAGAGGAAGCACAACTCTGTGTCATGCTAGGGAAGGGAAGGTGGAGGAGAGTCATGGCCCCGCCACTGACTTCTACTGCCACTCATGGGTATATGGAACCACATGCATCAAAGTCCACACCCAGTCTCATAGAGGTAAGTTGCAAAAGCCAAATGCTTGTAATAAGGTACTGTGTAGCTAGGCATAGCTAAAATACTATCTTATATGGTCAGAGGGAGAGAAGGCAGTCTAGGATAGCTTCATGGCTGTTCCCCAGTTAAGAGTTGTATATCCTACCCCCAAACCTAGAGACCAAAGCACCAAGGAGTTGGAGCATCCTAGAACTGTGGTGGCCTCTTGAGAAGAGGGGCCATGTAATGAAGGCTGGGACTGTTACAGAGTTAAAGACACAGATATTTGTCTTAGAGGAAAGTCAGAAGGACACCAAATAAACAGCTTCTCATAAAGTTCTGATGACTTCATGTTATTTCAGCACAAGGCCAACTGACGGTCCTCCTCTGCTTGGTATCTCCAAATTGGGGACATGAAATTCCAGAAGATCACAGGAACAAAAATAATCCTTCCTCCAACCTCGCCTCCACATTCCTGTCCCCAGTCACTTCCCTAAAGGTTAAAATAAACAACTGAATAAAAACTTTCAAATTACTTTAATGACTCTGAACTTTTTCCCTATGCCAATTCATCTGTTCAGACCTTAGTGCGCACTGAGGTAGTGAATCCACATCCTGAAGCGCGCCGGACAACCTGCGTTGTCATGGCTCCCGTACACAAGCCACTGTGCTTAGGAACAGAAATGCAAGCGGCTGGCTCCCTGGCAAACTCAAGGATTCATTAGAAGAGGCTTCCCAAACTACGTGTGCCAAACATACGTTTACTCTAACAAGTGTTTCCTACTCCCCACCCCGTGAGAGATGAAGCTTGGCCAGCAAAGATGATTTTTTTCCCCTGTGATACACAATAGGGTTTTTGGCACATTGGAACATGGGTTTTATCACAAAATACTTAAAGTGGGGAAAATGACAGTGCTCCTCCAGAGCCTTCCTATAGGCAGGAAATGGGGAAACACACGTAACATAGGCTATGGGGGAAGAGGTAGATGGTGAGAGGTGGGAAGGGTCAAAGATCTGGGAGTTCTTGGAAACCTATTTCCAATGGAAAGGAACCAAAAAATGGTGCTCAGTGTTTTCTTTACACAGCAGACAACTAATAGTGACTTTACTGACATGATCTCATTTAACCACTATGACCTTTTCAAGTTGGTACTACGATCAATCGATATTTTTTTCAATGGTGAAAGAAATCTAAATAATAGTGCCATAGTATAATGTGAGAGCCTGGTTTTTGTTTGTTTGTTGTGGGTTTTTTTGTTCTGTTTTTATTTTCCTGACCCAGCAGGCCTAGAATCAGAGATATAAAACTCTGAGTGGGGGATCCACTCATTTGGCTTCTGTGTACCTGTGCCTGAGAACCCTGGTTCCTGACACCAGAAAACAGATAGACACAGCAGGAAGCTATGAAGCCAACAAATGCTACAGAGACACACATCTTTGCTCCCCTAAAGATCCTATAGATATACAGACCACAGATGCTTGCTGGCATTGCTTCATCTGCCTTCTCAGGATGCCTCTAGTCAACTGTGCGTACTCAAAACCTGGACATCAAATTCCCCAACTTAGCAACCCCTAATTCAGAATTCTGGGGCTGAATTAATTAGCTGTTAATCTAAGCAAGCCCCTGCCTTTAGTTCATACAGAAACTCACACAGGAAAGGTGGGAACACCCTATCCTTTCCTAAAAATTCCAAACTCTCAATGTCAAAGTACCAGCACCAGTAAATTCCAAAAAGATACTACTGAGAAATTCTTGACCATGAAAATGAACTGAACTCTCATTTCCTGTACAGAAACAGCATGAGGTTTATTACCAGTAGGAAATAAACGTAAAATTCTAATAAAAGTACAAAATATGACATATTTTTATGCTCATAGTTCACTTGAGGATCACACTGCTCCAAGAAAACTATCTGGTCATCAATTTTTATAATAGACTCAGAAACTCAAAGGATACATAATTATAATAACCTTCTTAATGTGAGATGTTCATATATTTAAATGAGGTATATTTTATACACAATAATTTCAAAAAATGTATATTATTTTAATGACAGTTCTTAAAGGTGATAAGAAATCGAAATAGGTACATCGCACCCTGGGGTGAAGGAAATACTGTAAATTAGGACAACCCTTATGGAAAGCAATTTGACACTATGTGCCAAGCCATAAAAACATCCATATTCTGACCTATTAAGTCTACTTCTCTTAAGATGAGTAATTAAATTCCCCAAGTCAAAAGTTCCGTGCACAAAAATGTCTAATACGGGCCTCAAATGGGAGACACGGGATGTCTAACAATCTGGGAATGGTTACACTAATAAAATATCACGTGATCATTTAAACTAAGAGCAGAGATTAACGTTAGGAGTCACATACAAGAAAGACGGTAACTAAGTTTCAACAGCATGGTCACGGGGAAGGGAAGAGGACCAGAATATAGGAGTGTGGTAGGAAGACACCATTTCTCCTACTGTTTTTTTCTATCACTTTTCTTGTCTGGGACCAGTAGTAGTTCAAATAAAACAGATTTTCAAGAAGCATTGATTACTTTCAAATCTGAGTTTAGACAAACTATTTGTGTGTGTGTGTGTGTGTGTGTGTGTGTGTGTGTGTGTGTGTGTGAATATTCATGGGAGAAGAGGGAGTAGAGAAAGAAAACACGATCAACTTAGTCACTGTCAGAAAGTAAGACTTACTTTAAAATGAGAGATAAGATACCCTTATCTCCCCTTTAAAAAAAAAATTCTAAACCACATCATAGGACAGAAGTTCAACCCACGGCATCTTAGGAAATAGCTAGACGCCTAAACCATGATGCAAAGAAGAGAGCAATAAACCACAAAAACAACCAAAACATTCTCCCATCCGTGGCTGTTTTTTTTTTTTTCCTCTCCCAAAAATAACCTTAATCACAGGATCTAAGCAAGCGAACTAACATTTGTTTGGCTGAATTTTAAGCAGATGACTGTAACTTCAAACTGACTACTATTAATCACAGTTGATCTTTCAAGCCATTTGGGTTGGTGCCGGTGACACCGACACAGGGCACATCTGTGATACATTCTTACAAAGCTCACAGCACATGTTCCAGTCTAGCAGCCTGCTTGGCTCTGGGCTGCACCCCCAAACCTGGAAACTAGCTCCTGAGCTGGTCTACGGACACCAGCTTCCTCTTCACAGGGGAGACGCCATCGCATGGCTTACGTTGGCACTGATCCTGTAAATGTTCTTGTTAGGATAATCCAAGCGGAGTCAGATTTTCCCTCCTCAACTCTCAGGCGGGCACACATGACTGGGGTGAGGAAATGAAGTCCATGTGCAATCTCAGGCAAAGTTCACAACCTTATAAACCAGCTAGGCAATCCTTCTGTTGCAAACCGGTCTCAAGTGCCTCGATGGCACCAATTGAAAGGCGGTGGATTGAGAAACAATTACCAGAAAATGTCCATGACTCCATAGAACTGTCAAGCTATGGTTCATGGATGTCTAGTCTAAAACACTTGCTGCAAAGTCCATAGAGAGTGTGTTCAAAGCAGACACACTGAAGTCACAGAAAACTCTTTCATGAAGACATACCAACTTCAGCTATTTAAATAGTATCAAGTTACTAACTCCATTTCTTCCCAAGAACCTTTATTTAAAAAAAATAATAATAATTTATTATGTATAACAGCATTCTGCCTGCATGTATGCCTGCAGCCAGAAGAGGGCACCAGATCTCATTGTAGATAGCTGTGAGCTACCATGTGGTTGCTGGGAATTGAGCTCAGGACCTCGTGGAAGAGCAGCCAGAGCTTTCAAACTCTGAGCCACCTCTCCAGTCTTTCCAGAACCTCTTATGTCAGTCACAAAGATTATAATTACTCTACAAGTCTCAGTCCTTGGAAAACAGTCAGTGAGTGGGAGACATGCCACAGATGTTAGATTTCATGTCTTATTTCTAGAAGACTTCAGATCTGGGATCCCAGTGGTTCCCAGGCTTTTCAAAATGGCTCTTTAAAAATGAGTAAAAATATAAGCATCATTTTTTTCTCTTTTCACGGGATAGTTTGAGAGCTATATTTTCTAGATATATGAGGTTCATCGAGCTAATTCAAGAGATTCTGCTATGGAAATCACTCTGAGTTCTTAGGGTCTGCCTAAGCTGACAGAATAAAAATTGGTGTTCATTATATGAGGTTCACTCAAGTACCTTGTGGACAGACATGAGGGAGAGCTAGTTTCAGACGGCATGGGCTAAAAACTGTGACAAATAGTCCATGCCTTTAATCCTAGCACCTGAGGGTAGAGAAAGTCAGATTTCTGTGCGTTCCAGGCTAGTATGACCTACAAAACGAATAGGTCTGCCTCCAAAGAAGAAGGAAGACAGGAGATAGGGAGGGAAGGGGGGAGGGAGGGAAGGAGGGACGGGGGGCAGGCGGGAGGGGCGGGAGGGAGGGAGGGAGGGAGGGAGGGAGGGAGGGAAGGGAGAGTGACAAACGCTTTCCTATTGGCTAAGACAACACCATTTCATGAGATCACTCAAACAGATCAATAACAGCTACCCAGCCATGGTCCTTGAACTTAAATTTGACCCATTCAAGAAGTACTGAACGCCTTCCAAATGTGGAAACAGACTTTTCTCAGTAGTCCAGTAAGAAGAAGAAACTAATTCTTCTGCAACAGCAGGATGCTTCCATAAGAGCCGAGCATTTCTTAAATTAAATCTAGCTTATGGAGGAACAAAGAGGGAAGGACGGCAAGAAGAAAGCTAGATCAGGGAAGGAAATAAGGAGCAAGAGACCCAAACAAAAACCATGAGAAAAAAAATCATTCTTCGGTTGTCACTTCCTCTCATGCATTTCAAACAGAATGCCATTGCACACTTCACCCACTGTAAGTCTAGCAATCTGATTCGAGGAACAATGCAGCTTCCGTATTCCCCTGTGCCTTTTGACCTTGCTGCATCAAGAGGGCGTGGGCAAAACGGGCAAAGATAACATCAGGCACTTACCGTTGCTCACCATCCGCCTGGCCACTTCCCACAGAACAAGGCCAAAGGCCCAAATGTCAACCCTCTTATAGGAATCAAAGCAATCCACTTGGATGGTTTCATCGAGCACTTCAGGAGCCATGTAGCGCTTGGTCCCCACACGGGGGTTGTTACCCACATCAAGCTGATTCGTGCTCTGGGAATGCATGACTGCCAGGCCTAAAGGAAAAAAGACAACAGGGTGTTTAGCTACTGCCTTTCTCCCAACAGGGCAGCTGATGGAATTTAAAACAATCCCAATCAAAAGCGCCCTCTGGTGGTATGTGTGTCATTGCCGGTACACCTTGACTGTCCTGAATATCCCCTGGATTACTTGTGACTTTGGGAGCGAGACCAGAAACAAGGACTAATTTCAGGCAGATTATGAGGCCATCAAGTTAATATATGAAGCTCTATAAGAGAAAGGTTTTCATAGAAGGCAGACCAAAATACTAAGCAATACGAGGCATGTTTGAAGCGCATGAAAAAACAGTCTCATGTACATTACATGTGAACTTCAGTGTGGCTTAGAAATCAGCAAATTAAGCTCTGAAAGTCCACCACTTCTCCCACTCATCTCCTAACAAAAATTTTTGGGAGCGTGAGACCAAAAACCTGAGGCAATTTATTGTTTCCAAAAAGAGCACGCTAGGATAGATTGTGCTGTATCCCCAAAGGGACAGCCAAGGCAATCAGGCTGGCTGAACCCACGGGCCTTCCCCTGGAATCATGGGAACAGACAGTGATAGGCTGAACCCTGACTCGGAGTGCATCTCTTTCGTTCAATGGTTCCAAAGCACTTAAACCATGGCTCATTTCTGAATTCCTCAGTCAATTAGAGAGACCCGCCGTTCTCTGCCAGCCACCTGGGAAAGACAGATTTGTGCATGGCTTATTTGAGGATGGAAATATTGATTGATGCATAAATAGACCATCTTAAAATGATTGTGATAACACTCAATATAATGAGAAGTGACAAATAGGACCATGCCGCTGCAAACTGTGCAATCCAAAGGCGCCTCGGAAACCCCTCCAGTTTATCTGTAGTGAATGAATTCTTCAGGCAGGAGTTTGGAACACATGACTCCACATCAGGCCAGAGAGCACATGCCATCCCAACCTTCACATTGAGCAAAGATTTTAGCAACTGCCTTCAGCTAAAGAAGGCTGGTTCTTCTTTCTCTGATCTGGTCATTGTGAACATTTTCCAAATCATATACATGTTCCTCTGCCATTCCTAGAACTACACCCAAAACATCGGGATTCTGTAAAAGTGCAGTTGAAACAGACACAGTCACGGAGGCTGTGTACAGTTTTGGGCTGGACTATTAAAGTATGACAAAGTGACCATGAACATCTTTAAAACCAGGGCACAATAGGAAGAATGAAGGTTTCCTGACTGTTTTCTTTGGCTCATTTATTATGCTAAGATGCCAATAAATAGCCCCATAGAGAGGCCAATATGCAGAGTACTGAAACTTGCCACCAAGAGCCATGAGATCCACCACACTGAAACTGGCTGCTTTGGCTACTACAGCCCAGGCTTCAAGTGACTAGGGCCCTGACCAGCAGCTTATCAGTATGCACCTGCAATGCCAGCACTTAGAAGGCAGAGGCAGGAGAATTTCTACAAGTTTTAAGACCACTGAGTTCTAGGTCAGCTGGGCCTAAATAGTGAGACAATATCTCAAAACAAACACAAACAAAACCACCTTAAGATGCTAGGTGCTAAATTGTACAGAGAATCCCTTACCTAATATAGGGTAATAATCACAATAAAGAAAAAAATCCGATTTATAAACCTTGAATGAATTATTATTTGGGAAAGCAAAAAAAATTACTTGTTCATTATGGTGGCACACATCTTTAATATTCTAGCACTCACGGGCTAAGGCGGGTAGATACCAGACTGGACACAAAGTAGGTTCCAAGCCAGTCTGGGTTACATAGTAAGACTTCAGTGATTTTTAGATGAGATTAAACTGGGGTTTTGGAAAAGGTATACTTTGGTATGGAGGTGGGGTACATTTTGAGATATTTCATAATAAAGATTCTAATGTCTCTCACACATTCCAAAATTAGTAAAAGTACACGACCACAGAAGGAAAATGTGACAAACTTTTCACATTTCATTCTAGGAGTCATTATAATATTTCTTTAAACCTTTTATGTGATGTTTTCTCTTCTATGCAAGCAAAAAAAAAAGTTTATTTTTAAGAATAAAAAATTTAATTAAAAATGTGTATGCTTAAATGTTTTATAACAAAATGTTAGAAAAATCAACCAGGTATAGTCCTTTTAGCAGCCCCGATAACAGAACACTGCTCCTAATGGGTGATACTTAGTTTCCTGGTAAACCATGAAAAGTTATATGTGACTTAAAGCTGTAACGGGGCTGTTTCCTATGTAACACTACCAGTCTACCATGGTGACTAGATAGCACCAGTTTGTATAAAAACTCATGTATCTATATAAGTGGAAGGCTTCATGGCTAAGAAATGTGACCGAATCATTAACCAGCTGGACTTACCAGCAAAATCCCCCATCTCCCTCCTTCCGCATTGAGCTCCATAAACCACATCCAAGAGCTACTCCATTACACTGTAAAAGCAGCCCACACCTGAGTCCTTTGAGACAGCTCTAGCACTGCCCAAATCCTATCATAACCCTGTGGGGGTGGGGAATGGCTGTTGTTGACTTCCGTGAGTAACTATCATGTAACTATATTATTATGAAGGCACCAGCAATGTAGAAGTTCAGACCACAGCATTAAGCATTAGAGCCCTCCTTGGCTAAGACACTTTGACACCCCCCCCACCCCCGACAGAGTATAAGTAGTGTCAGCCCTTGAGCCAGGTAAACACATAAGTAAACATGCAAAAACGCAGAATTCACAAACAGATCACCCTGACTCTAAGAGTCATGACAGAGGTTGTGCAAGTTTGTTTCACCACAACTCAAACGGCCTCACAAAGCTTTGGGACCACGCTCTCACCCTTGCAAAACACTATGAAGTCATTCCTCGACATGCAAGCGAGGATTCGAAAGAGCCTGGGAAGAAACGCACTTTCCGAGCATGTCAAATTCTCTGTCTTTAAAGTCAAACAAAAATAAATGAATCCCATTATACAATTAAAGCTAGTTCTCTCTAAACCTTCATCAGAGGTCTCACCAGTCAGTTAAAGTGAATAACCAACATTATTCGGTTCTTATTAACATAATCATGCAGCCAAAATTCTAGGGCTTTGGGGTAGATTTTATTTTGCAGAATTGTTTCTATCCATGAAGATATTCTCATCTGTGGAACAAACGAAGCTTCAATCAACAGATTCAAAACCCTGGAGGGTGGCAGGGCTCTGACTCCTCAAAGGGTGAGTTATCTCACAGACTACTGTCTCCAGTTGATAACTCTGCTTTGGCTACAGAAAAAGGATGACTTCATGAACAATTTATTTTTAAGACAAACCATTCCATGAAGTACATAGTTGTGCTCTTACTTTCATGTGAAAGTTGGTGAAATCTGGAAGCAACCGTATTTGTTGCTGGTAAGGGTGGGACAGGGCATGAGTGAATGAGCTTACTATAAAGAACAATGAGAAAGTCTACAGAGATTGGGGCATTTACAGCTTTTGTCAAAACTCTGAAAATATAAGGTTTGGGTGTTTCATGATATTTAAATTGCACCTGAAAGGGAAGAAAAATGAATGAACACATAAGGTACGTTACTTAATGCTATATTATCTTGAATGTTGAGGTTGTCAGAGAGAAGAATTCTTTTGTCTGCAACTTGTTTTGAACTCCTCATAGATGGACATGAACTAATAGATGGGTAGATGAACACGCTGTAAAGATTGAAAGAACCGTAAACCATTAGTGGGGAGATGTGAGTGGTACACACATTGCTGATTACAATGGCAGTCAGCCTTCCTGAATGTTTGAGATTTTCAGCGCAACATGTTAGCAGGAGAAATAGGTACAACCCTGGAGTACAACATTAGTAAGTGCAGAAATTAAGATTTTTTAAAGTTTACCCAAATCTGCTATGCAGCACTGTCCGTTCTTCTTCACCAGGATGTTTTTGCTCTTCAGATCTCGATGGGCAATGGCGGACTTCCCCTGGGTCCCAAATATCTCTATGTGCAAATGTGCAAGACCGCTGGCTATAGACAGCACAATTCGAAGACAGCTAACCGTATCCAGAGTAGTGAGCTGAAGGTAGTCGTACAACGATCCCATTTCGTGGTAATGTGTAATGAGCCACAGCTGGGTACTGGAGTGTCTGGATGTCATGTCTGAAGCAATGAAACCTGGAAAGGAGGACAGGATTCTCAGTGACAACTCCACCCTGTTACTCCGAGGACACAAAATCATCTCAGGGCAGATCTAATCTAGAACAAGAAAATATTTAACAATTACAAAGGCAACAAAGAATAGCATGTACTCCTGAAAGGGGCGGGACCAACGAACAGCATGTGTCCTGGCAGTTTCCACTGTAACCCTTTCAACACCTAATACACAGTGTGAAGAGCCACACAGCATTTATACTCTTGGGATCATCCATAATAAAACTTTCAAACTCTTTGCTATGCAAACATTACACACAGCACCCCCAAACCCTGCCGGACCAGAAACCTAGATGCTTGTCTTCTAGTCCCAACCTGTCATGGGTAATTCTCATGATCTACTTGGCTTACATTTGTTCCAGCATAAAACAAAGGTAAATTAATATAAAATGATTGATTCATTAAGTACAAAAGACAAAAACAGTCGAGCGTTATTTGTATTTGTGATGCTCTTTATCAGTCACATAGTAAAAACTATAAGGATCATGCTCGTAGGCTGGAAAAGTTCAACCCTAAGAGGGAAAATCTCCACAAGAAGTGTGTACTGCAGTGGGTGTGTAAGAGGAGTCCCATGGGCCTAATACCCAGAACCCAAATGATCCAGAGCAAAGAGGCATTCGGTGACTGCCGTGCCTGCTGCACCGTCTGTACTCTCTAAATATTTTTTCTAAAATAAATAATTTTAATTATTCAGATTAGACATTGGAATAGGCTTACATGCAGAAGCCACAAGTGAATTTGTGGCCCTGAGGAGGGGTGGGACACTAACAGATGTGGAAAGACATAAAGGTACTTTCATACATAGGCTAGGCATGGGACTCTTAGTCTCCATTAGCTTCCTTCAACATAAAGATGCCAAACTAGAGCGTGCCATTCCAAAGAAACCAAAGTGCTAACAGATAACTGCATTTCTTCCCGAGAGAACAACGATCCTGTAGAATAAGCCAGCAAAAAGGAAGCTCTTTGGCTCTCAGCTTCCCTATGACTCTTAGATCCTTTTTTTTTTCTGGCCTCACTCTATTTGATCTTGTTATTTTATATAAATGAGAAAACAAATGAATCTTTGACGAACTTCACTTTCATCATGAATAATGTCATATTTGACATTTAAACATACTCATACATACAACATAATTATTTTTGGTTTTTTTTTCATTAATATATTTTTTATTTATTTAGTTTATATCCCGATTGGAACTTCCTCAGCTTCCTCTCCTCCCAGGCCCTCCCCTTCTCCCTTCCCCCTAGACCCTCAAACCTTAAAGAAGGACTTCGCGCATTCCATTCATTTATGTTTTAAACCAGGAAAAAGGATGTGTGTGTGGATGTGTGTGTGTGTGTGATTGTGCATACACTAGGAACCAGGACTTTTAAATGAGCAGGAATTTTTTTTTCAACTGTTTACCTCTCAAATTTAGGTAAGTACGTTCACTTCCCTGTGCTGGAGCACTGTTCTAGGATGTTTGTGTTTGGAGTCCAAAACAGTCCATGATTAATAAAAGCTGATCGGGTGACTGGAGGTGGGGACTCAGACACACCCACTGGATGTATTTGTAACAGAGGGAAGGACCAAATATTTCTGTCAGAGCCATCATCCCAAACTCTTCAAGAACAAAAAGCGATCTGAAACCTGAAGTTTTCAGTGGCCACGCTCTCAGAAACCAGCAGAGGCACCGGAATGTGAGGTGTTGAGGTGTCTGGACCCCAAAGCACTGTTTACATACTGGCTCCACCAGCCTTGAGCCCCCTGACCAAGATCAAGGCACCTGAAATCTCCATCTTGCTTTAAATCTCCATCTTGCTTTCCTTGTCTTTGAGATGAGGGCAACAACAGTTATCCTAAAGGGATGTGGAGGGGAAAGGCGGTGTGCATTCAGAATGCTTAATATGTGCTGAGCACGCAGTATGTAGGAAGAACGTTGTAATTCTCTATTTTCAGGGAGAGTCGGCTTCCCTTCCTAGTGGTCTCAAGAAACAGTGACATTAAATAGTCTGCAGAAGTCTTGTGTGAGTACTTGTGCATACACGTGTATGTATGTGTTCGTGATGTGAGGGTATACATATGAGCAGGTCTCTGTGTGTAGGTCACAGAACAATCTTGGGTGTCTGTCCTTGCTGTTCACCTTGTTTGAGGCATGGTTACTCTTGCTGTTCACTGCTGCGTATACAACACTAGGTGGCCCAAGGGCTTCTAGCTATCTCCTGTCTCCATCTCCAGTCTCCAAGTAGGGGCATGCCTGCACTACTTTTATAGCTCAGCACAGCTTTTATATGGGTTCAAACTCAGGCTGTCAGTCCTGCAAAATAACCACTTTACCTACTGAGACATCACCCAGCCCCTTAGGAGTGCTTTTAATTTTAAATTTTATTTACATTTATTATTACGCTTATTGTCATTTGTTTTGTGTGTATGTGCAGATGTACCATGGCGCATGGTGGAAGTCAAAGAATAACACGTAGAAGTTTGTTGTTCCCTACCACAGGGATCCCAGGAATTGAAGGACAGCAAGCACTGAGCATCTCTCCAGTCCATCACAGAAGACATGAGAGCACAAGACAGTTATGGAGTTGGATGACGGTGATTACTACATAGCCATGCCAATTTTAACACTATTCAACTTTATGCTTAAAATACACAAACTGGGACTAGGGATGTAGTTGGGCAGGGCTTGCCTGGCACACAAGAAATCCTGTGTTTGATCTCAACTCCACATAAACCAGGCATTGAGTTACTTCTTGCACTTCAGAGGTCAAAGTAGGGGGATCCTAAATTCAAGATACTCCTTAGTTACATAGTGAATCTGAGGCTAGACCGAGATACAGTAGACCCTGTCTCAAAAACAATGCATAAAATGATTATCATACATCTTTTTAAAGGAGTGAGATAAAGTTTTGGGAGTAGGTCTCCATGCTAGGCCGTCTCCTTGGTTATCATGCTAAGGCAGTGAATGCTCAGAAAGACGCACCTTTGACCATCAGGTGCAGAAGGCTCTTCCTTCAAACGATTTCAAGACCTCACACACCTCTTAGGAGTACATGCATCTACCCATTAATAGTGACTCTACTGATTAAAGATAAGCCCTTGTTGGACATCATAGGCTCTAACACAACCAACTCTGACTGTTGCTCAATCTCAGTCTGCTCCCAAGGCACAGGGAAGATTGGCAGAAGGCTCAAGGCAGGTTTAACTATAGATAAATGTCCACCTCCTACACTGACTGCAATCTAAGACATGACTCCAGTGCAGTGATATGGCTATCCTGTAGTCTGCAGTACATGGCAGAGAACTACAGTGAAGGGTTAGGCCATGCAGCATGAGCTCAGGCGCTAGTATTTTGCCTCTCCTTGGTAAATTTGTTAGTGAAAAGTGGGGAACCTCATCTCGAAGGCTGCAGTGGGAATTACCTGAGAGTCCACACTTGACGAACTTACAGAAGGACTCATGGCCCAGGAACTATACAGCACATCCCCTGCCAGTGTTGTTACAGCTGTGATCACAGCTATTACACACAGTCCCCCTAAGGCAGCACAGGCGGGGCGTGGCATAGACTAACAGAGGAGTATTCAGAGAAACTGGCAGAGAGACGTTTTGATGGAGCAAAGGGAAGTGAGAGAATGGACAGGAGTTAGTGGAAAATCAAGAATAATGCAAACATGATCAAAGTCACCTGTCTGTCACAGTCCCCCAAAAAGGAAAATACTAGTTGTAGCTAAATACAGACACACTTAACAATTGAAGTTCAAAAGACTCCTTGAAACTGACAACTAGGGAGTCATGAATGTCAGTCCTAGAAGTCACCAACATTGCAGGCCAATCTGGGAGCAATCAAAGACATGTACTATTGATTGATTGGTTGGTTGGTTGGTTGGTTGATTGATTGTGTGTATGTGTCTGTTTTACTTACATGTATGAGCATTCGGTGTTGATTTGTTTATTTATTTATTTGCTTATTTATTTATTTATTGTGTGCCATGTAGATACAGTACCCCGACAGAAAGCCAGAAGAGAGCATCATATCTCCAAGAACTAGAGTTACAAACTAATGCCATGTGGTTGCTGGGAATAGAACTCAGGACCTCTGCAAGCACAACCAGTGCTCTTAACTGCTAAGCTATCTCTCCAACCCCTCAAAGACACTTTTAAATGTACCTGAGATTGAACATCACCACCATATTGTTACACCACAGCTTTGGCCCACCATCCAATCGTCTGTCACCAACACCTTGGGTCACATTTAAATACAGTATTAAATTGATAGACTGGGATAGAAGTGAATTATACCATGCCCAGACATAATCCAATAGCCACATGGTAGCCAACACTATAGCATACAGTGAAATTCCACACGGATTTCACTTTTGCTTCTCAAAGTCCACTTTAGGTAGCTTTCACCATATGCGTATATCAATGGAAACCCACTCAAAGCCTTTTGAAACTATGGAAGCCAACGGGCCCCCTACACTGCCATAGCAGGATTGTAGTGGGCATCTCGCACATTTCTTAAGCACTGCTAAGCTTTAGTGATAAGATGATAAAAATTCATCTATACTTTGTGAGTCCCAGAAGTACACGAGGAGCTTTCAAATTAAAATGTATGCTGAATCCCTCTGTAAATCTGGTCTTTAAAAATGATGCCTAGTTTGAGGGAATGTGCATCTAATTACGCGTCCCCGGGAGCTGTGAATCTCTAGGAAAGATTCCAAAGACCTTTCTTAGTTTGATTCCAGTAATAAATATTCAGGAAGGGTGGGGCAAGCAGAACCACCCAAGGAGCCTTGAAGTGAACAACGCAGAGCAAGGCTTTGTCGTTTCAATACATCCGCAGATACAGGAGGGAAAAGGTCCTGTGACAGATTTCCTTTTCATTACACAGGCAATTCATAACGTATGTGCAGATTTAAACCAAAACTACCTGTCAAAAAATTAAGTAGTCTATAAATGCTGAGGGTCACTATGTTGTTTTCCAGAAGAGACTCTACACCTCAGATCTGGCAAGCAAGAGAGAGAAAGGGGCGGCCCTTATCTCTATGGAGACCAGTTAGTAAAGGCTCACCCCGTACTCACCTAAGATATTTTCATGCCTCAGCATCACAGTGTTGTACAATTCTGTCTCCCTGAACCACGACTTCTCATCTCGGGAGGAGAAGATCTTCACAGCGACATTTTCCCCTTGCCAGCTGCCTCTCCATACTTCTCCATACCGGCCCTTCCCTGTGGACAGCAAAACAGATGATATATGTGAGAAACAGGATTTTCCTATCAAACGTAATGAACCTGACCATGTCCTTATATTTTAGCCTCCTGCTTTTCTCTTAGGTGATTAACCAACTATGTCAGACTGTGAAGCCAAGTGCCCACCCATGGGATAGAGCAAAATCTTCATCAAAACTAAAACACAGACGCCATTTTGGCACATGTATTCACTAGCTGGATTTGAGTTCTGGTAGATCGTTTATGCAAAAAGGCTGCCTGGCCATTAACTCTGCATTGGTCATATGTTTCTTTGTGTGATACTGAATCTATTCTTAATCATTAATGTATACAAGGGTAAAAAATAGGACACACAGCCTCACCAAGCATCTCCTAGTAGTAAACACAGCCTGATGCCCGAAATTCTTAACTCCTTATTATTTAAGAGTGCAAATACTTCAAAAGATGTACAAAAATAAGGTAAAACCTATCTTTCCCTAATCCACCCTATTGTGATAAAAAAACAAACAAACAAACAACTGCCTTCCAGTCAGTACAGCACAATTACCCGATAACTAACTAACTGCACATTCATATTTAAGTTGCTCTCTTGCGGGTGTCTGACTTGTGTCCCAGGCTAGCTGTGCAGCTATTTGTAGACGACAATGGAAAGTCACAATGTCAAAAGCCTAGAAACTCTTTGGCATGTAGTTTTTCAAAACACATGAAAGGTAGTATAATTTAGAAGCTAGTATTGATTATTACATTTCAATGTAGCATCCAAAGCCCAAGGGGTATGGCTATACTTCTAAATAACTCAATGGTTTCCCTTGATCCTGTCCTTCCCACCGGACCCTTAGAAGCATTTCTCAGCACAAATGCCTGAATGTACTTAAGCTGCTCTCGCCCCACAGAGGAACAGTTTGAGGTCCTGGAGATTAATGGTATTCCACCATGCCGGTAGACGGTTGTGCACCACCACCTCTAAAGGGTTTCTTGGAGAAAGATTTCAAAATCGGATCTTCAAAGTCATAAACATAAAATTCCAGAATAGCTTTGACTTCTGATAGTGGTCATGGTGTTTGTTTAGATGGGCCCCAATGATATCACAGTGGACTACACTGAAAATAGCATTTGGGAGCCAGAGAGATGGGGCAGCACCTAAAGGTGCTTGCCAGGTGTGACCCTAGGTTTGGTCCCTAGAATCTATATAAAAGTGGAAAATTGAGAACTGACTCCACAAAGTACTCCTCTGGCATCCACAGTCACATGTGTGCACCATAAACATACAAAACTGATAAATAAAACAGTCCTTAAGTCACCTGAGGGCTGGAGAAATGGCTCAGGGGTTAAGAACCCTGGATGCTCTTCTGGAGGACCCAGATTTGATTCCCAGAACCCACAGCGGCACACAACCTTCTATTACTTTGGTACCTGAGAATCCAAAGCCCTCTTCTTACCTCCTCAGACAAGAGGCATTCTTGGGATACCCAGACATATATGCAGGCAAAACTCCCACACACTTAATACAGTATTTTTTTTTAAGTCACTTGAAGAGCATAGTTTACAAAACAGGGTGACTTCAGCTAGGATCTGACCTGTCCGATTTATGCCTTGCCCCCCCACCCCACCTCTATGCAGTAGCCACATGCTTATCAAGGGCAAGTCGCCCCTTTCAGTCATCTCTTTAATTATAGGTAGAGATGATCAAAGAGATAGGGAAGAGGAGGTCATTATCTCAAAACCAGGGGAGTCAACATGGGGTGTCGTCAGCCCGGATGGCAGGCCTGCAGCGGGAGCTGAAACTACATTGCAATGAGGCTTTCTGCCCAGGCGTGTGGTGACTACACCATCACGGGGTTGTAATAGGCACCTGTGGTGCCGCCTGCCTGTGCACAAGTACAGTCTTCTCCTGGAAAACTAAGCCAATAAGACCTAAACATAGAAAGAAAGCAAGCGTGTCCAAGTGACACACCTGAAACAGTCACAAAACTACCAAGAGCTGGGGATGTGGATTGGCGGTAGAGTGCCTGCCTCACAGGTGTGACACACTGGTTACCATCCAGCTCCAGAGGTGGTAGGGCAGCACGGATGTCCACCAAACTGACCTTCCTTGACAAGAACTAATAACCCTATCCAATAGCAGTGACTAATATAAAGGGCCGCTAAGAGCAGCCAGAGTTCGTTTTGGGCTACTGTCAATAATCACACAGTCTACCTAGTTTACCAGTCATTTTATTCAAGTCATAGGAATGGCTCAGCATCTCTGTTCCAGATGAAGCCTGTGTTAAGATGCTACAAAGCCAGAAGCTACAAAAGTGGGAAATGAATGCTAAGCTTTTCCTGCCTTTGTTTCGTTTTGCGACTTTATTTTCTCTTTGGAGTCACTGTTTCCCTGGGAAGGAAAGAGAAATATCTCAAAGAATTGTGGATTCAAAGTTGTTTGTTGTTGTCTTATTTTTTATTAAGAAAATAAAATATATGGCATGATAGTTGGATTAAACCAAAACAGAAATTTATTTTAGTGGTTGTCGAATGTTTTTGGTTAATGTAATCTTATGCCAAAGCCACTAAAAGAGTGGTACAGTTCTCCAAAAATCCCTGGCCAGAAAGCGCCGCAAAAAACGATGCCTGGGGCTGGAAAGGGCTGACATAGTCAGCTCCCCACTTTCTTGAACTAAAGTGGCCATCTATCCACCTTGCCCCTCAAAGCTACAAACACAAAAACTCCTGAACAGGCACTGTACACCCCAGGCTCTAATGTCAACACCCCAAATTTCGACAGTTGAATTTACATGGTTCTAAATGCTGAAGAACATCAGACACTGTAGACAGTTCAGAGGAGTAAGACTCTGGAGCCAGCCTCTGAGGACAAAGCTTGGTATTTGGGACTATCTGTGAGTGATGAGCTGTTGGGACAAGAAGAAAAAGAAGACAGGAGAGGCAGGTGCATGGCCCCTTTGCTGCCTCCCACCACTACTCAGACATCCTTGCTCATCAACAAACAGGATTTGAATTAAGACATCAAAAAGACCATTCTGGTTGTTCACCTATCTCTTGACCTGTCGTTGACTTTATCATCCTACTTACAGAAAGTTCTTTGGATTAAAGGTGTGTCCTAGGTCTGAACCACACCACCACAAGGTTTTTCTGGTTCACAATGTGTTCAAATATCCTGCAACAGCTTCCCCAAAACAGACTGTCGGAAGGCAGGAGCTGCTGTATCCACCCAAAAATCCCGCTCGTCTGAAGTATCAAGACAATACCAAGCCATTCCTGCACACCATCTCAATGAGAAGCTGACAAAACCCGTCATGCTACCTGAAAATATCTCCCCTCCACATAAAAATGGTGAAACTGAGGATTGTACTTAAAGTGTGTTCTGCATGTGTCTGACAGGAAGGGGAGGGCAGCTACATATGCATATGTGATGCTAGCACTAGATGTTTGTCTCAGTCACTTAGTTGACTGAGACAGGGTTTCTGACTAAACTGAAAGCTCACAGACAAACCTAGACAGCCTGGCCAGCAAACTCCACAGATCTTTCTGTTTCTGCGTTCCAGAACTGGGACTATAGACTCATGCCACTGTGCAAGCTTTTCTTCATAGACACTGGGGATCAAAATCAAGTCTTCATGCTTGAGTAACAAGCACTTATTGTCTGAGCCATCCCCTCAGCCCTGAAAGTCAGGACTTTAAAAATGTATTTGGCCATAGAGAAATATACTTATAATCATCCCAGTAGTGCTCAAGAGATAGAGGAGAGAGGATCAAGCAAGAGAGGATCCTTGGCTATATACTGAGTTTTGGGTCTGCTTGGACCAGATGAGACCCTGTCCCAAAAACAAGCAAAGCATTCTGTACCAGCCTCATGGAATTCATGAAGTCACTGTGCCACCATCATCATCATCATCATCATCATCATAAACAACAACAACATTTTATTACTATTAAATCATGCTTGACTCAGAAATCCACAATTCCTGGGAAAACATTCCGCCAATTCAGAAGACAAAAGAACGTGTGCCGAATCCTTTTCAAGCGTTTTTTGCTAACCCGCTAGCCAAAGCGACTGTTGCACAGCTTTCTGAAGTACTCCTGGTAATTTCCAACACCAGAAAAGGTGTGTGAACTCTTAAAATGAATGAAGGTGAGCCACTGAGGTGGTTCAATGGGTGAAGTGCTTGCTGCAAAGCCTGATGATCTGAGTTCAATCCCCAGAACCCATATAAAGGTATGGTGTGAGAACCAACTCTACAGCATTGTCCTCCAACTCCCACATGTGCTGTGGCGTGCACAAACCCACACACACACATCATATACACACATGCAATAACAACAGATTTTTTAAAAATTTTAATGGATAAAGGAGCACAAATGTTTTCACAATCAATATGCCAATCTAAAATATGTCATAGGGAGAAAAGGGAAAGGCTATCAAAATATATATAGCTCTTTGTACTGAGCACCTAATAAAAAACCCCTTAGTAAAATTCACTCTAGTTTTTAAACATATATTTTCATAAGCTTTTGCATCTAAACTATACACAGTAACTAGACATACTTATTCTTCCTTTTAGAGGAAGGGAGATAGAAGGAATCATGGGGGAAAAAAACGCAGCAACTGACCTTACTATCCAGAAGCCTATTTACCTCAGATCAGTCAGACCCTGTGGAACACAGCCTCGTGGATTCATGCTAGACATTGTCTGTACTAGTCAGTGATGACTCCCTTACCAGAACTTCAGCAAGTTCTCAAATGTGAGTCATGGAGAACAGAGACCCCATGGCAGTCTCACACCCCCTGAAGTGGAATAGCCACATGGTTGCTTGGCACCTCCAGTGTTTAATGAGGAAGCAATAATAAGCAACAAGAAGCAGACTTTTCCAAGCTCCAGCCTACTTCGAGAATCACAACCATTGTTGCCTATTGCCCAAAAGGAAGAGAAACAAACAATTACCGACACACTCCAACAGGGTTATCTGGCGAGCCACGGTCCTCTGCACCAGAAAAGGAAGCCCAGAGCCACTTCCTGATGTACATGAGTGATCTAGTAGTTCCTATAATGTAAAACAAGGAGAAAAAGAAATTACTGAACAACAGTGCCTGCTTTAGAGTCCTACAATACATGCCGTGGTAACCTACATGGTTTCTAGCAACTCTGGTCATATGACCCATTAAAATGCCTAAAAATCTCCTTTGAAAGGACTGGTTGTATGTCTTGGGAAACTTAGAAGCTAAACCTGAGGCAGGTTTTCCTGATGGATAAGTCATTCTTATTTTAAGCTCTAGAGTCTTCTAATCAAATATACAAGAAAGGAAACAGCGCTAAGCTAATGAACCCATTAAAAAGGCTGGGCACAAGGAGTCGGTAGGAAGGATGGGGGTGGGGGATACTTGAGTACCAAGAGCTGGGCATTATCTGCCATTTATCTATTCTGCTATGCTCAATAAATGCCTATCCAGTGATCTACTTCAGTTGCCTTACAAACTAAAGGTGTCTAATTGGAAGCAAGCAAATTAGAACTATGAACAGCCAAGTGTAATATCTGTAATGGAAAGATTCTAATAATATGAGGATCATTAAATTCGTACTTATAGGTGTGTGCGTGGGTGTTTCTGTGGAGGGAGCTTCTCTTTTTTTTTCAGGTAACATATGAACAAGCAGGTCACTAAATTAACACCTACTTATCATTTTTTAATGTGAACTGCAAATTAGAAAGGAAAAAGGTAAAAAAAAAAAAATTCACTTAAGACATAACACCAGAGTCGCGCATTGATTTCTCCAAATGAGCATGCTGGCAAAAGATTGCCAGTTAGTTCATTCATAAAGTTTTCCTTCATTCTCTCAGCAAAGGCCAAGCAGAAGAACCTGGCCTGGGCCATCTCTAATGCACAGCCTTGGTAATGGTGGGAAGGCTAACCCTGCCCAAAGTTCTTCCTTTCCTAACAGATAAACTGGCCCATTAAAGCAACACATGGATTTCTGTGAATCTCATCTTCTCTCCTCTCTGTGGAGCACTACTGTGAGATACTGTGGATCAGGAAAATTAACAAAGGCTAAACACTCAACAGAAGAAATTCAGAACCCTTGAAAGCCACAAAAGGATAATCAAGAAGAAAATGAATGTAGATAAAATAGGCTTCATGTCTCCCCAGCGATTCCCTCTTGCCCTGCTTGGTGACTCTGATCGTTCAATTATTTTTGAGGAAAAAAAAAAGGCTCTGCATGTTAAGCTGCTGCTTTTCCATGATGCATACATAGTTTTGGTTCTAATTAAGTTCACAGATTTGGGGGTGAGGAGTTGATGAAATCAACCAAAGACTAATAAAGACCTACCTACCTCGACTCCTGAAGCCCCAGCCGTGGGCGAGCTCACATAAATGAACATATTGTTTAAATAAGCAAATAAGGACATCTAGTTATTCCTTACTATGTCATTATATCGTGACACTCTGTCAGCTGCGTGGCTGGGCTGTGTTGAGAAGACTGTTTTGGCGCAGGCTTTCATTCTGATTTCAAAATCCTAAAAGCTATTTAAACAGTAATTTACACTAGATATTCCAATTACTGCCCTTGGTAATTAGACATGTTAGCAGCTCCGAGGAACACAGTTCTGACTAATCTATGTTAGAATCTTGCTTTGCTGAAGCTTTGTCGGGAATCATCCTCAAATCTTCCTGCTACAAAACCCCGTAAAACCCACCTTTTCCCTAAATCTTAAAACAGACTTCTGAGCAAACATTTAATGAAGGCAAGGTACACTCTTTCTCCAGGTTCTGCCACACCACAACTCAAATGGGTAAGCAAAAGAGTCTACACAGGCTAACTTGTTCCTTTTGCATTCAAACAGAACAAACACTCATGGGACAGAAATCAGGGCAAGATGGTTCCCAGCCTGTATCCAACATCAGCCATGCTCTGACACCTGACTACAGGTGGTTCCTATGGTTGCCCAGGTGTAGCATGTGAGCTAAAGATGACCATTGCTTAGGGTAACCATCTTTTCCAGGATGGTTAATTGTAGAGCAAGCCTAATTCCAGAACTCCTGGCCGCTTACAGACTAGTCAGGTAGTGGAGTCAGCCTTCAGGCATGATGATCTGGTATGAGACGGGTAGCATAGCATTAAACAGCTCTGAATCACATTATAAAGATAACTTGATTGACTTACGACTCGCAGGATTGTGACAAGGAGAGAGCTGATTTGGTTGTGTCGTTCGCACCTAACACCCACGGAGCTTTGTCTTTTTTCAGAGAAACCATGTAGTATCCATGGAGAAACCCGTTACTTTATTCTTTTGCACTTTATAGTAGGCTGCTTATGGTGAGTGACCTACTTCCCTGACTTAACTAAAAGTTTGGAAGAGTAACTAAAGGAACGCTTACAATGTCACGCTATAGCTTTAAAATATATGAGTGATTTTAAATTTTTTTATTGAGCTTATTTGTTTGCTTATTTATTTGGGGTGGGGGATAGCCTTGCCACAGTACATATTTGGAAGTCTGAGGACAGCTTGTGGGAGTCAGTTTCCTACCATGTGAGTCCTAGGGATTAAATTTAGGTCATTAGGCTCAGCAGTGAGCATCTTCATCCTTGGTGCCACCTCACTGGCCAGGAAGAAATGTTCAAATGTATAAATAACAGCATCTTCTATGCTAAAGAAGTAAACTCCTAGGGGCGGGGGGTGAAGTGTCTAGATTTATGCATCATGTAAATGACTTTGAAAAATTATGGAAAATCCCAATAATTTTATTGCATGTTGAAACGATAAAAGGTATAAATGGTTCGCTTTCCCCCCATTCACTTGTGAAGCTGGCTACTAAAGCATTTTAAATTCTGTATGTGCTATGCATAGTTGTACTGGAGGACCCTGGTTCAAATAGCTGACTACCCTCCACAAGGGGGCAGTACTGGAGCATCATAAACTTAATGGCTACTTCTGGAGATGTCAAGTCTCTAAATTATGGCATATGCACAGAATCTAAAGGGAAAAGGATTTCTTAATAATAATGAAAGTATGCTTCCTTTAAAAATGTTGATTGTTACAAACAGAGTAACTGAACACTACCCCTTCAAGTCCACTGAATCTCCAGTCCGCCAACCATTCTTGGTCCCTTTTCCTCACATCCTCCAAAGAAAAGTCACCACCAAGAATCTATTAACGTAAAATCTCTGAGTCCCATTCCTTAAGTGACTGTCTGAAATGGATGTTCTTATTCATAGGACTATGTTCTTATACCAGGTGCTCATATGTGCTTGGTTTTTAGCCAAGTGACTAGTCACAATGTATGTCTGTGTAGTTATTGTCACACTCAAAATAAGAATGTGTCTACATCTATCTCACTGTACACAGGCCTCCCTCTGGGGTCACAGACTCACCGCTAGAGTACTGTCTCCGACATTGGTGGTGATGAGTCCTTCGATGGTACCATACTCCACGTCTCTGGGGTTCAGGCGCTCTTGATTACGTCTTTTAAACTTCCTGAGAGCAACTCCAAGGATGCAAGCTAAAAGACATACTGCAAACACCACCGAGAGGATGATAAGGCCGACTTCCAGGTGGAAATTCTGTGATCCAGGGAAGGACTTCCCTGGAGAATGGGAAGAAGAGCGTAAGTGGGAGTCGAGACCACAGTTTTCTTGTTAGTTACCAATATCCTAAGAAATGCCTCCTCATCCTGACCAAACAATCTCACATATCAGAACAACGTACAAGTAAAATACTTCCTAATATTTAGCCAATGGCCCAGACACTCATTTACATGATCAATCAATTAAACAGAACTGGGGTTTAGAAAGGATTCCACCAAGAATCAACTGTATTAATGCATAACTGATTTAAGAGCTTCTTAAATACAAGAGCCATATACTCCTCGATGTTAACTCTCATCAACATGGATTTCAGATGCAAAGATGCTTTACAACAAACCCTGATAGATAGCCATTATACTGTAACATCCCGGTGAGAAAGCGCTGATGTCTTCCCTAAGCTTTACCTGTCTCAGGGTTCCCTTCAGAAAGCCACTCTCTACTTAAAGTTTCCTTTCTATTGTTTCTTTAACTCCCCAAGTTCTGAGAACTAGGCTGGTACTTTATAGTGCATGTCATCTGCATGATTATATTTAAAAATGATTTAATAAATGACAGACATTGTGGCCTCTCAAATAGGACGGTCCTCCCAGGAAATGCCTTTTGTTAAAACGCGGGGTGATGGGAAAGTGAAATGGCCCAGAGGGTCAGAGGGGTTGTGGCAAAGCCTGACAGCCTGAGTTTGATCCTCGGAACCCACACAATTAAGAGAACCAATTCCCACAAGTTGTCCTCTGACATACTCAACACACACAGGCAGGGCCATGTGTGCATGTGCTTGCACATACACACATACAAACACAAATAAGTAAATATATAAATAAATGTGTAAAGCTTAATGTGTAGCATAACGTGTTCGTGAGGATCTTTACACTGCTGACAACGTTTTTTTGTGTGAATAAAGACATTTCTTCCTGTCCACCCATTCTGTTAGTAAAGAATTAACACACTGAGCCTAAGGAAATAACCTTCGAGACAATTACTCAATTATTCAATCCTTCTTTTTCAAATTCTTATGTTCAATCCTATTTTTATATCCTAATGTAGCCTGTTCTACCTGCCCTAAGGGGGGTCACAGTAATTTCAAAACTACCATGTGACCTGTTGGCTTTGGTTTCCTGCCGCCTTCCTGCCTTGTGACAATCCTGGCAGTGAAGGCTCTGAGTGTCCTCTCCTACCCCATTTGTGCTTTTCTTCTTCCATGAGGACAAAATCATATAATTAAACCTATTAAGAGGTACTATATATTACGAGAAAAAATTGGACTTGGGGTGGGCCTATATTAATATCGACCCCAATGTGAGATAGCCAATGAGAGTTCACCATATAAGAAAAGAGTTTCAGAGGGAGATCATTTTCCAAAGGTCTCAGAATCCATAAGAAATGCATGAGGGGAATGGCATAACTTCAGGGCTCGTGCACAACCCCATCTGACTTCTGTTTCAGAAGGCTAGGGATCTGATTTGGAAGGTGAGCAAGCTTTCCTTTGTTTTCTTCTTAACAAGGAAAAGGCATTAAACACAGGCACCAAGTTAGCGTTCCTACTTCCCTGGACACACACATGGCCCATACACCTGTTTGTGATGACCTGCAGTCAGCAAATCCGTCCCCTATACCCATCCTCTGGATGTGTATCACATCACTCACTTTCCCCTAAAATGTCACTATCTTTTTAGGTTCCAAAGGCCATGCCTTTGTCTTCCTCACCTAGAGTGACCTTCCATGGCCCAATGGCTCTAGTTCTCTGAGAGTAGGAAGAATGCTTCTGGCTACGCAGATCCTTAACCCACACAGACTTGGAGTAACACTCACAAAACCCCTTGATCTAGAAATAGAAGGAGTCATGGGAACCTTTAGTGGGCAGCTGGGCCGTGATGTTCCTGTTACACCAGTCCCCTTGGCAGCACTCCACAGCCTGGCCAGGTGATGGTGGGGTCTTACACGTCATCTTCCCCTGCTCATAAACCTGAAAGCAGCCCTTCTGGTAGACATGGAAGCCGTCGTTGATGCTCAGGGAGGAAAAACACTGCTGGCCTTCACAGTGGTCCTCGTTTCCGCAGGAGAGGCCCTCACACACACACATGTAAAGTTTCGGGTTGACCTTGGGCTTCTCATCTGCAAAGGAGAGGTGAGAAGGAAAAACAATTCAGTTCTTTGAGTGTTATTCCTTTCAGAGGGGAAAAAAAAAAAGCAGGTTTCCCTAAGATCACCCCAAACCCAATCACAGAGCCATCAATAGTGACCAGTGTCTACACTCCAGATTGTCACTCAAACAAATAATAATTCCATCTCAGTCTATGAGTATATCTGTCTACGTTGTGCATCCGTCCTCCTTAGGATTATGCTAGCACGGAGACTGGCATTGAGATGTCCAGACTTTGGACATGGAGTCCCTCTCCTAGAGCCCTAGTTCTTATATCTAAACTAAATATTTGATGGGAACATAATGTCTGGCACCTTTATTTTATACAAAAAAAAAATGGCTCCCAAATAAATACTTGGTAATAACTCAAGCTACCTCTGCACTTGTAAACAAGTGATGCTTCAGAACTTTAACTGCTTCAGAATACACTTATAGAAGAGTCTATAGGTACAAGCCAGAGTCATTGACATTTTCAGCTAGACACTAGACCACTTGTGATGATAATACTCATGTTGGCACACTGGTTAAAATTCTAATGAATAGCTCTTAAGAATTGTCTACTGACAGCCCGGAATGGTGGTGCACATCTTCAATTCCAGAACTGGGGAGGCAGAGGCAGGCAGATCTCTGTAAGTTTGAGACCAGCCTGGTCTACAGAGTACGTTCCAGAGCAGCCAAGGGCTACACAGAGAAACTTTGTCTTGAAAAACCAAAAAAGGAATTTTCAAGTGGTAAGGAACAAGGAAAAAAAACCTGGCTTTAAATACTCAGGCCAAAGACCACCAAAAGGGAAGGAAGCTATATTTAACAATTAGGTAGCAGGTAGGACCAGAGACCAGATAGTCCCCGGTGAGGCCAAGATGCCGAGAGCAGTCACAGGGGAGGTTGCGCCATCAGCCCTCACTCTCCAGACTGTCTTCTGAAAACACTTATTTGCAGTTCCATTTTCACATCTCTCCTCCTTCCTCCCTCATTGGGATGATTAGTTCAGACTTGCTACTTCCAACACTTTCAGTCAGCAGGGAAGGAAAGTGAAGACACAGCCAGGAAAGTGTGCACAGTCCAGTCTTAAAAGCTATTCCTTGGCCAAGGCCACAGTCACCAAAGCCCTACTCAAGGAAATCCAGCCTCCAAAGCTCTCTCCCAAGGTCTGTGGCATAGAGAGGCTCACCTCGCTGATCAGCATGTCTTTGAAATAAATGCCTTTTGACAGAGAGAGAGAGAGAGAGAGAGAGAGAGAGAGAGAGAGAGAGAGAGAGAGGGAGGTGAGAGAGGAGAGAGAAGAGAGAGAAGAGAGAAGAGAGAGAAGAGAGAAGAAATGCAAGAGAACAGAGAACAGAGAGAGAGGGAGAGAGAGAGAGAGAGAGAGAGAGAGAGAGAGAGAGAGAGAGAGAGAGAGAGAGAGGTTGTGGTGTTTTTAAGAGAAGACCTTAAAGTGAAAATGTCAAGTTCACTTACACAGATTTGTGTGGGTGTGTATAGAGATGTGGGTTATCTTATAAAGAAAAAAAAGTGTTGCTAATCTTTCTTCTTCCCTCTTCAAAGAAGTGGAAATATAGTTCACTGCCCGATGTCGTGTGGGTGCTACTTCCCACAGTGTAAGTACATGCAGACACACAGACACGTCCTTCTGTTTATAATTGACTTGTGAGTTCTGTTGAAAACCACAAGGGGCTCATCCCAAAGCAAAGACATGCCTGAAAGCAGAAAATCCAAAATAGCCACTGCCTACTGCTGGTGCTAAGTACGTCACCAGTCTAACCCTGAGAATCAGGAGCCTTCCAACGTGTTTAATTAGTGAAAAACCTTTAATGAACAAAGAGATTGTCTTTCTTTGACATAATCTAGCAGGAAGTTTATACTTCTCAAAAGAGAGTTGAAAGGTAACATTTCTAGGGAGTCTAGACATGCTTGCCACTCCTGAATGGCATGAGGGTGAGCCAAGAGCTGACAACCACGCTGCCCAACATGTGACCCTACTATGGAAGGAACTGAATGGGGAGGGGAATTGTGGAGGAAGTTAATGGTGTCTCATTGATTTGTGTGTGACCTGAAAGAGAATTAAGTGACTGTATTTTAAAGACTGAAATAAGGCAACTGGTGCAAATTTCAAACACAAACACTTTAATTATAAGTGATTTTTAATCACATGGATCCAACAACATACATAATATACTGAAAAGTATTATCTGGCTGATGCCGGGTTGGGGAATGAAGAACTAGTGTGGTGAGGGAGAGGTAAACGAAAGTAAGATAAAGAGTGACCATTTCACAGAGTGGTAATGGATAACCAAATCCATTTAGTCACCATTTGCATATAAGGACTACCATAAGCAACAACAAACTGTAAAGATCTCATGTATCACTGGCCTATAGAATGGATGATCAGAGAGTGGGGGTACAGCTCACAGCGGAGCACATGATGCATGGGGAGGGTACCCTAGATTTACCTACAGCAGTGCTTGTCAACCTTCTGAAGGCTGTAACCCTTTACTATAGTTCCTCATGTTGTGGTGACCCCCAACTATGACATTATTTTTGTAGCTTGTGGTGATTTGACTAAAAATGGCCCCCATGGGCCCATAGGGAGTGGCACTATTAAGAGGTGTGGCCTTATTGAAGTAGATATAGCTTTGTTAGAGAAGTGTCACTAGGGGTTTGGCTCTGAAGCTTAAGCAAGGCCTAGTGTCTCATTCACTTTCTGCAGTCTAAACCACTGAACCTGTAAGCTGGCCCCAATTAAATGTTTTTCTTTATAAGAGTTGTCTCTTCACAGCAATGGAAACCCTAAGTAGGACACTGCTACTTCATAACTATAATTTTGCTACTGTTATGAATCATAATATAAATATCTGTGCTTTCCAGTAGTCTTGGGCAACCCTTGTGAAGGGGTCATTTGACCCCCAAAGGGGCCATGACCCACAAAGTGAGAACCACAGATCTACAGCATCACTATAAACAAAGAAGTAAACCAATACACACACATAACTGTATGGTCCAAGGCACCAAAGAGTCACACTTTGTGGTTCTAATAATATATTCTTAGTGTGAGCTAGTTTCAAAGTTGCAGCCTAAACTAAACTCTATATCCATAGCCATATGAAAAAAAAAAAAACATCACTTTCCCAAGGTCTCCTGTTTTTGACAGGATAATACAGAGAGAGTCTGACAGATGTTTGGAGTATAACCTAAAGAATTTCACCAGAAGCAAGAAGCCTCAAGTAACTTTAACATGTGAAATTGACCTCAGTAAACCCACTTGGGCACTGTACACAGGCGTGAAGCAGCATTAACCCTAACCAGCATTGACTCCTTCAGAGTCTCACTAAGTCCCCTTCAACCTCCTGAATACTTCTTACAGTTGTACAGACAGAAACAAGAGTTACAGACTGGACTGCTGCTTTTCTGTTGGTGACTCTTCTCAATCAAATGTCAAAATCCATGGTTTACATATCCTGGCTCCCCACACTCAGGACAAAGAAGAGTGGCAAAGGGAGAATAGTCGTTAATGGGCTATAACAATTAACTTCATCTTTAATATGGAACCAGGAGCCAAGCCCAGTCAGCATTGACTACAAAACCGTCACCAAATCTGGTTCTCCTATGCTATTCTCCCAACATCTCATTTCCTCAACTGGTACAGTCTCACAAAACAAATTAGCAAATCCTTTATGTACGTCTTCTACACAAACACACAAATATAAATGAAGACCTTAAATTCATAATTTAAGAATGGTATTCACACACACACACACACACTCACACTCACTCACGACACTATGACAATTTCATCTGGCAGCCTGGGTTAGTTTGAAGAGATGCCAAAGTGATTTTCTGAATTAGGATTACTAACTAACTCAGCAAAGGCTAACAGGGAGGCGGAAAGTGAAGCATAATTAGGTTTTACTATCCACAACTCTTAGACGTACAGCAAGCCTCAGAGTGCCCAGGACTCACGTTTTTCAGTCTGATCAAACTTACCATTCACTATAACATGTGTGGACCTGTAATATTTTATTTGGGCTGGGTGTTGGGCTAGGTGATAACTTTAAGGGCTACATATAAGAACATGTGGGTTCTGAACCTCTCAGACTCTGATAGCAATACAGTAGATGTCAAGAAGTAAATAATAGTGTCATGTGTTGCTCCTCCATGGTGCAACAGGAAGTGTGATATCTGAAGTGAATAAAGTTTTACACCTGCCTGTGTGAATAACCAGGAAGTGCCCTGGCAGAAGGCAGCAAGCCTACTCTGCCTAATTGACATTCATTTAAATAATTCAGTAATTTAAATGTCATGCCAGAGGTATTCCCTCTGCACAGCTCTCCCACATTGTTTGTTCTAGAAGGCACCTCCCGGTATTACTCAGTGTTATGGCTGGCTCAGTTCGCTCTTTGCTCTTTGTATCACCAGAACCAGGGCCGTGTGAAAATGCTCACAGCTGGAGCTGGCTGGGAACAGACTGGAGAATTCTGACCACAAAGAATGGCTGCTTCCCCTCTTCCAGGGAGAAATCTCCAGGGTGGTAGAAGATCAGGGTTGTTCTGCAAAGCCAGAGGCACAAGCTGGGAGTCCCCAGGAGTTCACAGCAGCCAAATCTTTAAAAAGATTTTTCTTGTTCTGAGCAGGGTTCAGCTCACCATCTGGACACACCTACTAGGAGATGACTCCAGACTGGCAAAGCAAGAGGTCAAGCAAAGAACAGTATGGACTTCATCAGACTATTCATAGCTGGGGACCATCTTGTGCTTCGTAGCAAAATTATTCACATTTGTGTTGACCTGGGGCTTCAGCAGTTGAGGTGTGATACTGCAGACTCCTGTGTCTCTACGTGCCTAGTTGTGTTCTGCGTAATGCTCAAGGCATTCAAACAGATTTAGCATTCTATAGGGTGCATGAAAGCCCACATTTTCCATTAAGACCTTTGATACAAGACAGATGAACCAGGACCCTGGGCTAAGGGTCAGCAAAAGGGGACAGGCTGAGTTCTTAACGAGCTTACCTCGAAGCAGTGCAAATAATAATGCAGTAATTAGAAGGTGGTTGTAAAAGCCCAATAGTGCAGAAGTTGTATAAGCTAAAAAAGGGAACTCCAAACATCCTTGGCCTCCTTCCAGCAGTCCAAACGATTCATTCATTTGAAATGGCAGTTTATATTAGGTTTATAGATTATGGGAGGCCTTCCACCCGTCTCCTAATCTGGAAGCACTGTTTGGCACCTCTCCAGAATCTGCAAGCATTTGAGATCTCTGGCATTAAACAAAGGCTTAAGGGAGGATTTTGCAATGCCAGGTTTCATTGCCAGCAAGCCTGCTCCTCAGACAGAAACACAAAGGTCTATCCGGAATGCCTACTGAAGGGCACTTGATCCTCTGGCAAGAAGGCAGGCTACATACATTCAGGGGCAAAGTGCACCAGGGGCCCAAATGCTCTCTTAGTCTACATACTCTTTTAGGAAAGCAGCATCTTACTCCTTTACAAAAAAAAACAAAAAAAAAAACAAAAAAAAACAAAAACAGAGATGCCGATACTTAGTAAAGCTGTAAAACCAAGAAACTAACAAATTTCAAGAGTTATGAGAAAAAGAGAGATAGTCAAAAAAGGAAAGAAAAGAAAAGAAAAAAGAAAAGAAAAGACTATAAAATAGAAGAACAACAGGAAAGTCCAAGACCTGTGAACTCAGGATGTAGCTACTCCAAATGTGCTCCTCTTGAGAGTTCTCTAACTCCGTGAGTGGCATGCCCATTCATGCAATGGCACAGGCCTGATGGTCTCTGGCTTCCATTATTCGCAAGACAGACTATATGGTCTGACTCATCCAGCTCTCCACCCTGCCCTCTTCAGAACCTGGGAGTCCTCAGGAAGCCTCTCTCTGGTACAGAATCTCAGATGCTTGCTTTATGGAACCTTCCCCTCCTCGTGGATGTTTAGTCTCTCGCTAACAGCTCTCAATCTACAGAGAGGATCTCACATTGCATGCTTGAGCCCAGCATTTGAATCTTCCAGGACTGCTGGCCCTTTGCTCTGATGCTCAACAACATGAGGACGGAACACACACCTACCAGCAATAACCTCCACAGTTGGCAGTACCAACCTGGTGGACATTTGCTTCAGCATGAATTTTCCATTCACAGAAAACATTCAGGGGTAGGAAGAGACTTGAAGCTGTTTTCAGAGCAGACTGGGCCCATAAAGTCTTCAAATGTCAACACAGATCTTCAGGCAAGGCTTAGTCACCTACTGGCATGTCCACGCAAATCATTTCTTCCTAGAGGGGCCTGTCACACCACCGAGTCTGTTCACTACTCGGGTTCCCAATATGTGGAAAATCAGTACTTTCTATGAGAATGTAAGGTATATGTGTGTGTGTGTGTGTGTGTGTGTGTGTGTGTGTGTACCAGAGGCCACAAGTAAAATGTAAGAGTTCCTTAAGTAAGGAACTCTTTAATGTACTCAAAGCAGCTGGGCTTTGTGGGTGGTCTTCATTTGGCTGGCTGCTTTGTGGACTTCAGGCTGCTAGGATGCTCCTGTGATCAAGGCCCTTAACACACAGTAAGTGACTTCAAGGCCAATTAGTTTAGAGAGAGACCCATGCAGCACCTGGCTGCCCCACAGAGAAAATCTGCCCCTGGTCTTTGCTGCTTTTTTTTTTTTTTTTTTTTTTTTTGGGATGGTAAATTAGGAGGGAATGGGAAGGAGTGAGTCCCCACTTTTCCCTTTGGGCTTTGCTTTAGGTGATGAGGATTCCCTAAGTCATCCTGTATTTGAACTGCTGAAGCTGAGTGGGATGAGGGGAAGGTGCCATCTGTTTAATTTGTGCCTGGGCTGATTCCTTGTCTCTATGTAATAATCCATACATATTAAGCCTATTACAGGAGCTGCACCTCCAAAAGTCCGTCCTGTGTTCAAGTGTCAAAGGGATTAAGAAACACTATGGGTAGTGACCATACACAATATTGCCCAGGTTTTCCTATGTTCCTTATGACCCTCTGAACGCAGCACAGACTTAGCTTTATTTAATCTGGGCAACTCGTCAACCTGGAATAAAATCACAAGATAACTCCACCTCTTCACTTTGTCTTCAAGCCTCTTGAAGCAATGCTTCACAGAACAAAGGGTTACAGGCCTGAAGGGAATTACATTTAGAAGAGTATCTTCACAGGCCAAATATATTACTGTTGTTCCATACAAGCCAGTGCCAGTGTCTGAACAAAACTACACTTTAGGGAGCATGACAGAGCCAGAAGGAAGAAGGCCACAGTCCCAGTGAATTAGGAATGGTTCCAAGAAGTTGTTCTCTTTGGATTTGGGAAGAGATCAGAGCAGGAGGCTGGGGATTCCTCCATCTCAGCCTGGACACTGTGACGGTGCAGGGAGAGGTGGTGGCTTGGACAGCTAATTCTGTTGCTTCTCCCATTTCAGGGTGCTTGCCTCTGAGGATTCCTACCTGATTCTAAACTGAAATTTTCAGTTTGACAAAAAACCTTAAAAAGGACCTCTCCATTCAGGCTAGTCATTGAAGGAGTGACTGAATGCCCCAGTGCCTACCTTTGCAGGTCTTTTCCCTGCGTCCTGTTCTAACCTTTGATAGGGATTCAGGAGCCAGATCCCCTTCTGGATTGTTAGTGTGGGATCTAGAAACCACAGAAAACACCTATCCCATCCTTCTACCCTTCAGGGATATCTTGGCCAGAGATAAACCCTCCCAGCATTGTGCAGGGCTCCAGTTTGCTTAACAACAGTCCCAGAAGAGGCCTGCTCTAGTGCCCAGTGGTGAAGGTAAAATGTCTTGAACTAATAAATTCTCTTCTCCTCCTTGCCCTATGCCACCCCTGAGAAGCAAAGAAAACAATGAAGTCAAGACTTCTTTCATCTATCCTAGATGGAGATAAAGTAATTAACAGTTAAAAGAATGAGAAAGAACTTGAGCACTGTCCAAACATCTCATACTGTTACTTCCATATCCCACCCAATTTCCCAATTCATTCCTAAGTCCTGCTATAGTTCGGAGTCCCATGGCTGGCCAAGGAAGACAGGATCCCATGCTCCTGGTTGCATATGTATATGCCTTGTACATATTTGGGCCAATGTTTGCAACCTCAGAAACTCCTTCCCTATCAGTCTAATGTAAACAATTAAAAAAAGAAAAGTCAACACATTGGAGAAAACTGGCTTACTCGTCATAGATCAAAGACACTATAGTCACCATGAGAAGGTTGATTTTGGGCCATTTTGAGCCTCTCTTTTTGCCCTAGCCCAAACATAGGTTCCAGGTGCCTACACTTAATGTGGAAAGAGAAAGCCTTTCTCACATGCTATGCATGAACTGCTCCTTCCACCCTTCCTCCTCAATCTCTGTAGCACGCTGAGCCATTCCTAGCTTCTACAATCATCTTGGACTTTGGCAGAGAACACCACTAAATCTGAGATGTGTCACGAGGCCTCTGGCTGGGAAGCAAGAATATCTAAACATAAGAGGCAAGAGTTTCCGAAGACTCCCTTTGGCCCTTGTAGCCACAGGATCACTGACGGCCTAAAGATAACTCAAGTATCCACGAAGGGTCACTTTTAAATAGTAGCTCTAACACCAGCAGTCACTTCAGAAGTATTTCCTTGCGGAGCCCACTTCCATCCCCACAGCATGCCAGGCCCACTGAAGAAATGAAAACCCAGAAGGAACCGGAAGGAGTTTCAAAGGGAGAGCCGGTGCTCACCACAGTGGGATTCCATTCTGTAAGCGCACAAGCCCACAGTCCTGAGAAATAAGGACTTAACAAGGAAACACCTCATAGGAGCCATCCACTGACAATCACTGGGAACTGAAGAGCAGTTATGAGATGAAATAAAACAGCTTAACTCAATGCTTCACTTTCTAAAGCATAAATTAGGCCTGTTTGTCCTTCTAAGAGAAACTTACACTGTAGTCTATTAGGCCACTATTTAGCTGAGCCCAAAGAGATATGGAGGCTTCAGAATCATGCTTGACATAGATGCTCACCGAGACCCTACCAACCACAAGTATAACATGAATCTGCTCAAAATGTATTGCTTGCTTGCTTGCTTTTTCTTTTTTTTTTCTGTTTTTATTTATGTTGTTCTTTTCATTCTTTAAGTAGGCCCAAAGTCCCCAGATCTTCCTACAAACTATTAAAATCTGCTTGGCACCTCACCTGTCTACCAAGTGAGTCTACATTGTCCTGAATGGCAGTCGGCCAGGTGCTGGTATACAAAGGGACAGGTGCTCGGTGAACAATTTTCAGATGCTATCAGCTGCCATGCTCAGAAGGGAGACAAGTCTTGGTTGTATTTCAAACTCTGGGCAGCCAACAGACATGCACCTTGCCCAGCTGCCAAGCCAGCCAGCTGCCCAGTGCTCCTCCTAAGATGAGAGCAAGGAAAACAGTGTAACCTGGCCAGCCAGCATGCCAGTGAGCACGCTGTACCTCTCAGTTCACTGTCTGGGTTATTCTGAGCTGCTCTTATTGACACTCCATGGCAACCTGGGAACAAAGGGCCAGCTAAGAAGGGTTTAAATGTCCTGTGAAAGTTGCTAGAAAAGTCAGCAGCCCAGACTCGTTTTCATATGAAAACTGGCCGTGGAATGGTTAGGTTTTATTATTGCTGTGCTGCTGTTGTTTTATTATGTATGAGCTACCTGGAATGAAGCTTTACTTTGTGAATTTGCTTGTTTGTTTTGTCAGTTGCCCCTACTCAGTTTTGTTACTTGTTGTGTTACTTGGGATGCCTTTGAAAGTACAGTGTGTGGATCAGCTTGCTTCGAAACTGCAGCCATCGGCAAGAGACACAGAGCAGTGGGTAAGAGTGCAAGCCTGACGACGACCTGAATACAATCCACGGAAGCTACATGAACATGGAAATAGAGAACTTACTGCACAAAGCTGTATGATCACCATGCACATACCACGGCATGTGAGGGCACATGCATGCACAAATGCAAAATGATGAATACATGAGTACTTTTATTAACCATGGAAGGACTTATTTTTCTTATTCCTTCTCCTTATCTTGTCATGGCTCATGATCTATCCCCATCAACCTACTCTATGACCCACCATTGCCTTCAGGCACACCTTAGGGCTCTAAGCTCTTGCAGGTCTAGAACTCTCAATCCTGAGGAATCTCTCTCCTGACTCACATTCCCCACAACCCTTACCACCCCCTACCCTGTGCTCCTACATCTCAGGACTCCACCCGTCTCCTGCCTTAAGGCACTCTTAAATCCCTTCCTTGCTGATTCAATGCCTGTTCATCCTTACAGCACTTCTTCCCTAGACTGTCAACCCCAACCTCTGAGGTGAGAACCTCCTGGACGGGGAGTGCCAGAATTGTGCTATAAGCTCAGGTTTACACAGCTGGGTTGTGACTTCTGGACACCAGAACCCACTTCTTACATGTTCACCACGGATGTGGCTATGTTCACACTGACTGATGACTCTCAACCAATTCTTGTTCTACACTCAACATAAATGACTTGAGAGAGAGAGAGAGAGAGAGAGAGCATTGTTTGTTTGTTAAATGTTTACTGAGCACTAGTGATAGATGTCTTGGCTACTGTTCTATTGCTGGTCTACCATGACCAAGGCATCTCTTATAAATGAAAGAGTTTAATTGGGATCTTGTTTACATAGACCCATTATCACTATGCTGAGGGCATGGCAGGAGCATGGTGGCACCCACTGTGCAGGAACAGTAGCTGAGAGTTACACCCTGATCCAGAGATGTAGAAAAAGAGATAGAGATTAGACCTGACCTGGGCTTTTGGAATCTCAAACTCTCCCAGTGGCATACTTCCTCCAACAAGGCCACACCTCCTAATCCTTCTCACGTACTGCCACTCCCTGGTGACTAAGCATTCAAATATATGAGCCTATGGGGGCTCATATTCAAACCACCACTGTAGATGAGCCAATGTCTTAGGGACTAGAAGTTACACAGTCAACAAGACCAATCCTCAGCCCCTCAGTCTCAAGCTTTCTCTGTGAACAATTTGCTTCATGTATTTCCTTGTACCAACAAGGTGCAAGTAGGGTCTGCTTCTATTGTATAGTATGATAAGGAAGACAGAAAGGTGAAATGCTGGCACAGCTGCACAACACAAAGAAAGTTGTCCCAATGGTGATGATTGGCTGTATCGCTTACCTGATTCCTATAGAACCTCCCCTTCAGTTCATTTTAACTCACACCACCAGACCATCAAGCATGAGCCTAACTTGCATAACTAAAACTGTGCATTTCTGAAGTCAAGGGGAAGGGAATCAAGACTCGAAGGCTACAGGGTATTCTGCAGGCTCTTACATTTCATAAGCAAATTCAAAACCCAACTGTGGAGTGCTGTCATTTTCTATTCGTCATAACTTCTCTGAATAAATTTGTGGATTTCCATGGCTTTCAATTTGTCCTAAAGTAGGAACCAGAACTCAGAAGACAGACCAAGTAAGAGAAGAGGGAAGAGGCCATTTCCACTGCCCTTTCCCCGCAAAACTACCACTGGAATAAAAGCTACAGGAGAGCGGCTGTTGTTTAAGGTGAACTTGGTCACCATATTCTCAAGAGAATCATCTCCCTGTCTTAGCCTTGTTTTCTCCCTTGAACACCCCCCAAATACACATATCCTCAAGTTCATGTTCCACACTAACCCTCAAAAGCCTTATCTGCATCGTTAGCTCTGGGAAGCACTCTCCTCCTGGGCTTAGATTCAGCTGATTAGAATCAGGTCACAGCTGTCCTGGGTTGTGACCCAGGCTGAAAAGGTGTAAATATTAAACTTCCCTCTTTCTGTCAAGTTAACTGGCTTGGAGAGGGAGGAGGAAATTGTAAAAATGAATAGATGGATGGATAGATAAGATAGATAGATAGATAGATAGATAGATAGATAGATAGATAGATAGATAG